>NW_023596448.1:2237642-2337642 GCF_011947565.3 Pollicipes pollicipes
GAATAGCGGAGAGAGAGGAGAGAGAGAGAGAGAGAGAGAGGGAGAGAGAGAGAGAGAGAGAGAGAGAGAGAGAGAGAGAGAGAGAGAGAGAGAGAGAGAGGGGTATATATATATATATATATATATATATATATATATATATATATATATATATATATATATATATATATATATTTAGCTGTCAGATGACATACTTCTGCTATTGTTTCGATAAAGACATGCTGTGAAAATATCAGTCCATCTATAGCTCTGTTCTCCTGATTTTTCTCCGAGAAATAAAACTATTGCTACTGCCTTATCAATGGCTCAAAGTGATTAAAATCAATTCCTTCAGCGTGATATGTGTGCTTGAGTATTATCGTTCATGGCAATATTGTACAAAATTAACATTTTCCGGTATCAATGTACTACCCTTGGATAGCGAGCGCATATGTTTATTTACGCGATCACAACACAATAATTTCACGTAGGACCACGCATTAACTACATTAGACCTGAATGGGAAGTGGATTTTGATGGAACATAACCAAAGCGTAGCAAGGGCGGGAAATCTTGAACAGAGCAACGTTGCCTTCATGCGTGGCTGGAAGTTGTACTGCAAGATTTTCAAATGTTTTAATATCTTAGGCAGGGGGAGGGAGGAACAATCTGATTGATCCCATTCAGCGTAATCAGTGCGTAGCCAGGAGGGGCAGTTTGAAAAACATCCAATACGGATCCCATGGCGTAAAAGAGCTTTGCTTTTTGCCATTCTCATCAGCTACGCCGAATTTGGTACCATCGTCGCGCAATGTTCAGTCTTTCATCATTTCCAAAGAACGCTAATTCTCAGAGGCGATCAGTCCTCGCGGTTGGCTAAGCAAGATGGTAAGGCGTCACCAGAAAGCCTCATTTCCCGAATGACGCATAAATTGCACCGTTACAGCGTCCCAATCGGCGGCCGGGATAGGCCCCGTCAGGCCCGGGATAAGCCCCGCCAGGCCCGGGATAAGCGCCCCGCCAGACCCGGGACAGCCCCTCCAGGCCCGGGATAAGTCCCGCCAGGTCCAGGATAGCCCCTCCAGGCCCGGGATAAGTCCCGCCAGGCCCGGGATAGGCCCTGTCAGGCCCGGGATAGGCCCCGTCAGGCCCGGGATAAGCCCCGTCAGGCCCGGTCTTGTGAACAGCAACGGTGCTCAGCGCGGTCAGCTTCTCCCGGATTTACCAACTGGCAGTCCGTCTTTGATCCCCAGGAGGGAGAGCAAGTCACTGGAGATGAAGATGGCGTCCGGTCCAGGATGCAGAGTAGTAGTCAAGCGCCACGCGATAAAGCGGGAAGTCTCACTGTGCATGCTCCGGCGCAATGATTGGCCAATCAGCAGCGCTTTTGCGCCAGTGTTTCCTGGATTCAGAGGAAGCATTCCTCTAAACACACACAGACACAAAACAAACATTAGGAACGGTAAGTCATGTTTTCTGGCCACGATCAAAACAAATAGAAGGGCAGCGCCCGTTGAGCCATCCCATCACTGTCCTTGATCTGGACAGAAAGGAGATACTTCCAGCATCGTAATCAGGATGATGTTAACGCATCAAAAAGAAGATCCACGGTTAAGACAGGAGTGCGACGATTAAGAACACATACATGGGGCGGTAAAAGATATCAATCACGGCAACATGTCCAAGCAAAAACACACTCCAAGACCAGCTTCCTTTGCCAACTAAGTGACGCATATTGATGACAAAACTGATGCAGCTCGTGGCATCAGAAGCATCTGAATGTCAGCAAAACGCAACCGCATGCAGAGTGATGCAAGATGGCAGTTTTAGAGGGGAAACAGCCCAGAATTTCATATGCAATCCTGAGTTCACTGAAATCAAACTAGAAAGAACGCGCACACAAGCGTGCAAACTACGCAGCACCGAACAGACATCACCGACGATCCCGAAGTTGTGTATGGTTTTGGCCGCGCTCACGTCATTGCAGCATTACAGCGCCTACACGCTGTTCCATGGCATGTCGCCGAGCTTTTAGCGTAGGGAAGATCCCTGGCATGATTGTAGACATGGCAATAAGACCACATACTATGCATTAGACAGACTGTCTACCAATGATCTATGTTGGACATCTTGAAAACGCCGGAATGAAAACGAGCTTTCAGCATCAAGCCATCTGCGAGTCGTTGATCATATTTGTTCACAACAACAGCTGACTGACGCCAGATGACTCCTTTCGGCCCTCGATCGCTTTACTTCGCACCGACTGACATCATCGCACCACCACAGTTGATCACATCCGCTCTAATACAAATCGTGAAGTACAAATTCTCAACTCATCTGCTCAAACGCATGTCATAACGATGTCCTTCATGCGTAGCGCATCGAGTTTCATCACCGAGCCTCCAGGGTCGCCAGCGTTACTGCTGACATCTGGTGGGCCTCGGGATGCTACACACTGGGGTCGCATAATATCAAACCAAGGCACCAAAGCTCAAAGCTTGCTAACGGCTTTCTTTCTCACAAATCTGCCAGCCGACGCGTCCACCACTTACGCCAGCTGACTGCCCGGTCAATTGACCAAACACCGACGGACACCGTCGAATCGCCTCAGCCTCGCGGAGCACATCAGGACTGAACCCCGTCCCCCCTCCCCCCCGCCCTCCAGGCGCCTCTCATGATCTCTTGCGGAACACAAGACTGACAACAGGTGTGATCAGAGTGACAGACAGCAGCGCTTACGCATAATGCCTCGTCACGAGACCGAGACCAGTGGAGCTGGCTCCCGCTTCGGCTCAATCCGGCAGCGGCGGCCTCTGACATCAGCGGACAGGTGGCGCAGGCGCAGCGCTTGCCGGATCCGATGGCCGACGGCGTGGCCACGAGTGCGGCGGCCGGAGGCGCTACAGGCCGCAACCGCTAGCACAGCGCGCAGGTGCCAGACCCGCCGCGGCTCCGTCGGCCGTGCAGCTGCTCAGAGAACGCCTGGTACCCCGACTCCTTCACGCGCTGCTTCACCGACTTGGCAGCTCCGCTCCTCTTCACGTCCTCGAGAAACTGCCGCACGAACGGCGTCAGCGCCTCGCGAGCCGCCGCCTCGAGCGGATCGAACACATGTGGCGAAACCTGGAACTCAAATTTCTCACGCTCGACGGCAGATGGCGCTGCCTGCCACAGGCCGCCTGCTGCGCTGTTCGGCGTGACGTAGGTCTGCAGGATATGGTCGGCGCGCTTCTGTGTACCGTCCGCCTGCTGCTTGAAGAGCGCAACCTCGTCTAGCAGCTCGATGTGCCGGTGGAAGCGTTGAGGACGATTGTCCCAGCTGTCCATGGAGCGAAGATAGCCGTAAAAGCAAGCTTTACCCTCCTCCGATTCCAAGATGCTGCTCAGATCGGTCCATGACGCCACAGAGTTGGACATGACCGAGCGAGGATCAGACACTGTGGACACAGGGACACGGCATGTTACGGGCGGTGATCTTAAGGCGGCGTAGTTGTTTCCCTACACAGGGATCACTGAACAACGTTTTTCAGCCACATTAGCCAGGGTTCATAGCAACAAGTTCGCTGTTGGACGAGTCACGGTGAAGTCACGATATCGTTAGCAAACGGCCGGCGTGAGTATTGACGCCTTCTAGCGGGGAACCCTCACAGTGATCATACGCTAGTCGATAAAATTACGGCTGGATGAGAATGCCATCCAGAAGAGTTCACAAAGAAAACCGTCAGAGACCGCGAGCACGGCTATAGAGATACAGAATGGTGGTTTAAGCAACTATGAGATCTGCATTGTTATGTTGTCAATTAGCCATGGTGAAACATCATATCTTTTAAGTTCCTTCTGCGTAGATTCCTTCGGCAGCGTTAACAATAAAACCCGGAGTCATCATGCATTGTTCGTATCGGTAAACGGTAACACATGCCCCGATTTTATAGCCTTTAGTTTGCCGCATGAACATATTTGTATAAAAAGGCTACCCCGGCAACGACGTAATCGACATAACATGCATAAAATTCTCCAACATTACTTAGTTCTCACTTGTACGTTATTTCGGCATTGTTATGAAGACTGCAAAGCACACGACACGTTTTCAAGCAAGTCTACCAGAATACAGCATTTGCAAATGGCTCCTAATACAGCCGCCTTACGAAAAGGTGAACAGCCCTCATTCCACGTTAATTGGATTAAACTCCGCTCCGCGGAGTTTAATTGGATTACACCACTCCGCCTTCATGCCCCGTGAGCCAGTGCCAATCTCCGTGATCCATCCCGAATACCGTGCCCATCACTGCAGCTGCGGGACACGTCTAGTGAAAAGACAAGCGGCAGCCACTGCACCTCACGCAGCCGCTGCACCTCCCACAGCCACTGCACCTCCCGCAGCCACTGCACCTCCCACAGCCACTGCACCTCCCGCAGCCACTGCACCTCCCACAGCCACTGCACCTCCCGCAGACACTTCACCTCCCATAGGCCCCGGAGAAGTGCGAACAGCTGGCCTTACAAATCTGACCTGAACAGGGCCGCCGGGCGGTCGGGTGGGACGGTCAAGGTCACCGGTCAAGGTCACCACGTGAGGATCACGTATGAGGGCTAAATCGGTCGAGGCTGGGCCTCGTGGATGATTCGCCCAGGTGTGGGACTTAACCAAGTTGACACTGAAGCATCTCCTTCAGCAAAACTCGACAAAACAAGACAAAAATAGATATATTGTCCTCCATTTATGTTGAAGTTGGATCGGTTCCAGGTAATAAGCAGGAACAGCTGATGGTTTGTATACCCATCAGATTTAACTGACATGTAATACGTATTCTGTCAAAGCGCTTTTCTGATTGAATTGTCTTAAAAATGCGCGGACAGCGGGTTTATTTCTTCAAATCCACTAGATACTGCATGTCACATACCGCGTGAACACGTGCTGCAATGCTCGCCACAACTTCCTGGTCCGCCGACGCGTAACCGAACGACGGATGACAATTGTTCGTTCTCCACAGCTCAACCCCCGAGCGTTTCACCCTCTGCTGAGTGCACCGCCTCCCCTCTCGTCACCCTCCCTCCTCTGACGTCACTAGCGTTCTCTGACGTCACGCCAGCTGCGTCGACAGCGACGCTCGTTAGCGGACTCCCCTGTATCATCCGCGCGCAAATATTTGCATCTGGCGTTGATTGAGACGGCTCTCCCCCGTGCTGAGACGTAATTAAAACGGAACACGCGACGCTGGAGCGGAGGCGCAGTGTAATTTGATTCTGTCAGGGACAGCGAGGGACGGGGCGGGGCGATCGGAGGGAGACCCTCTCCGAGAACCCCGCCTGGGCGCGCGCGCCAGATGTCGACGGTCTCATCGGGAAATCGGATCTCCGTCGCCCTGGCAACAGATGTAAACAGTCGTGGGCGGGTTGTCGCTGCCACTGACGCCCAGCTGTACAGTGTCGCCGCGGCGGGGGCCAGCTGTTCAGCTGCTACTGTATGCGATCGCAGCTCGCTAATGCCACCAGTTCCGCCGTCGCTGCCGGCTGAAGGTGCTGGCTAGTCCCGATGTAAACGGGCAAAATAAATTGCAACGCAAGTGGCCAAGACGTTAAGACGAGTCATAAATGGTCAACCAAGTTTCTCATTTCATTTCATGGACCTCATTCGATGGCCATGATCAATGCGCTGAAATATCTCGGTACTGCGAACAGCATGCTTAAAGCTAAAGCACATGCTGATTTGGCAGCGAGCAGCAGGCATCTTAAATGAGCCACGTACCTGCCCCAGACTCATTGCTAAACAAGGTCTACTGCTCAACAAGCACATTAAACAAAGTTTAGTGCGTCAGCTAATTGCCGCCAACTGCCAGCCACTGTCAATCATTCAGAAATCAGATAGTTCATGAATCAGGAAAGCGTTGGAGGAGAAATAGGCATTTTAGTACACATGGCCATTAGTCATGATAGGTCACCATGCCCGTGGGCTCCTTGTTGTAGTCAGTGATGGCCATATTCACTGCACATGCTTTGGGGTATGCACATACCCAACTGTGTACACTGTAAGGTCTGCCTTTGCGTTTAGTCGGATAACACGTACATGTAACACGTAACACGATAACTATAAACACATGGTTATTTGGAGCCAGCTGATCTTATATGATAGCCTTACAAGATATAAACCTTACACTAGTGAAGATATAAGCCTTACAACTGAAAAAGTGAAAGCACACCTCGCTCAAATACACCGTGGCGCAGTCACAATTTCGCCCAAGGAGGTGCTACAGTAGGTCAGAGCCTTCCTCCCTTCCTCGCCTCCTATATGGCCCAGTTTTTTAGATGTCAGGGACCTTTTAGGCTCAGGCCCCTACTTTAATACCTCGGGTTTTTTTATTATGTTTCAGAAGCCCTAAGGGCTATCTCAAGGTTGTGTTGCTTCAGGCAATAGCTTATCACGCGGAATTAACTACCTATTTGTTGGTCAAGAGATGACGTCACTGTAAGCCAGCCTGTCCAGGTCAGTTGTCATTCGGCCGCCCTTTGAGAGGGATTCAGTTCCTCGCCTGGTCGGCCTGGAGCATGGACTGACGTCACACTCTCAAGAGCTCGTGGACATAGACCCCTCATCCGCACACGATGTCGAATTTCTGAGTGAATTTTTCTGGCGCACGCTGCCGACATCTCCTGGATGCTTCGTGTACTACAAAAGAAAATGAAAATACATCGAAATCCCTGTGGTCTGTTTGCCAGCTGTTGTTCGTCAAGCATCATAATTTTGATACGATGTATACGGCTTTTTCAACATAAAGTCTGTTCTTTTTCAACATAAGCCTTTTTCAAAGTCTTAGTAAAAAAAAGTCAAAGTCAAAGTCAAAGTCAAAGTCTTTTTCAACATAAAGTCTGTTCCCTTTTTCACGTTTGATGTCAACGACGTGTTACACGGTAATATCACGATAATAATGCTGGTGTCCGGTGTGACTGCTCATGTCCGTCATGACTGCTGATGCCCGTCATGACTTTTGATGTCCGCCATGGCTGCCGGTGTTCGTCCTGACTGCTGAGGTCCGCCATGACTGCTGGTGTCTGTCATGACCGCTGGCGTCCGTCATGACTGCCGATGTCCGTCACGACTGCTGGTGTCCATCATGACGGTTGCGTGACTGCTGGTGTCCGTCATGACTGCTGGTGCCCGTCATGACCGCTGGTGTCCGTCATGACTGTTGGTGTCCGTCATGACTGCTGATTTCCGTCATGACTGCTGATTTCCGTCATGACTGCTCATGTCCGTAGTGACTGCTGATGTCCGTCACGACTGCTGATGTCAGTCCCGACTGCTGGTGTTCGTCATCGGCAGCGGCGTCCGTCGGCAGCGGGGGAGGGGGGGGGGACGCCTGGGTAGCCGGCGGCGTGTGCCTCAGACCGTCAGAGCCGGCCTCAGCGCCGCGGCTGTGATCCCCGCAAAAGAGGCGGCCGGTGTGATACAGCACGTGCGCTGCGCTACTGCGGCAGCCGCCTCAGCGCCGCGGCTGTGATCCCCGCAAAAGAGGCGGCCGGTGTGATACAGCACGTGCGCTGCGCTACTGCGGCAGCCGGCCTCAGCGCCGCGGCTGTGATCCCCGCAAAAGAGGCGGCCGGTGTGATACAGCACGTGCGCTGCGCTACTGCGGCAGCCGGCCGCTGTCAGAATTGCAAAACAGGGGCGTGGCGCGAGGGTGCGTTCCCAAGAGACAGGGGAGGCAGGGGAGGCCGGTTCCGCACGAGCCGCCGAACAATGCCCAGGCGACGAAATGACAGTGTGTACCCTTTCATTTACTGGCCGACGTCAACCATCGATTGGGCTGCACTGGTGCGGAAATTTACGAGCGAGATAAGGGTACCGGTGTTGATTGCTGTTGCAGGTCGCTGGCTTTTGATGCAGGGGAACTATAGGCCGTCGGAGCCAGCGAATACCTCCGTCAAATAAGTTTGGAGTGGAGGAGGGGGCTGAGCCGAGAAAAGTAGCCAAATCTTCCCCAAAACGCGTCTTAAACAGGTTTCTCCCCGGATATAAGCAACGTTCTTCTCAAACTTGGGGAATTGGAGCCGCCCTCCCCCCCCCCCCTTTCCGATGATCCAAACAGATTGGGGAGCTCTACTTCTGACCACCGCTAGAGATAAAGCGTCGGAAAGCTTTGCCATGATAGGTGAAGGACACAAGATAACAATACCGTGAAATATCTGAAATGATTTCTCCATCCTGATGCAACATACCTTACCTAGCCAGCACCGTCATCAACTGATTTAACTGTAAATTTGATTTTTTTCAAATTCAAATTCAATCCGCGATTTTGTGGTAGCCGCAACATGCAGCTTATTGGTAGTAGCGGTGCGCATTTCCATTGGTTTCCGTCTGATTCCTACTGAAAGAGTGTCAGTGATGCCATTTAACAGCCGTCCAAGATCAGGGCCGAACCGCCGGAGAAGCTGGGCACTGGTCTGGCCGAACGCTGCAGGTAGCAGGCATCCAAGGCAAGGCCGAACCGCCGGAGAAGCTGGGCACTGGTCTGGCCGAACGCTGCAGGTAGCAGGCATCCAAGGCAAGGCCGAACCGCCGGAGTAGCCGAGCACTGGTCCGGCCGAACGCTGCAGGCAGCAGACATCCAAGACAAGGCCGAGCTGCCGGGGTAGCCGAGCACTGGTCCGGCCGAACGCTGCATGTAGCAGACATCCAAGACAAGGCTGAGCCGCCGGGGTAGCTGGGCACTGGTCCGGCCGAACGCTGCAGGCAGCAGGCATCCAAGACAAGGCCGAGCTGCCGGGGTAGCCGAGCACTGGTCTGGCCGAACGCTGCATGTAGCAGACATCCAAGACAAGGCTGAGCTGCCGGGGTAGCCGAGCACTGGTCTGGCCGAACGCTGCATGTAGCAGACATCCAAGACAAGGCCGAGCCGCCGGGGTAGCCGAGCACTGGTCTGGCCGAACGCATGGATCCGTGGCTGCCAGGCTGAGATACCACCCTGAGCTGAGCCGAGTCGGAGAGCGGGGAAGACAAGGCGCTGCGGTGAGTGGTGACGCCCCACTGGTCTGGATTCTCGTCGGGAGATAGCAGATGTTCGAGGAACCTGCGGTGGTGGGATAATCCCAACATTTTAAGTGTAAAGAGAAAAACAGCATGTACCGCTGCTCCGACTGTGGTAATGATTATTGTATGGCATGAAGTGGGCGGCGACCAGACGACCCCGTGACGCCGCTGGGTGTTACGCACACCGCCAATGCACATAGACGCCGCGCGAAAACAGGGACACAATCCGGATTGTCAGCGGCTTAAACTGGATAGATGACATTCATTGTCATTGGCGGCAAAAGGGTGGTCGTATTTGACAACCGTTAAAGTAGCCGATGGGGGAAAGGCAGGCGTGCCCTCCCATTCCACTAAAATGGCTTTTATTCGCTATATTATTCGTGAGGTACACCTTTCCCGCATTTGGCCGGTTACGAAGCGTCCTTTCAGGGCGCATGACCGTGCCAGGTCCGGATTTTCCCTCACCGCCACCACTCTCCGGAACACGGCCACATCCCAGTGACCATATCAAGTGCAGCTAAAGAAACACGCGGGAAAATTTTCACATCGTAAGCCCAGTTAGTCGCCTATACGCCTCATGCGGTGACATCGAATGCATCTCATAACTACTAACTTCAGCACACAAATGGCTCCCTGTAAGATTATGTTGAACTGCGTCCATCTTGTCATCGTATGAGGCTATCGCTAAGTAATCCCGAAATAGTCACGGTGATTTATTACCGATAATGGCCTTGCTAACGACCCATACATTTTCAGATTCGATTAGTCGATCTTAACGGACTTCATCACACATGTCACACCATTACATAAGTATACCAGATGAGAATGACTTATTCATAGTGTGAGATAATAAACCCAGTAGCACGCACTGATCCCTCCGTATAGTTAATGACCGGATAGCGTGTCCCCCGTCCAGCTGAGGGGTTGGTGTGGTTTGGGTTGCTTCAGGAGGGAATTGTGAGAATCGTCATGTCTAGAGCAGCTTTCCACATAAAAAGTACATCAATAGTTATTCGTGACCTTTTTCATCACATCTGATGCTTGCTTCAAAATCTTCAAATGTGAAATGTTCTCATCACAGCGAAGGTTTCACCTTAGCTTGTCCTCAGCAACGGGCGCCATCCGAGTACAAGTGGTCCGTTTTGCGACGCGTCTGCTTACCACAAAGCGCCGCAAAAACACAGCAAAATGCCAATGGGTAATGAAAGCTGCAAAGCACGGTTACGTGGCGACATGATATGCATCATTTTACATGCGCATAACATGGCCTGGTATACAGCTTGATAATGACGCGACGCGGACTTCTATCTCATAACAATGGTCGAAACTGTGAGATAATAACTATAAGAATAATAATAACAAATAATGATGACGAATGATATGATACATATGCAATCTGATAATTTTTAGAATAATAACTAATAAAGTAATCAAAACGAAACTATGAGAAACTTTAACTGAAAACAACAGCATAAATGTGAGCCTTCAGGTTCCTGAAGCTCCTCTCCTCATACAGAAAATGTTCCTTACTTTTCCCACTAGCCCCCTCCCAACAGATGCAAGGTAAGTTGGTTGTCCTGGAGCACATCCCATCACGACCAAACAGCAGTCATTGCTTATGGCTCTGCACTGCCTGTTGACTGCGGCGGAAAGTACGACGGCCGCAACATTTTTGCAGTGAAAATATAAACAAGCTTAAGCATGCGACGCCTTTGCCGGAGCACTGCGCCGAAGTGTTCCCGACATTCCGCCATCTACGCAGGCGTACGTCACTGATCGCCGCCTAACATTTGTCAAGACCGCAGCAAAACTCTCACACGCAAAACTAAAGAAGGAAGTGTTCCCTATAACAAGCTAACGGGATGCGTACTTGGCCGACGCTAGTTATCACGCGCAGCATATATCATATCACCAATCCCGAACCAGCGGCCAGCCCACAGCCAGCGCCCAGTCCACAGCCAGCGTCCAGCCCAGCGCTGACGAGACGGGACGCCGTCGAAACGCGGCGGAGAGCTGGGTCGGCGCTGGGTGGTGCTGTCGGCGCTGGGTGGTGCTGGTCACCCGTGCCACTGGGTCGGCGCTGGCTATTCACGTCAGCGCATTTGCCAGCCTCTCGGCCACCAACAGCTGGGGTGATACTGAGCCGGCCGTGACTTGAAGAGCCGACCGGCCGACCGACACGGCAGGTGAGTTGGCGCGGTCAGACGCCGCCGGCGGGCCAGCTGTTTTACCGTTACTTCCCCCCTCTCCCTCACCACCCCTCCCCTGTCCGGACGCCTCCCGTTCTCATTAGCAGCTCGGACATTAGGCCGGTATTACCGGTGCATTATGCAGCAGCTGACATTGATTGGGCCGGTACGCACGGCCGAGATTGCTCCACTGACGGGGGCGGGCGAGGCAGGTGCCGGCCGTGGAGGGCGAGGGGGACGCTAACCCCATTCATACCCGACACCCTCCCCCTTCCTCTTCCGTTCAGCTTACTGGCAGCTTCCGGTTTTTATGCTGACACATCGTGCGGGCTTCCGGAGCGGAGTACAGTCCGGCTTCTACGGGTTTCCGGAGCGGAGTACGGTCAGGCTTCTGCGGGCTTCTGGAGCGGGTTACGGCCGAGCTACTGCGGGCTTCCGAAGCGGGTTACTACCGGGCAACTGCAGGCTTCCGGAGCGGGTTATGGTCGGGCTACTGCGGGCTTCCGGGGCGGGTTACGGCCGGGCTACTGCAGGCTTCCGGAGCGGGTTATGGTCGGGCTACTGTGGGCTTCCGGGAGCGGGTTACGACTGGGCTACTGCAGGCTTCCGGAGCGGGTTGCGGCCGGGCTACTGCGGGCTTCCGGAGCGGGTTACGGCCGGGCTACTACAGGCTTCCGGAGCGGGTTATGGTCGGGCTACTGCGGGCTTCCGGGAGCGGGTTACGACTGGGCTACTGCAGGCTTCCGGAGCGGGTTACGGCCGGGCTACTGCGGGCTTCCGGAGCGGGTTACGGCTGGGCTACTGCGGGCTTCCGGAGCGGGTCACGGCCGGCTTTCCGCGCTCAGTCGCGTCCGTTTGGTACCTACAGGGACTGGCGCATGTTGTGTCGTTCAAAAGGGACAGACAGGCTGCCTCTGCATTGGAGTTCAAGTGAACGAGTGGCTACAGCGATCGGGAGGTCAGGAGGTCGGGGTCGCGGGTCAGGGGCCAGGAGATCGGGTCCCAGGTCAGGGGGTCTGGTTCCTAGGTCAGGAGGTACGGGTCAGCTATCCTTCACGAAATGTCATGTTGCGTCCAGTTCTGCCAGGATGCAGCCTCAGTTGTCCATGCTATCAGTACAGTTAAGGGCCTCCACACAAAAGTATTTGTGCTAACTGATGAAAGAATTTCGATTCTAACTGGCCTGAGATTCGTAGATTTCACTGCAAAGGGCTCAACCGACCAGAAAATCCAGTGAGGTCAAGTTTTCACGCAGGACGTGAGTCATTGAAAACATCGCCATGGGTGGCAACAGACCTACATGTCAGGCATTGTAAAACATCATCAAAACTACATGGACTCGCCTCGAATGTAGGCGCAACGATATGACTGCAAGTTATACCCTCAATTATCTTTCGAACTGTCTCTCGTGGTCACGGACCCGAAGGAATCTTGCAAACAAGTCTTGCGAATTTAGTCGAGATTGGTTCACACAGTGAAGCTACTTACGTTAAAATTTTCCAGCCTCCTCAATATCTCGGCTTTGAAAAGTGCATACCATACGCTCAAACCCTTTCAGAAGAAGGCAGTAGTTATATGCATACAAACGCACATCAAGGTGTTAAAATCTTTAACATCTTCCATACCTTTCCACGACGTTGTACCGAAAAAAACCTCCATGGAAACCGATGCAATCAAGAGTTAGTTAGTCCGGTTCTAAAACCGACATGGTGTGAATATTTCTGCACGATCCCCTAGCTCTAGTTTTGAACATTTTAGGTGAAATCCGGTGAAAAAATAACAGCACCGGTGTTTTGCCTATGGCCGCATATAAACTTAACAACTAAACCTCACACTCCGCCATGCCACGCACTCCGCGCTCCCACCCCGCCGAAGCCACCGCACATCGACGCGGCGACCCCGCGAGTACCGCCTTCCCCGCCGCGCGGCTCCTTTGACCGCCAGTCAGCGGACGCCATTTTGTGTCAGCGTCGATCGTCGCCGCCGACGCGGCGGGGCCGTCGGTCTGTCGATACCGACAGCGTCGTCGGGTGGGCAACTGACCTGCCGCGACGGCGCATCGGTCAGCTGACTGTGGGCCAGGCGAAGATTTCGGTGCTTTCCGGGCCGGAGGTGCTCACCCGCGCTGGCCGAACCGCCTGCGTAATTCGAATGCCAATTTCAATTATTTTTCTTTCTTAATTTTAGAATGAGACCTGTCGGTTTTAACATGCGGTCTTCGGATGCTGCGCGAGAATACTTCAATGCAGGTCGTGATGCGCCTCCCACTACGCCAAATCTTTTCAAAACAGTTGATATTTTCGCACCCCAGCTTCGGCCTCTGAACCGTCACTTTGAAGTGTGACATGTGCCTGTGCGGGCGCCGTGCTGTTGTGCCCAAAACAAAAACCCACTCACTTCGATGGACGGTTGGAATGATTCTTAATGGAACACAAGCTTAGGATCAACATGGTGAATGTAAATTTGTATTTTCCCTTATCCTGTCCCGAGAAGGGTCAGCACGCGCGTGCGAGTGCACGCACTCATTCGGCAGCTTGCTACAAGTGCGGCGATTACTAGTTCTATCTCGACAGCAGTTGTCAAAATACACCAGACCGTATCCGTTAGCTGCTTAATTCCTCGCCCGAGGGCATGGAGTCGCTGGGCAGTAGAGTTTGCAGCCTGCTCTACATTACCTCCTTGCCGCTTTTCTTCTCCCTCTTTCTATCCCAACCTGGCCCCGCAATCTCCTCTGCACTTGCTCCGCCGCGCTAAAAGCCCATTAATCTCAAAGCATTTGCCCTGAACGGCGCGCGCCTTTCTATTAATCTAGCGCGTGATGACAGATCGGTGTCACTGATTGCCCATTGGACCGGCGTGAGCCCGAGACCACGGCCGATAGAGGGGACTGCCAGGCGTGGCCGCAGTCGACACCATATGGCAGCCCGCCAGCCGCCGGCGTCAGCGCATATGGCGGCATTAATAACGCCGTGATGAAGTGGCGCCGGCCGAAATCAATGCTCGTTTTCGCGCCGGCACGTGCTTGGGACGAGATAGGGGGAGAGAGGGGAGGAGAAGGGAGGGCGATGAGGCAGCGCCAGAGTGGGTGCCGCGGTTCGACTGCGCTCACGCTGAGATCTCGTCGCGGCCTGGAGCTCCACATCCGGCAGTTTTTCCATTAGGGCAATATTCAGGACCAGATTAGGAGCTCGACCTCCACGGCCGATACTGGAGCGCGAGCGCCGCTTCTATCCGCTCAAATGGGATCCGTGGCGCAGCAGACCAGTAGATCCCCCGCAGATCCCCAGGGCCGACGCTGGGGCGCACGTTCGGCCGCCCCTCTCGGCTGCCCGGGTGCGGGATGAGCCCCGGTGAGGCCAACAGCATGCTGGTGGATCCCATGGGATCGGACGGGATCCGATGGGATCGGGGCAGCCGGGCCGGGCGGCTCCCGGACGCACGAGCCGGCGCCTGATGGGGCTGTGATCGAATGTCGGGCGCCGATCTCGGGGGAGATGCCGGCGCGGCCTCGTCACTCGCTGATGAAGGCCTGATAGAGCGGGCGGCGCGTGGCCGCCGTCGGAGCATCAGAACAGATGGCCTAGGGGCGCACCCAGGCACGCCGCCAGCGATGGGCGCCCAATAGAACTAAGGTCGTCGTTGCAATTGTCACATACCCGGGATTGCTGTCATATTTCACCGTTCCGCCAGGCGTTCGTGCCCAGGGAGAGCAAGGAGCCAACGCACCAAAGACAAAGCTATGAAACAACACGAAGCAAAGGCTTAAGTATTCTTGTTAGCCAAAGTTCCTCACTTTTGAGTTTCGTCGCCTCGTTTGGCGCTAGTAAGGTCATGACCCCACACCCCGCCCCGCCCCGCCCCGCACCACCCGCCTTGGCCCGCGTCTGCCCTAGACGACCCCCTGGCACGGATTCAGTGGCGGCAAGGAAAAACGCGTTTTTCACAAGGCTTGTAACGACAGGCACCACACATGTGTCGCCGTCACCAGAATATGCCGGTCCCTGGCCGCGAGAGGCGACGGAAGAGGCACCAGAGAGAGGCACCAGAGAGGCACCAAGAGAGGCACCAGAAGCCACGACCATGCACGGCAGCGCAGAGTTGCCAGATGGGGAGAGTAATGCCGAGCTGGCCGTGAGAGCTATGCAATAGCTGCAAAATCCTACACGGATACACGGAAATCCTAACAAAATCGTGCACCGCACGCATAAACTGTGTCGATGTCTGATACGGTTTGCGCCCTCAGCTCCAATCAAGCAGCGTTCCACATTTGAGGTGCATCAAGGTGTGTCCATTCGGCGTGAATTCCAGCCCAGTTTCCTGCACCTGCGCCAGGTCTCCTGGTCATAGTCGCGCACCGCCGGCATCAGGTTCCCAGGCTGCCAGCGTGGTGTTAAGAATTCCGTCTCGTGCGGTCCCGTGCGCACGCTTGTCCGCGTTTGTTGCGGGCCGCGTGGCGGTGACTTGGCACGACTCCGATAAACACAGGGAGGCGGCGGCCGGGCCCACCGCCAGACAAGCAGCTGTGTAGCACTTGCGCGGTGCCGCTGGCCTGGCGGCGTGGTGCAGACGTCAACAGCTGTTTTAGTGGGGGACGATTGAGCGCTTGCGGACATCTGTGGTACGCCTGTCGTGTACCCTTGTGCGCCGAAAGCCACCCTCTAAACACTCGTGACTGCTGTGGTTGCTGTGCACTGTAGCGCTCATATGCACTGACCGCATGCCTGTGCACGCCCTCGCCATACCGCACGCTACTGCGGGGCTGCTTGGCGTTGTTCGCCATGATGATCTCGTGTGCACGGGGTGGGGGAGGGGGACGGCGGGACGGCGGGACACTGATCCCAACGGGATAGGGCTCGTCACGCGGTCGGCGTATGTGACGTGAGCACCGGGTTCGTTGGTGTTTGCTCTGCTGAGAATGTGATGTCCAAGATGCGTTGAACACAACAGCATGCTAGTCACATGAAACACAACTGCGTAATATGAACGGTGACGGTAGATTAGTAGATGGGGCATTGCAAGGACATTGGTTTGATGAACATCAGTGGCAAGAATCTGACACAACGAGAATCGTCATGGAATCCGCGTGCTGGAGCAGGTTTAAGCGTAACTGTGGATGGCTGCGATGCGCTGCATGCAGTCGACCGAGCGAGCCGACCTGTTCGAACGGCAACGACCGCGAACACAAGGCGGCCGAGCCGTTAGGAAGTAACAGGCTGAGAAGACGAGAAGGCGGAGACCAGCCACCAGGGCCTCCGACGGAACTAACACACAACCCGGTCTCGGAAGCCCGCGTCCACCGCGAGGCCTTCCGCGATAGGTGAGAGGCCCCGGCGGCGTGTGAGAGGCCCAGGCGGCATGTGAGACGACCCGGCGGCGACGGAGAGGCCCCAGCGGCGGCGGAGAGGCCTCGGCGGCGGGCGGAGAGACCACGGCAGCGGGTGAGAGACCCCGACGGCGGATGGGAGACCCCGACGGCGGGTGAGAGACCTCGACGGCGGGTGAGAGGCCTCGGCGGCGGATGGGAGACCACGGCAGCGGGTGAGAGACCCCGACGGCGGATGGGAGACCCCGACGGCGGATGAGAGACCTCGACGGCGGTGAAGCAGCTGTTCAGAAGCCACTGGGTGACAGAAGCGACCCAGAGACAGCAGCACTGGGCCAAATATGACGCCTGGTAAAAGTGAGAACCACGCGCTGAGAACCACTCGAGGAGAGCGTCGCTCGGGAGACCGCCAGTTGAACGAGATCAGAGAGCAGCCAGAGGAGAACGGCGGCCATGTTGGATCGGTTCCGCTCGCCGAATTTCACAGCTCAGGGCGGACGGCTGGGGCGCGGCGCGCCTCCCGTCCATTGTGCGACAGGGAGCCGGCGACACGCGCTGTGCACAGCAGCGCCGGCTCCAACGAATGCTGGGTAGCGGGTCGCAACTACCGGCGCGAGGCAAACACAGGAGCAGGAGTGTAGGGTAAACATGAGCTCACTGGAGAGGCACACTCGGGACATCTCCATAAACACGGCGAATCGGGAGGCTAAACAGCTTCACCGCCTCTGTCGCGCTCCCACCTCTCGCCTCAGCTTCCGAATCGCGTTGGTTCTATTTTTCTTGATCTCGGAATCTTAACGAGCACGCGACTCCATGTTTGGGCCATGCCAAGTGTTTTGGGCTCAGCCACAATACGAGAAATGCTCGTTCGCCGTCGATCTGAACCATAAGTGGCGTTGGCCTGATCTGATACGGAGACGTGCACACGGAGCTGAACTCCCTCGCAGAAACAAACCCTCCGTCTTGTTTGGCCGTGGCTCGGCTAACCGCTTCCTCCAGACCCCACCAATGCGCCCACCACGTCCATCGCCAGAACCGTCCACGTCCGACGCCTCCACGCCGCATTCCAGTCGCCCGGCTCGTGCCGCGGCCCCCACAGTGAACGCGCCGCGTCCGCCAGTCATACATCCTGATTACAGGCCGGCCGACTCGAACGGCCTGTTCCGGGGGGCGGACGGCGCGTGCGGCTTCGGTGTGACCCGGGGCAGTTGGGGCCGGCCAGCGAGTGATTAGATTTCCGGCGCCTCGTCGATCCGACAGCCGGCGCGACGTCGCCGTCGTTACCGACGCTGTTCAGTCGGGGATGGACGCCGGTCACACCCCCCGCTCACGGCGAGGGGAACACCTGTCCGGAAGGGAAAGCCGGGATTTGCATACGGGCGTGCGTCGAGGGTGCGGTGGCGACAAGTGGCGGTGTTTTATGGAGGGTTTGTTGCGGGTGCGTATTCGCGATTGGCATGCTCGCAAAAGGCTCCGTAAACTGGCTGTCCCTGCCGCGCATTTTATTCCGCCCCCACCGGTAGCACGAGTCCCGCGCTTGGCTAAACCTATTGCGTCCTTTTCGGATGATTGGGTGCGAAATATCCAAACTGCTTGGACCTTAAGCGTGAATGAACAATGACAATCATCGCAACTTACCCATCCTCGACCAACCTACAGATTCACGCGCTCTTTACATTTCGGCGCAGAGAGTGGTTGAACTGTTCATCTGGTCAAAAAGCAGAGAGCGATTAAACTGTTCATCTGGTCGAAAAGCTCGTTTGCCGCAATTCGGGATCGAGCCACGTCTTCCAAGCGGCCGGTCCCTTGGACGAGGTATGCGACCGAGGGCAAGACCAGATACAGCTTCGTATGTGAGATGGAGGGACGGGTGCCGAATGTCGCTTTACGAAAATCCAGCTGAGAGGAGACGACTGCTGCCTTTTAAGCAGGCTCGCAGGGTTGTCACTCGTCCGGGGTCCACATCATACAGTCGGCTGACGGCTAGCGGACGGTGTCAATCCGCAGGCGCGCAGCCAGAATATTATGAACGGAGGAGCCCGGACCCTGCTAAGCACGCATCGCGCCGATTTTCCATTAACTTTCCATTAAGAACCATATGTGGGGAAAAAAATCCGTGTCTAAGGAGGCGGGGACCCCTTGACTGTGCCCCTGTCAACATGATGCAGAGCGGTCCTGACATAGCATTGCACGACGTGAGGAAAACCTCCGCTTGCCCCCGTCTGGCAAGGAAGCTGACGGCGAGCCCAGCCGTAAGGCACGAATGACACTGCCTGGTCGGTGGACGCCGTGTCTAATCAACAGGCTTTGCTGAGCGTTCGCCCTAAACACACTGGCACCCCAAGCAAAACATTCCGGGAAACATTCTTTCAAATCGGTGTTCGCAACACATGACGTCGACATGGCCAACACCATCATGGATAGCAAAGGAGAAATTTGTGAATCAGACATCCCGAAGGGATCGATATAAATCTATCAAAACATACGAGTTTGAAATTTATTTGGGATCGGACACAAATGACAGCGGCATCTCCTTCCAATGGCCATGATTGTCAGCATTTATTTTCCCACATTCCCCACGCGTGATTGGGCCTGTTTCAAACCAGAGTGCCTTTTCGGAATTAATAATTCCTACCGTCGCTGGGATAAGCGGCAAACCCCAATATTTCTCCCCCAAACTCCTTGGTAGATAAATGGAGAAGCCTAATGATGAGCCGGTCCAATTAAGTTTCCACCCCTCCTCTCCGCTCGCTTTGTTAGCTTACGCTTCACGCCACATTTGCCGCTATCCCCACCAAGATCACGTCAAATGGAACTTCCAGTCTCCATTCCAGCGGGCTCGGGGGCTGCCGCAAACAACGGGCCCGCGCCGGTCCCTTCCCCGACCCAGATTTCACAGATATCGCTTCAACGCGCAGGTACGCTAGAGGTCACGTGACCAGCGCGGGCCTGAGGAGCGGAGTGAGTTTATTACCACGTGACAGCGGGCCCCGCGTGCGTGTGTGGTCCACGGACCTCCCGCTGAGGAGACAGCCGCACGCGCGGCGGGCCGACGGCAAAGCACAGAACGGGAGTAACTCAAGACATTTTCCGGCATGAGGGATTCACGTCCAGCATGGCGTTTACCATACATCAGCGCATAATACTGCACTTCCCGCGGAAAAAATACAGCACATTATTCATCGTGCCTTACATACGTCGGACAGATGTGGTGCATGCTTGATGTCATATATCGGACAAATTTTTAGGAAAATGGTATCTGACCTACGAGCAATGAAACTTTTCAGAACCTCGGCATGCCCTTGTGGGGTATGCACGCCGTTGAAATGCTATAACATGACATCTAGAAGGTTCCCGGCACAGTCATCTAATTCCAAAACAAGGATTTCTAGCAATCTGTTTTGTTTTGTTTTTTAGATGATCACCGGATTTCATCCTGATCCGTATTTTATGTTGCATCACGTTTCACCAACATATTCAACAGGTGCTTAAAGTCTCCAACCTTCGTTTACAGGGATTGTGAAGCTTCTCAGAACATGTGATATCTCGTTAGTGACCCAGCCTTGAGAGGCACGTCGTCCTCCGACGATCATGCCCATTATCGTAACCTTCATCCCAACGTCAGCCCATTTCCTGAACGTTGCGTGGAGACGGTGCCATAAATAGCCGGACCGTTAAACAAAAATCCTCGGCCGGAAATCAAACATATCGAAGACGCGGGGTGCCGTTCGCCTGGAAACAAAGCTTTAAACGAAATTAGACCTCTTGTCACGGGACATCAAACAATTTGACCACCAAGCGGAGGCCTGAGTGACCGGGGCACACAATAGCAGGACGCTGTGTGGAGGCCAGCGAGCAGAACAGACAATACATCCGGACTGCTGAGCGAGCGGGAAAGCGCCACTTGCTCGCGGGGCCTCCTTTTACTGGGCCCGGTGGGCGATCGGGAAAGACAAACATCGTAGCAATAAACTTCAAGGCAAGGACACACTTTGTAGAGTAGTTCGGTACCCTACGCAGTTAATTCAGCTGGACTTGCCCTATTAATGTGGACAATACTAGGTCAGGAAGGCCTAATTGTCGAATCGAGACACCTTTCTTGGCAAAATGAATGCGCAACATGGCTAAATTTGCCTCACCATGATGTGCCATCTCATGCTTCATGCTCCGCACTACATGCCGCAGAAAGAATATATACACAGAGAGACAGAGGGAGAGAGAGAGAGAGAGGGAGAGAGGAAGAGAGATAACATACACATATAAGCATACATATATGTGTTTATATGTGCATAAATGCACACACACACACACGCACACACACACACACACACACACACACACACACACACACACACACACACACACACACACACATATATATATATATATATATATATATATATATATATATATATATATATATATATATATATATATATAGCAGACCCTTCCTCATAGCAGGCGTCCGTCGTATTTCCGTTCCCACAATGCGTGAAATGCCTTTGAGAAGCTCCGCCAATACAGATACAATTACGTGAGCGAAGATTCCCCGTTATTTTTCACAACCTCAGCGTACGCTGCTGACTGCTGACACAGCTAGCAGCAACCAACAAATCAATTTCGCACCGACCAGCAGCCAGCTCCGCTCACATTCAGCAGCTGGTCGTGCTCGCGTACACGGTGGGTTACGCGCGTCTGGGATCGGACGCGTCGTCCAGCGGCCAGCGGCGGCTCGGCTCGGCGGATAATAGAGCCGTCGTGGGCGGCGGCGGTGCCCGCGTTTGACCCGGCGCGACCTCACGCTAATGGTCGCTCCGCGAGCCTCTGGTCACCGCCTGGTCGCGACTAAGGTGGAAGTCCAGAGCGAGTCCGCGAGGCCTGCGTAGGAAAAACGGTGCCGCAATGTACGAGAGGCGGCAGTGTGTATGCTGCACAGCACTGGAACAGCATGACCGCTTGGGTGGTCTTTCAAATGGGAGGATTATAATAACTTATGACGCATTAGAAAATTTGTGAGGGCTCGCCATACCACCCCGTGGCCGTGTTATGGGGCCCCGGAATCTCGGCATGGTAGCCGGCCCCACAAAACCGTGACCCATTTGTCACGCTTTGTGAGTATGCCAGTCACGCAAACCTGTGATGCTGGCGCGACGGACTCGTCGCAGCCAGTGTCCCTAACGGAACATTTCAAAACCAACCTAAAACGCACCACAGCTCAGCCAAGCTCCTGGATTTAACTGAGTTTTACGACACAATCCTTGAAGTCAAGCCTTTTACCTTCCATGTGACGAGCAGCACGGGCGAATCATTGTGGACAGCCAATGAGCGCGTCTGTGTGGCTTGCATGCCCCTTCGAAGACATCCTCGCGTGCATCACTCGATCCCTCAGCTTTCTAGAACTACGCACAGCAAATGGAAATAACCTGTTTGCCCATCACAGCCATCTTGCAGGTGAGGGCCGAGCTGTCCGAAAGCATTCAGTTTTGCACCACCAGACGTGTAATCTCGTTTCCGTTTCTTAACGATATGCGTGTTTAATAGACGTAATAGCACTAAAGTCTATTAGCCCTCGAGCGTGTGGCCCAACAGCGGGTGTTATTAGCTAAACGCTGCTTGCCCTGCAGTGAGGCGAGACAGCCCCGTCCGTTTCCCAGGCGCGGTTTCAGGCTGGGTGCCCAGTCTATATGGGTGGCCGGCCAAGGTGAACGGTCCAGGCCAGGGCTGTCGAATAAGTCCGCTCCCGACTGACGGAAAGCCATCAAAGTCTCTCTTCATTTCTCCCGTTCTATGCCTATTCTTTTCATTTCCCAGCTCTCTTCTCCGCGGACCGCGAAAAACGAGCAGGGAAAACCGCTGGCATGTGCTGCCGAACTCCGAGACGAAAGCCAGTGATGTCCGAAAGCCAGTTCTTTGCTGGGCGTCAGAAAACTAACAGCTTGTCCCTAGACGCACGGGACATCCAGATATTCAAATAACATTAACAGGAAGTTGCAACTGGCTTCGTACAATCCTGTAGGCTCCTCCTGAGAGACGAAGCGCGAGGGTGGGGCGTTGGGTAGACGCTTTTTTGTCCCTTTTCCAGAAAAACACCGTCGGCTCGACCCCATTTTTATAACACAGTTTTTGCTGAGACGGGGAAGGAAAGCAGCCCCTCCCCTCCCCTCACCTCCCCACTCCCATAGTCCCTGGCTTGTGGTAACCGGTGAACAATCTGAGTTTGTTTATTTCTCGAGTTTTTGGAAATGCTCGCAGTAAAAACAACAGCAAAAAAACTCGTACACTCTCCTTCGTGCTTGGACCGCCGGTTCTCCACGCGGACTGAGTTCGGGGAAAGGAGGTTCTGGCTCTGCTCACCGGACCGCGCATCGTGCGTAGCGACGTCACACAGCCGCCAAGCCGTCACGGATGCGATGCGATGCCATGGGCGGACCAACAGTGACGTCACACAGCCGCCAAGCCGTCACGGATACGATGCGATGTCATGGGCGGACCAACAGACAGATTTTCGGATAAATAAACGGTTTTTCGTGTCTCTGATATTTTTTATGCGAGTGCATCTCATCGAGTGGCCGAGACAAACACCACGGGAGCCAGCATCACCTCCATCGCCCCAACCAAGAGCTACGAATATTCCCCCATGCGTCCACATCGAGCGAAGCGCGACGGCCGGTGTGTAGACGGTGCGCTGAGAGTCCGTGGCGCGCGCTGTGGACGCTCCTCGCATTGGGCATTCAGCACTCAGCCCTGGACCCATCCCGCGGCCGGTGCTGACCTCGGCAAAACCCGCGCAGCCCAGGGCCCGTTCGGGATGCTGTTAACATACACAAAAACACGCCGCCGCCTCCATTTGCGTATGCATACACTGCAGGCGCCTTCGGTGGCGGTGGAAAGAATCAATGCCGGCAGGGGATGGTAACGGGGGCTCTGTAAATCACTAGGGGAAAACAAAACGGGCCGCCCCTCGCCCGTAACCTCGCCGACAGGACGCTCAGTATATGCAGATTGACTTCAACGGAGCAGTCTTTGAATGCGCAGGTACCGGTTTGGTTCGACGCCGGAATGCGCAGGTGCCGCTTTGGTTCGACGGAGCAATCTTTGAATGCGCAGGTGCCGCTTTGGTTCGACGGAGCAATCTTTGAATGCGCAGGTGTCGCTTTGGTTCGACGGAGCAATCTTTGAATGCGCAGGTGCCGCTTTGGTTCGACGGAGCAATCTCTGAATGCGCAGGTGCCGCTTTGGTTCGACGGAGCAATCTTCGAAGGCGCAGGTGCCGCTTTGGTTCGACGGAACAATCTTTGAATGCGCAGGTGCCGGTTTGGTTCGACGCCGGAATACCGAACGGCGGCTGTTTGCCTGCTGAGTCTAGAGAAAAAAACCTGCTGTTTATCAGCATAAGTCATGCGTTTTCAAATGGCAGTAACAGCCCAAAAACTGCATGGAGCAATTCAGTGGAGAAATTATAGCGATACCTTGTAAAATATTATCGAAGGAGAGCACATTGTTTATATTCAAAGCTATTTTTACAGAGAACGCTACGATTGCAGCTTATTTACGACCAAATTTGAAAACGCAGCGTACACGAAACAAGCCAAAAACTTTAAGCTTTATGATAAATGAGCGTGATGTGCTTTAAGTAACCTAAAAAGAAGAAGAATGAACTGAATGAATCGCTGAATCTGAACTGAATCGCTTGAGCTAGTATGCTTGATTGAATTGTTTAAATCAATGCAATTCACCGAATGGCAAACGAAAGAACGAACATTGTAGCCGAAATGTCTTATCCGTCTTCCATGCAAGGCATGTATCTGGCCGCGATGCCACAGTCGGCACGGCTGGTTGCCTGTGCTCAGCTCCCAGCGAGCTGCGATGACCACTGTGTGTCGGTGAGCAGTCGTGGCCGGGGCCCGCCTCGCTCCGATCAATACGGCGCCGCGGGCGGAGGTGGAGGCGGGGTTCCACACCCCACAACATGGCCGCCCGCCCGCGACACCTCCAACCACCAGACAGCGCCCGGCACCCGGGGGCGCGCTGGCGGCGCCGCTCTCCGCTCGTCGTTTGGACGGAATCGGTTGTAGACACAACCAGCCGTCATACATTCCAAACCGGTTACTCCCTGCAAGCGCGGCAGCGGCCGCCACAGTGTGGAACAGGTCTGTCAGCCACCGAGATACGAAAGCCGATAAACCGATCCAAGGAATTACGCTACCTGAACCGGGCAGGTGCAGCATCCGTCTATCGTGTTCATGCGCAAACATGTGCGTCATCCGGCATTATAGCGACGCCATCTCTGTTGGCCGAGCACTGAAAGAAGGGCCGTGCGTTGTGGCGCCAATACAACAGCAAGGATAGCTTTATTGGCTCTGAAAAACCCGTTCCGTACGTTAGTAAAACGTAAGATGGAATGATCTGGACATGGGCTTAGTGGCTCAAACTGCCGGCATGCAATGCAACATTAGGCATGTACATTAAATACTTGTCGCTTGTTGCAGCGTGACTCAAAACAATGGGCGCCTTGCAAAACTGGACGTGAGTTTAAAACAAATAGAGCGTTCGACACCAGAAATCAATGTCGGTCTTCCTCACACAAATGTGTCAGCGCTATCACAGGACACTGAGTAAACAGAAGCCCGCTGGCCGCATCCATCGCACTCACGCTACCGGTGGCACGCTGATACGAACGCCCTGTACGAGCTCGAGGCGCGGGACTGGCTCTGCGAGGTGGCTCCGACGTACGAACGCCCTGTAGGAGCTCGAGGCGCGGGACTGGCTCTGCGAGATGGCTCCGACATACGAACGCCCTACACGAGCTCGAGGCGCGGAACTGGCTCTGCGAGATGGCTCTCCGCAAACACAGAAGGGAGCCCCTGTATCACCGACAGCGGAGCACGTTATAATTACGGTTTTATGTGCGCGTCCTCGAGGGGAGAAGCGCCCATTTGCATCTCGGTAATTAATTCCCGCCGGAGGAGGCTCGTCGGCAGCCGTTGTGACGTCATCACAAATAGACGCGCCGTTGGTTTTGTTGGCTTTCGATCAGCGAGACGGTACCGTTCGCAAGCATACAGCTGGGGTTGAGGATGTTTGCCATGAAAACGGCAGCGGTGAAGATGACAGGAAGTGCTCATGGAAGCTGTGGGTTTGGCAGTGACTGGACGGTTGGGGCTCTGACGCGGGTCTGAAGTCGGATGAGAGACATTCAGTGATTTCTTTTAATGCAACACCAACAAAAGTAACGTTATATTCACGCAAGTTGGAGGAGGGAATGAGGGGCATCGGTGAAACTCATACGTGCTGCTCGGTGTAACTCAGCCAACATGAAGTAATTCTAAGGAAGTAAGTAATAAATCTGAGTAAATGTATGAAGACCATCGCAGCACGCATCTGGGTAAGTTTGTACGCACGCTCACCGTTTTAGAAACATTGACGACCTACAGATTCAAACAACATAAGCCTTTTATCGCATAAATCTAAACGTACCGCAAAACAAACGGAGTGTTTTGCGGCGCACATGCAGCACGGGATTCAAGGGCGGACGCTGGGGCACGTCCCTCCCCCATTCCAATTTCTACAGTCTTGAGGTGCATGCAGACAAATTTCGACAATTAAGAAATTGAAATACACGCGTGAAAAGAAGCGTATTGAAAAGATGCGATAACATGCACCATGCAATATAGTTTTCACGGCCGCGGTGCGCTAAAAGGGCGTTTTGAGTAAAAATTAAAATACGATGAGTCACGTACCCCCACCTTCACGACAGGATAGACACGCTGCTACGTGCAGGGTGCTGGATACCGGCTGATGGAACCAAGCCTCCGAAGAATGCACGGGGGTAGCAGCACCGTCATTAGGATTTCGCCTCTGCGGCACACTTTCCCATCAGTCGAGCTGACCAGGGCCTCGTATCGCCGCATCGACAGCCGCAGCCCCTGTTTCCAGTTGCACAGCGTGGGCCGCGCTTTGCTGGCTGTCGTCGCCTGGCGGATTCACACACGACGTGCCGGGACTTTTCACCGGTCCGCCGGCGCGCGTGACTTTCCCACGGCCGACTCCTCCGCGGCGAGATGTCACCGCTGACCGCCAGGCCCAGCTGCAGCGGCGACCTCTCCCGGATGGGAAGTCACGCTTGGGGGAGGGGGAGGGGAGGGTGGCTCGGCATAACTCCATCATTCTGCACCCTGACACTGAGTTGCATACCAGGAAGGAAATTACACACGGTAGAGTGGTTTGAGTGCATAGCCCGAAAAAGCAAGGGAACAAAATTAGAGGTAGTGGCTCTGCCCGACATAAACATTTCATCGGCCCCGCCCTGCCTCATCAAGCGCCTATCAGCATCTGCATGAAATGCAAAGCGTCATGAGGTAATCGATCCCCATCTAATGACCTTGACCGGCGGTGCATGCAGGACGCCGCCGCCGGCCCGGGCGCCGCCGCACACCGTAAACATCAGCCACCAGCCGGGCCTAGTGACCGCTGCTGGGGCGTCAGCTTCCGCCCCGAGCTGGTGCGGGACACTGGCCGACTGCGGTGAACAGCCCGAACAGGCTTGGTTGGCGACAGACCTCCCGACATACACCGGGCGTTCGCCGCCCAACAGCTGTTGAATGAACGCTTGTAGCTAACTCGGAAACATTGGATCAGAGACAGGCTGTCACCGTGGTTAAGCTTTTTAGCCCAGCAAGGTAGAATCGTGATGGCTGCGGCGCCTATGAAACTTGTAGACAAGGGGCAACTGCCACCGCGCCCAACGCTAAAGCCTGGCCTGACCCACTGAGCCTCCATTTTGTTTTGGCGTCTTGACTTCTGGACCTGCCAAGGTCACAGCTCAACTCTCCCCGATCGAGGAGGAGCAGGACACTCTAAGTTGAGCGAAATGGGCTAGTCTGAAAGCGCAAGTCGTTGTTTCAGTTATGGACAACTGCTTACCTCCTTCCGTTCCTCTTTGGCGGGATTTTCGCCAGATGTCACAGGAGAACGGCGCGGAGGAACCTACGCTCAGCCAGCGTCACACCAACATACGGGACCTTGGCTTCTTTCGTCATATCCCAGGGAAAGAGCGCATGGCCGAAATCCCAGCGGCAAGAAATATCTTCAATCCCCGTTGGCCTCAGAAATTCGTTTAATCCGAGAGCAGAGCTGGCTGTTTTTAAAGGCACCTGCCCTGGTTGCGCGCCGCCCCGGGGGATTCGGACTCTCACCGTGCCTCCACGAGCGCCGCCGCTGGCTCCGCCCCTGTCGGATGACTGAATCACAGCG
Source organism: Pollicipes pollicipes (assembly GCF_011947565.3). NCBI lineage: Eukaryota > Metazoa > Arthropoda > Thecostraca > Pollicipedomorpha > Pollicipedidae > Pollicipes > Pollicipes pollicipes. The sequence goes on from NW_023596448.1 coordinate 2,265,412, forward strand.
CCTCTCTATGCACACTGTACGACGTATCCACTATCAGCGAAGCCCGCTTCAACCACCACTAACCGGACACTGGACTCGAACGCCTCCTCCGATATCCGCGATCTTCTCTCGCACCCGCCTCTAAAAATACAGCGGCACTTCTCGCACCTCTAGCTGCACTCGGATCGCGCTCGGACCCGGCTGGCGATGACCCGGGCCGCTCCGGTCCCGGATCCGGACGGCGCGGCAGACCGAGCTGCTCTGCGCGCGGCGCCGCCGGCGGCCGCGGCCGGCGCCGGCGCCGGTTGGCTGATGGACCCGAAAGCCGGCGCCCGCAGGGCGACTGAGCGCCGCGAGCACGGCCGACGCCAGGTCCGTGACCGACGGCGCGAGCACAGCCTACACCAGGTTCGTAACCGACGGCGCGAGCACGGCCGACACCAGGTCCGTGGCCGACGGCGCGAGCACGGCCGACACCAGGTCCGTGACCGACGGCACGAGCACGGCCGACACCAGGTCCGTGACCGACGGCGCGAGCACGGCCGACACCAGGTCCGTGACCGACGGCGCGAGCACAGCCGACACCAGGTCCGTAACCGACGGCGCGAGCACAGCCGACGCCAGGTCCGTGACCGACGGCGCGAGCACAGCCTACACCAGGTTCGTAACCGACGGCGCGAGCACGGCCGACACCAGGTCCGTGGCCGACGGCGCGAGCACGGCCGACACCAGGTCCGTGACCGACGGCGCGAGCACGGCCGACACCAGGTCCGTGACCAACGGCGCGAGCACGGCCGACACCAGGTCCGTGACCGACAGCGCGAGCACGGCCGACACCAGGTCCGTGACCGACGGCGCGAGCACGGCCTAACACGCCGCGCCTGTTTCAGGCCGGTTACCGCATCCACTGCTTTTGATCTTATTTTGTGTGGGAAATATCCCTCCCGATATGACACAGGTCGCACATGAGTTCAGAGAAATGCAATTGAAGCTGAATCATTGTGTGCTCAACAATCACACCCAGCCACGATGATGAAGGCAGTTTGTAGGTCTTCTGCTTGCAGCCGTTAACGCATGTTCCGCTAATGTTCCGCTATGTCAATTTTAATTCTCTTTTAAGCAGGGCGTTTTGTCGGCTTGAGCCGCTACATGTTCACCGAGCTACCTGGGGAGCAGTTCAATACCTGCGAGCATTCCACGTGGGGTATACAAATGCGTCGTGGGGTATACAAATGCGTGTGGCTTTATGCAGAAGCGATGATCACAGCTGATGGTGGCAATGATCTAGGAAAAGTAGCTAGATTATACGTGCTGCAGTGGTCCGACAGATCTGGTGGCACCGGTGGGGTCGGTTCGGTCTGTGGCCGGGTAACTTCCGGTGGTGGGTTGGGGATTTTTGTGCTTTGTCTGCACGACCTTGCACCAAAGCAGACCAGAGCCCAGTAAAGGTGGCTAGAGATTCGGAAACCTCTAGGACGTGTTCACATCTATTATGGCACGGCTGTCCCTGAATAAAGAAATCGCTTATCTCTGTCCTCTAAACGGTGTCACCGCACCAATCCGACATTTATCTGCTCTAGAACTGGTTGGTGTTAAAACAAAAATTCCTTTATTTGCTGTTTGTAACGGGATTTTCTCCGGATTTTACGTGGAAGATTCTCTTGTGCATGTATAGGGCTAGTGCATTGCTATAAATATGGCAACGGTCGTTAATGCGCCGAGTTAAGGGAAAGGAAGGATTTAAACGTCGCACAGTGGTAAGAGTTCGAGCCAGACTGGAATGAGCAAGCTAATGAGATCTGTACTGAAGTTGAGATAGCAATACCCACCAGCTGGCAAGATGGCCCTCTTCGTCGAAAAATGGATTTTGGAGAGGCGGACTATCGTTGGTCGCATGCAGCCGTCGGTTATGCACGTGCAACTCGGCTGCATTGCAGGGCGGGCAACATCATCACGTGGGACATCTCCGCTCTGTGTGACCCCAGATTATCAGTGTTCCGGCTAATCAAACTGAGAAGTGATACCCCAGTTCGTCTCCGTGTAATGTTTGACAAAGACCTCCGAGCATCATACCAATACGCTAGACAACTTTGACAAGTTGATGGTGCCAGTGTCCTGGTGACGCTTTGATGGGACAGTCTTAGCTTTCTTTAAGGTACAAGTCCACTGACGTAGAGCCTCCGTTTAACACATGTGAAAAACCGCAAGATATGAAACACCTTCATCCTGCATAGACACATGCGCTTGGACTGACTGCCCAGCAAGACAGCCATCCAGCACCGTTAGTGTAGCTCCCAACTGCTACTATCGTTGACAATGTCGGAATAGTACGAACGCACACCACTGTGCATTTGCTGGTACATTTCCAGGCAGTTAGGTGGCCACATTTTTTATGGTCTCTTGGCTAAGTGCGATTACTTTCAGTAATATTGTAAGGAACATCCAAGAGACCACGGCATTTGGTGGCTTCCATCGAGGTCCGGCTGGCTGGCCGGCTGGCTGCGGATTTACACCGTTCGGCTGGTAGCGTTTTTGACACTCTTTCTCTCAGATGCACGAGGAAAGAAGCCCATCTGCTCTTCCTTTCCTCAGTCTGTGAGGCAGGAAAACGGAAATTTCCTCGTATTTATCTATGTGCTATCGCACGAAGCTAAAAAAAGAAACATGTGACGGGTGGTGTGAACATGCGAGAATACCATTCTTTGGTGCGTATACTTCGACAAAGAATCTATTCAACCGTAAGCCATCGGGTCAAAGGGTTATTAGCCGTGCCCCCGCCACCCATGCAGCACTTGAAGGCTGTCATTACGGTTAGCAATACGTGAAAGACCTAGCGCATACAGATTTGCCATTTGTTATGTTAACGTGCTCTAAAAAAGTAAACGCGGCAATTGCAGTCGTAAGCATAAATAGTTGAGGACCTTCCAGAGTAATGGACATTTGAGTAGAATTTCAACAGCAAATCACATCATTTGGTGCTTAGTGCCTTATGAAACACACGTTACGCAGTCGGCAAACCAAAAATCTTTTAAGCTTTCTGTCTCTCCCCACAACAAACTTATCGATGTATTAACCTCTCCGCTGGTCATATCCAGCGGTTTTGTTTTGGCCGAGAACAGAACAGCTGGCGGCGTATAATCGAGGAAATGCTGCTACATGGGCTGATTACCTGCAACGAAAATCATCGACGGATGGCACGCCGCAGCCACAGCGGTTTCAAAGTCACCTATACATGTGCGGACAGATGCGTCTGGCACATGGGCACAGCCCTGGCGTGAGGGGAGAGCCGGAGCTGAAAATCTACGACTCGGTCCCGAACGTAGCTGACATATATTTCAGATATATCCGCTACAGTCGCGACAGCTCCCTCCATTTTGTTGGTACCATGGTTTGGCATGCCTTCCCCATTTCAAATGATACTACATTCATTAATTTACTTATGACAGCTGAGTCACCTCATGCATGCTATGGATCATTATCAGTTCACAATTCACATCATTTAACTTTCTAACATTCACATCCTTGCTTCCGCTTCAGTTGTTTTGACTTTAAGAAGGCGACTGTGGTGCACCCTTCCTGTGCGGCGGCAGAAGTGTTTTCCAAAACGAAAGAACTTGGAAGCAGGCGCCATAAAAGCGTTTGTGGTCTGGGTTATGATTCGTCTGATCTTAAACCTGGCTACTCCAGCGCGCCGACACAGGTTTTTAAGTGACATTTTTTAGCTGTGCACCCCCACTGTGAAGTTCTGATTTCCTTCTGAGTGGCGGCACACTGTGAAGTTCTGATTCCCTTCTGAGTGGCGGCACACTGTGAAGTTCTGATTCCCTTCTGAGGAGCGGCAGTCTGTGAAGTTCTGATTCCCTTCTGAGGAGCGGCAGTCTGTGAAGTTCTGATTCCCTTCTGAGGAGCGGCAGTCTGAGCGTTCTCAGTGTGCAGCCTTCTGAGGGGCGGCAACTTTGACACATCGGTGACGGATTCCCAGGCGCGAGAGCGCCTACTTAGGGCCATTCCAACACTGCTATCAATGAGAAACGCTTTCAGTTTTAAGCAGAGGGAGCTGCGAGGACTTCACCATGTTTTTGGTGTTCGCTTTTTTTGGTGTGTCCCGTTTGCGTCTTTTGATGCATACCGCTTAGCCCAATACCTTGAATTGGTGCTGATCGCTCGCTGTGATGCTGATTACAAATGTTTAAAAAGTCGGAACGCAGCGGTCAAGCAGGATTATCTATAATGTATAGATAAGACAGTACTGTCAGAATCATTCCTCGTAGAATAACTAGAGGAAAAAAATAGACACGCTGAGATTTCGGCCACATACCTTCATCAAAAAGAATATGAGAAGTAATTTCAAAAGTACAAAATGCATTTTAAAGTGCGATTTAAAGTGCAAAATGCATTTTTGAAGACACGCCGTACAGCAGCTGGGTGGTATCAAAATTCAAATTTGATTTGAATTTTCAATCTAATACAGAAACGAAGAAATTTGTCAACGAAGAATGAGACTAACAGTACTGTCTTATCTATGTATCTAATGCTCCTCGCAAATGTGCGTAACAACTTACGTAGGGTTATAATGTCACACAGACTAAAGATATTGTCAGAAGGAAGTACAGGAAGAAGAAGGCAAATGCAGTCTAAACATGACAACTTCGACTTTTCAGTTACTATCCTTAGTTTTAAGTTCCAGGAAGAGCGGGAAGCCATTGCCATCCCTGCGTTCTACGGCGACACCAATAGCTGGCCGAATCAATCTTTGAACAGCCCGAGCTAGCGCGGCAGGCTCGTCTCATTACTCAGTGGATGTAGTTATATGACTGTTCAGATATAAAAATGTCAATTTTGACGCGAGCGATGTGACAATCCCTCCTCGCTGGGCTGCGGATCTTGCCGCAAGCCCTGAAGATGTGACGGACTGCATGACTCTGGTGTTCTGTTGATGAGAGGCTATCTTCGCCCCGGTGAAGAACAACTTGATGCGGTGAGAGAAATTCACCGCGACATGGACTCCTACAGCCACTGGTCGTTTCCTTTCCTCGTCTAATGCCGCCTATTTGCCAGCTACGCGCAATCTAGGTTTTTGGTCTACACGTCTTCCATCGGTGCGTATGCACCGAAGCCATCAGAGCGCCAACCATTATACGGTAATACAACCTGTGGTCATTGGAACAAACTTCATGTCAACAGTGCCTGCCGATATGAGGGGACCGACCGTGTGTTCATAGTAAGCAAGATGCATTTCTTCACCGAAATGATCAATTCATGGATGAGATTGGACCTTACCGAACAATTTCCCAAAGGAATAGATCACTTTTATCAGGACAGGATTTAGAAATTAGGTTAATTCAAACGGATTCGTTTGTACTACAATGGCTATGCTCAGTACCAGAAGTAGGAAGTTTGGCAGTTTATGGCTCATCTGGAATCTCAGGTCGAGGCGGGCACAAATGTGAGGCAGATTTATACCGATTATGCAAGAAAATATTCTTGCTCTGATAGTTGAAGCGGATTATATTTGCAATTTGCGGGAAAGGGGATTCGTGAAAGGATTGAATTCAAAATGCGTTGACTTGATTGACTGAACCTTGAAAGCTCATTACATGTAGAGTTCTAAACCATGCCGCCGAAATGCAGACCCGATGTTGGTAGCCCCCAGTCATCCGAGCACAGACCACCCATGTCGGCAGCCTCGAGCCGTCGAAGAACGCGCCCATATTGATGATGCTCCAGGCGCCGGGTCAGACCAGACCTCATCCGAACAGACCATGCGTCGCCACAGACCACTGTCGTCCAAGTATAGACATGCTATGGCAATAACGATGGAGTGACTGAGCGCCAACATTATGGCGATAGTGCTCAAGGCCATCGAAGCACAGACGCTATGCCCATAGCGCCTGTGAAGGCCATAGGAGCACTAACACAATATTGTTAGTACCCATAGCCATTGTTGCACGAGCACCACAGTGACTGCAGGAGAACACGTACATGACAACATCAAACCGCTAGCGACCAAAACCCTCAGGTCCAAGGTCGGTGACGCCGTTTAACACCGGGGAAGCAGTTTTCCTCAATCAGTCTTTTTTTCTGACGTTTGCGCTTACCTGTCCGACTTGGAAGCTGGGAGACACAAGCAGGTCTGTATTGGTACCGTGCGCACGTACGTCGACCGTCGTTTCTGTACCGACTGTCTGACTGTTTGTCTCACTTTAGCTGGCGCACTGCGTCACACATTACCGATAACCCACAACACACCTTGCCGGGCTTCAGTTTATCTTCGCCTCCACAGCTAGCTGACCCCAGGCTCTCAGCTGTCTGTCTGGGGCACGCCGAGCAGCAGCTGAAGGGCGTCGTGTGAACCGCGTCCGCCGCCTGCGTCGCAGATGTGTGGAGACGGACGGCGCGAGGCCGCCGCGCCCCGGGCTATAAATACTCCCTTTGGCCCCCGCGAGCACCGACGACCGACGGATAGGGCGCAAGCCAGAGGAACACACCTCTGCATCGCATGCATTGAGGGCAGCGCTTGATGACGTGCATATAACATTTGAATTGCGACTCCTCAGGTGTACTTTGGTCACCATTGGGATATCAGCAATGTTCGCAAAGCGACAAGAAGGAAATTGCGCGTCCGCAAAGTGACATGAAGATTGGGCCCGACGAAAATAATTTTCATTTCACCGACATGCAAATGTGGAGCATCTATTATTGGTTGATATTGTTTCAATCGGCCATGCACTCAAAACCATTCCAAATGGTAAACGCCGAATATTTTACGTGATCATAAGTGTGTCAGAGTCTACATGATCGAGAAAGCTGTGAAGGGGCTTCGGTATTGTTTAGCAACAGCGTTTTTGTGTTGGTTCAACGGCGGTACATTCAATATTTTTCCCCACTGAAAATTGCATCGTTTACGCCGCTTTATGTGAGGACAATAAAACTCTTGGCCAGCAAATGCAATGAGTTTTAGTAAACACAGAGTAAAGCGGGAATAAGCAGTGCTCCGTAAGGGAGTGTTCCACATTCTCTCCACATTCGTGTGGGGTTTTGAAATGAAACAACTACTTTGAAGATTATTCGATACAGTTCACAGCCATGCCCTTCCTAATACCTAAGTCATTCTAGTTTCTGAGCTACACGCCCGCGAAGATGTGCAGCCTCTTTTGGAAGGACCATTTCAAGGTTATTCAGGCATCAATGACGCCATAATAGCGTCATTCAAATCCTGCCATTCCATTGGCCATGCGACGATCAAGATCAAGAACAATATAATTGTCGAGTAGTTCATGCATGGCGTTTGTGTTCACGATTTCCAAATATAACAACCGTCAATTGGCTCCTAAACAATGTTGTGTAAGGTACGATGACGCAGTTTATGACGAATTGTGTAGTATTTTTATAAAACAGAGAAAATGTGCTGTCTGGAGCAGCTGTTTCCGCTTAAAACTGTACCAATGGTTATTAGTGAGCCTTTTTCGTCATATCTCATGCTTGGTTCAATGCCTTCCAATGTGGAACATTCCCTTAAAATGACGAAGACCGCAGGAGTTTGAAAGAATTTCATTAAATTAGTAAAGTAAACATTTTTCGTCACTCGGCATCCAAAGGTCTGAGATGTGTGATGATCAGTCCCTCATGAGCTCCGGCGCGAGGACAAAACACCTTCCACGACGTAGGGCGAGCGAGATGATGGCAGCCCTGAGCGTCGCTATCATGCGGAGGGTACCAAAACATTAGTGGAGAAGGTCGGACGCCTCGGACCTCGCCTTGCTAAAATGCTTTCTTGAGGCACATGCGAGTAGGAGCAGCTGCAGATTACAGCACTAAAGCTTAGCTTGCTAATCAGCTCTTAACAGAAGTATGCGTAATGTATGGATCACGCTGCATCGAAGAGTTGCCGTGCCTTTTTGCCAGCAGAAGAACTTCCATTTGATTTAAAGCCATGACAAGCCGCCTGTAACCGATCACACATCCGACAAAACATGGCTGTACCCGCTGGTGAGATAGCAATGTGGCGCCGTCTGTAACCGATCACACGTCCGATAAAAGATGGCTGCACCCGCTGGTGAGCTAGCGGTGCGGCTGCTGAAGAAGTTTTGTGTTGGATTGGCATCACTCTGAACTTTACACGTTCTCAATCGCTTAAGGAGGGTCCGGTCCCATCGGTATGGAATAATGCAACCACCACCCCAGCTGCAAAAGAACACCAAATTCGCCAGAAGACCTGCGGCCTGCGAACCTCATACCCACGCTTGGAAAGCGCTTGGAACAGTTCGTCTTCCACTTCACTCGGGTGGACGTCACGCCGCAAGTAGATAAACGCCAATACGGCGATATTAATAGTGTGCCTCAACGTCCCAACTATTTGATAATATCGCTGCACAGTTTACTTTCTGAGTTGTATAAGCCAGACAAACTGTTAAGATGACTATGCATATCAACTATGGTAACCAAACTATGCATGCATCTCTATATTCCCTAAGCATCTCTAGGATGGAGAACTTTTTTTGTTTTCTGATGCACAAAGTCATCCGCTACCTGCATTAGGCACTGGTGAGCCAACTTCTTGAAGAAATATGAATATTGAAACATAATCAAGGATTGGTCAGAACCTGCGATTTTACTGTTATGCCTTCGGACATGCCATAAGACATGAAACATGTCGCTGAGCGGCGTGTCTCTTTCAGCCCATATTGTATGGATCGAAAAAAACAGAAGATGAAAACGTTTTTTTTCTAATACTCACGGAAATCTCCTCCGACCGAAATAGCGTCATTAGGCCGTGAGACTATCCAAGAGAGCAAAACCAAACTTTTACAATGGCGGACATACGCAAAACTAGTAACCAAGTTGAGCGCACCGCAGACGCGTGCAAGTCTTTGCTTGCCGGATAAGAATATCGCGTGCTCTCGATCTTTTTATTCTGATCTGTCTGCCAATAATTTCTACGCGGCAAAATCTGATAATCTGCACATCCGGTATGACAGTGCCACATTTGTATGACCAGACTACCTCCGTATTGAGCTAGGGCCTCTTCCCTCACATGTCATAAACCTTCTTCAATGTCGCTCCTCCCACCTGCTTAATCACGACGTGAGCCTGGTACTTCACCATCCCTTGCCACCATCCCAATCTTTTCGTGACTCGGGCCTGCTCTGTCATCACCACGCGACGTCGTTTGTTATCGGCAGGCCTCCAAACCGCATCAATACTGCTGGCCACATGCACCAGAGCTCTCATGACTTTCCATGGCCATGATTTCAGGGTTGCCAAAAAGATGTGTTCGCCCACCCTGCCTGATCACAGGGCGCACAATCGCCCGCCCTGTCTGACCACAGGGCGCACAGTCGCCCACCTTGTCTGACCACAGGGTGCATAGTTGCCCGCCCTGTCTGACCGCAGGGTGCACAGTCGCCACCCTGTCTTGCCACAGTGTGCACAGTCGCCCACCCTTTCTGATCACAGGGCGGACAGTTGATAATGTGTTGGTTCTGGTTCAACTGAAGCCAATGGAGAGTCGACACAAGCGCCCTGTTCAGGGTTTTGCGCAGCTGTGCATCGGTTTTCTTCCTGCTACGTGGAGTTGAACCCGGAGTTGAGCTGCAGCTCCTTTAATCCTTTTGGTTTGGTTTGGATTAGAGGCCTCTTGGCCAGCAGTGAAGACTTCAGGCCTATGGGATGGAGCCGAGTGGTTAATGCTGGGCTGAGATCGCATGCACGTGGGAGTTACCTCAGGTGACTTGGCTCGTCCAGGGATTAGTCCTCGTGTTGGCTCGTTCCGGGATAACTCTGTGGATTACGTGCGGGCACTCGGACATCCCGTCACGGAAAATCGAGCTTAGTCTAACTGGTGCATACAGTCTGCCCCAATAGCGGGACGCTGGGGATGGAGGATGAAGCGTGAGCGAGGAAAAAAGGTTGGACGTTCGCGATTCGGAATCCAAGTCGGCTCAAAGCTCACTGCGATTTTCGGAGCACGAGTCAGAATCAACCCCATGCTCTTTGAGTCAAAGCTGAAGTGTAGGCACGAGTCTGCTTGCTCATGATCAAGGATACTATCCGGCTTTGAGAACCGTGCGGTATAGGTGCAACACTGCCCCCTCGCATTGTGAAGTTGACTTCTATCCTCTCGCAGCGACAAAGCGACCCGTGGCTGTCACCTAGCGGTTATCGGCATTACTAAGTTGCAGGTGGTGGCGGTACCGTGGTGGCGCATATAGGTGGCGCATCGGTGCCGTGGTAGCGCATATATGTGGTGCATCGGTACCGTGGATAAATATGCTGAGAATCCAGCAAACTTGCACTGTCCCGCCTTATCACCAGATCGGATGAATAGGCCACGCCCCGGGGCGATGTTCGTTAGCAATTTCCAGTTCCGGGACTGGCACAAGCTTTTCATTAACTCAGTGCAAGCCCAATTTTCCTGGCACTTTCCTGGATTTGAGCGCACTTTTGGACGTACACAAAAGGACACACTGGCCTGGCGGAGGCGGAAGGACTTTTTGACTGCAGAGCATAGCGATGCGTAGAAGCGCCATCGTCTGTGTACACGTGCTGACTTCTGTGGTAGGAGAACCGTTGATAAGTGCTTCATTTTTACAGCCCGTTGTTCCCGGCCTAATAGTGTATAGTGGGCCATATCACGGAGATTTTCGAGGGGTGACCTATTTCTCGAGAGGTCGAGTCATTAAGTATCATCCAGGTGATTCCACCTCCCAGATAAAAGGCGGGAGATGCATTTGAGTCGAACGAGCAGGAGAAAAGGAGACAGGAGAAGGAGACGAGCGTAGTTCAATATCGGTATGACTATGACAGGTACCCTATACCAGGCAGCCTACCAACAGAGGCGTCACACGGAGATAAGCCACTCCTGCGGACCGAGAGGACAGACCCAAACGTCACACGGAGATAAGCCACTCCTGCGGACCGAGAGGACAGACCCAAACGTCACACGGAGATAAGCCACTCCTGCGGACCGAGAGGACAGACCTGAACGTCACACGGAGATAAGCCACTCCTGCGGACCGAGAGGACAAACCCAAACGTCACACGGAGATAAGTCACTCCTGCGGACCGAGAGCACAGACCCAAACGTCACACGGAGATAACCCACTCCTGCGGACCGAGAGGATAGACCCAAACGTCACACAGAGATGAGGTACTCCTGCGGACCGAGAGCACAGACCCAAATGTCACACGGAGATAACCCACTCCTGCGGACCGAGGGAACAGGCCCAAACGTCACACGGAGATACCCCACTCCTGCGGACCGAGAGGACAAACCCAAACGTCACACGGAGATGTCACTCCTGCGGACCGAGAGGACAGACCCAAACGTCACACAGAGATAAGCCACTCCTGCGGACCGAGAGGACAGATCCAAACGTCACACGAAGATATGCCACTCCAGCGGACCCGGAGGACAGACCCACACGTCACACGGAGATGAGCCACTCCTGCGGACCGAGAGGACAGGCCCAAACGTCACACGGAGATAAGCCACTCCTGCGGACCGAGAGGACAGGCCCAAACGTCACATGGGGATGAGCCACTCCTGTGGACCGAGAGGGCAGGCCCAAACGTCACACGGAGATAAGCCACTCCTGCGGACCGAGAGGACAGGCCCAAACGTCACATGGGGATGAGCCACTCCTGTGGACCGAGAGGGCAGGCCCAAACGTCACACGGAGATGAGCCACTCCTGCGGACCGAGAGGACAGGCCCAAACGTCACACGGAGGTAAGCCACTCCTGCGGACCGAGAGGACAGACCCAAACGTCACACAGAGATAGGCCACTCCTGCGGACTGAGAGGACAGACTCAAACGTCACACGGAGATAAGCCACTCCTGCGGACCGAGAGGACAGACCCAAACGCCTGGAGCGAGAGGCACCCATCAAGCACCTGACACAGATTTGCCAGCCACTGGCTAGAAGGTGATATAAGGCAGGCGATGGTCGGATGCAGGGAGGCTGTCAAAGCCTCTCTTGGGGTCAGAAAACCCAAACCCTGTAGTCAGAGGTGGAGAGACAGGCAAAGCATGACGAGAAACGGCCTACTGCTGGCAAGACAAATCAGATGAGAACGGATCAGCACACGTTTCAGAGTAAACTCGGTCCGAAGTCGAGGAGACGTCGATCTCTGACGGGACTCGGAAGTAAATCCGGTCCGAAGCCAAGGAGACGTCGATCTCTGACGGGACTCAGGGCGATGAGGGGCAAACTCCCCCAACAGCTCGGCCAAGGCCACAGCACCGACAGCCGGGTGACTGTGCGTGGACCGCACGAGGCCTGAAGGCGCACATCGGGTTTTGGGAGTCGGAAACATTCTGACAGTCAGAAACAGAGTCAGATCGTTAGCGCGTAAATTCATGTGACTAAAGATCGCAATCAATAGGTTGGCCTAGAGAAGGAGGAACGTCGAAATCAAAGGTCAAGTGCCCAAGATGTTTGAGTTAGTATCCGTTTTCATTCAGAGCGCTTCCCATGCAGTGGAGAGCGTCGTTTAACCATGTGAATGCAGCAAAAAGACGATTAAGAAGAATAAGTTGGTATCAGTCTAACCGAGCGGGGCGTTAGTGCCTGATGGGGTTGACAGAAATCGTAGGACGAGTATGAAGGAAGGAGCAGTAAGGCCAAAAGTATCGCGCGGGTTTCCTGAGCTGGTACAGAAACCCGAAAACCGCATTCAAGTTCCTGGATGTATGCAATCTTAAATCAAGACGATGTGAATGGCGATCAATTAAATGAAGGAGCCAGCGATGCCGAAGCAATCCTCCCGCACGCGGTCTAAGACCTATCACCGTGGCTGGTTGGAGACGGTGGGTCCTGATGAAGATTTGCAGAGTGTTTGTGGACCTCAACACCCACGAGCGATCCTTTGCGAAGACACACGGCAAACAGCCGTGGCCCATTTTAAGGCAGTGTTACACCATGCGCATCGAATGACCGCGGCCGCGCCATCTACAGGCATCCACTCGAAATCATTGACGTTTGTTTCATTGCCGGGGTGCGCCCCCCCCCCCCCCCCCCGCGCAAATGACAAGAGCTTTGAAACTCCGGTAGCCGCGGGATTTCTGCACCATGTATCGGTCTTCACCACTCGGCAGTCCGCAGGGGGATGCTCTCCTGATGCTGTCTGCCAGTCATGACCGTCTGTCGTACTATCTCCGACTTCCGCTGAAAGACTTGTGCTGCCACCTGTGAGAGTGGTCTGTAAGTTTGGTCTGTACGTGGCGTCACCTCCGAGCGCATCGCACGAGTGCAGCACTGAGCTGCCTTTTTAGATATCCCTAGGATCTAGGGTTTAACCAGGCAAAACGCTTTGAATTCCATGCATGTTGGCTGGCGCCATCACGTAGTCATGGGAAGCACTAAGAGTCCTCCTCAGCTTCCCCAGCGATTTTCTCGAGCCTTGGCACGACAAAGATAGAGAGCTTGTAACATTGTAGAAGCATGTACTGCATTCCAGCGGGCATGTGGCTCAGGAAACTGAAGGCGCAAGTGAGAGACCCAAGTTTTCAGTAAACAGCACTTGTGCGGTACTACATAATCAATTAGTCCGTAGGCCACTCTTAAGCTAAGTGTACATTGACCTAAGTGTATCAAAGAGGGTCATTGGATGCATGCGCTTGAACTGTTCAAAGGCTCCCATGGCTGATGGTCTCTGTTCATAGGTGGAGGCTGCGCCATGACATGTGTGGCAGCAGTCACAACTTTCATCCGGCTAGTTCACTGAGGGAAACTCGTTGACTCGGGCGGGTTTACAATAACATTTTTGTAGGATTTACAGGCATTGAGTTTTGTAAACATCTTTACAAACCGCCCATGCAAGGAGATTTTCGATCACTTATGTACTAGGTGCGAACATGAAAGGAACTCGCTTCGGAACCACTGGCGAACATCTTGGAGGAACCTGATCAAGTGAACATAGTCGTCCCTTATAAAAAACCTGCCCAAGTATGAAGCCCTGCCCAAGCCCGACTACCACCGACCACGACCACTACCACTGTGGAAAGATTATGGGCTTTTAACATAGCCCCGAATCCTAAACTGGTCCACTGATGGTCAGGGCCTCCGAAGCGAGCACAGGCCACGGTACCGTCAGGGCCTCCGAAGCGAGCACAGGCCACGGTACAGTCAGAGCCTCCGAAGCGAGCACAGGCCACAGTACGGTCAGGGCCTCCGAAGCGAGCACAGGCCACGGTACCGGTCAGGGCCTCCGAAGCGAGCACAGGCCACGGTACGGTCAGGGCCTCCGAAGCGAGCACAGGCCACGGTACCGTCAGGGAGCGAGAAGGTCCTTAGAGTGAAGGATTTGTGAGGCGGTGGTGGCCTCCCAAAATAAGCTTGACTTTAAACGTTTTGGAACAGGCCATCTGCCTTTCCGGTAAAATGCTTTGTATGGAACAAAAGTCCAAAACAGTAATGCGACTTCAAATTGGCCGACGAGTTCTGAGACGACAGCGGGTCCCAACGTCATGAAGCCTTTCTTATTAAGTGCATGATCCGCAATCTGTTCCATCCCTGGACCAAAGGCTCATTCCTTAGATATCAGAGATGCTATGTGATATACTTCGACCCCAAAGTTCGGCCCAGTTCCTGGTGTGGTCAGGTTCAGCGATAGAAGCAACGAGAGTGGATTCAGATACTGAGGTGTCACGGCGTCGGTCGGCGGACCCTGACACGACTGAAAGCCACTGAGGTGTCACGGCGTCGGTTGGCGGACCCTGACACGGCCGAAAGCTAGACACTGCCACGGCGTCGGTCGGCGGACATTGACACGGCCGAAAGCTAGACACGGCGCTGAAACCACCTTTAAAAGCCCCAGATACAGCTCTGAATGGGCATCTGGATTACGGTACAGTAACGGTCCAATGTGTGCCTCTATCTCTGAATGACTAACACGGACACGCAAATTAGGTGCGAAAGCCCCTGATCTCTTTAAAAGCTCAAATCTTCCCATACGAGCTGTGAAAATGAAAAAGAGTGGAAGAGCTACTGAGGCGCCTTAGACGCCGACCTTCCGTGGTTGCAGCTGAGGTCCTGCACGGTGTAGGAAACAGAGGTCGAAAGGTATGCTGGACTGTTTCCCAGATGCCCTTTTCGGACCCACAGCCTGACTTCCCAGCCCATTCAAGGCAACAGGCTATTTATATTTATCTCCCTGAATGTTTTTACAGTTAAACCATCTACTATACACAGTACCTAAAAGCTGTATTCCAACAAGTTTCCTCTTATGAGTGTTGCCTTTTTGGGCGCGCTCAACTGCTGAGATTCCTTCGACTAGAGGCAAGCAGATTTAGCGGGGCATCTCCCGTGTTATATGGGACAAATTCGTACTTTAAACAGGATTTGGACACTGAAAATACCACAAGCAATAGGCTAGCTCATATTTAGATTGCTTCACTACCTTTTACAAGTTTCATATACAGCCCCCACGATGTTGATAAAGCTGGGGCATGCTGTAAATACTGGTAATAAAAGGAAAATGAAGTTCCCTTGCACCAATATGACCTCCAAGATCAACAACAGGAATATGAAGACATTTCTGATGTGGGCCACACCAATCTCCCCATTAATGATTACCCACCACTCTGTGACGTCGGTGCCTGCCATCTTCATACCGCAACAAAACCGCAACTTTTCAGCAAAACACGGCTGGAGTTACTCTCGTTGACTATGTGCCTTTGGAACTTCTTCCACAATCTCTCGAAGAGGCACTTATCATGTCCACACTTCACTTTTTGACGTGGTGGATGTGGTACCCTGGGCTCATGCGTCTGGGCCCCCCACGAGCACGATGCACGACTAAGAAAACCTGGTGTTTATCGTTAACGAACAAACAAACGCGGATGGGCAAAATCTTTTATCTCCCAATCTGGCGCCCCCGCCAAAGGCTCCGACATCCGGCGAAGCCCGGAGGCGCGCACGCATATGTGGTTAAAGGATGAGCCCACGGCGAACAAGAGGTAAGGGTTACGGTAGACACTATTACGACGTCAATTGCCGTATTTTACGCTTTTCATCTAGTTGTGTGCGGCATGGTGGCAGCAACATATCGTCTATATTCTTATGTGTACAATGGCGACTTGTTTAAAGCTTTCATATCCCTTTCGTCTCCCGAAAGTTCATTTGTTTTAAACTGACGTCATAGGGCGTGATATCCGCTGTCTGTTGTCACTGCTGTCTCCAAAAAAATAAGACCTGCTGCAGAATTCGTATAGATAAAAATATGTTCAAACGCTATTGAAAGTCGACCATTTCAAATATAAGCCCCTTGCAACCGCTACCAATGCTCCGTCCGGACGACTCCGGTCCTGTCTCCAATGCAGCTCTCGCCATGCCGAGGGGAGGGAACAGAAGGGGAGCGGGGCAGGGCCAGTAGAGAAAGGGCTCGGGGACCGGACTGTCGGACTGTTTCCACAGGGGAGAGGGGGAGGGAACATCAAGGGAGCGGGCAGGGCCAGTAGAGAATGGACTCGGGGACCGCACTGTCGGACTGTTTCCACAGGGGAGAGAGGGAAGGCATACAGGGAAGGCATGGACACGGGCACGGGAATGTGCTGGGCTGTCAGGCCGGCCGAGCGCCCCGCCCCCGCGCTCTTCAAGGGTTTGACCGCTCGGTCTGAACGCAGGGAGGAGAAACAGCTTTTTCAACGCCGTCCTGTGTCTACCTGACTGTTGGCAGCGTTCGCAGGAATGACATCAGCTAGTGTTGTCAAGTAAGTAAGCAGTTTTTTTGTCCTCCGTCACGAAAGATATAATAAAATGGGCAGTGGCACCGTGTCAACGTGTTGAACATGGCCATTGATCTCTAGTTGGCCGGGTGGCCAGAAGACAATGGGAGATGGCCGTAATGTGCGGCCCTTGTGTCGGTCAACGGATCCCTCCCTACAGTGTTCGGGGTGGAGCCGGGACATGGTGTGCTTAATCACCGACTGGGAAATTTTCATGGCGTTAAGTAACACGTGGGGTGGAGTGCTACCGATACCTCGTGAACCTGCACTGGACATGGCGTTAATAACACGTGGGGTGGAGTGCTACCGACACCACAGTGAACCTGTACTGGACATGGCTTTAATAACACGTGGGGTGGAGTGCTACCGATACCACGTGAGCCCACACTGGACGTAGCGTTAATGACACGTGGGGTGGAGTGCTACCGACACCACAGTAAACCTGCACTGGACATGCCAGCCGTCAGCACCCTGGTGGGGTTTACAGGACGCATGCGTTTTCACGTCCATCTCTTCCACACAGTGCAACAGACGTAACACTTCATTGCAAGATTATCAGAGGGCGCATTCCTGCCCCCCCCCCCCCCCACCGCTTGCTCGGTGCGCTCTCCCATACACTAGGTGACTACCCGAGCTTATTCCAGTGGGCAAAAGTACAACGGAACGATAAAACAGTCGCGTGACCCCCTGAAATATATCGCCCTTTCACCGGTCGTTACAATGAATCGCAGCGTCAGCTATGCAAAAATTGGAAAACTTACATGACGCCATAACTCTTAACGGAAGGAGAATAGGTTTAAAAAGAGGAAACAAAGAAAACTTGTATAGTTATTTCGACACGGCCAGAACCTAGCGAAAGACATGTACTTTATAGAGGTGTTGGGACACCCATATGAAGACTTATGCGGTCACCCGTCTGGTAATAACTGGTCTGGCAAAACACCTGTTCAATCCAGTCCCGCCGTGCGTCATATCCGGCGGCCCGGGAGTGAAAGGGTAGAGGGTTGTGGAGGTGCGTAATTTGATTTCGTGTTGCAAAGTGTGCCCTAGGTGGACGGTTATTATACCCTACAGATTAAAACCGGACAGTTTTTGTTGTAGCTTTGTGTTTCAGAACACACACGAAACGAATAGGCTTCGTAATGGATGTTTCATGTTGAATTGTTCTTTGATCCGCTCAGGTTCGGTCTCTCGCTTCACCTCGGACGGCTTTGTTAATAAAAATAACACATGAAATGCCATTGAAGCCATCTGTTTTGAATGGGAAAGCACAGTTTGTGGGCTTTATCTACACCGGACATAGATGCATAAAGAATAGTTGAATAAATATCTGAAATTCGGAATACATTATGCAAATTATGTTTCACTGGCTTGGCTGTCAACGTGGTGCTGTTTGCCAACTGAGTGCTCAGGTCATTTTAGTATGTTGAGCACACTATGAAGGTCTGAATTGTGGTTTCACCTCATTGAGAGGTGAATCTTGGTTGCTGCTTATGGCAAGATGAAATGATTAGTAAAAGCTTTTGGGACTAGTCACAGCTTCTTCATTGTGAATAATAATCTTTGCGCATTATCTCATCATTTGAATGTGCTGATAAAATCATCATTGTATATTAACCAACTATGTGAATATGCTGATAAAACAAACATCAAGATGCACTTGTAATATTGTATTTGCCTCCCAACGTAGCACAGCCATTGAAATTATGGAGCCAAAAACACCAAAATTGTCAAAACTTTTCAGTGTTTGTTGCAGATATGGACGTTGATCTGATTGACTAAATTTGCCATTATATGTTTCATAATTTGTATTTGACATCAGTTGAAAATGTGTATAAGTATGTGATTATTATTCATTTTACGTCATTTTTCAGAACTCAAACCCCAATGCCTTCCTGTATCTGAGCATGTTTTTATCACCCTGGTTTTGGGTAATATCCCATTAAGATAATAAGAAAATCAACCTGTATTAGTGCAAGCTGTGCCATTCAGTTTAGAAAAATGAGTATGGTGCTGTGGTTTGAGTTGGCAGTTCTTGTTCTGCAGTCAGTCTGGAAGCTACCAAGTATTTACAGTAAGTTTTACCTGAATAGATTGCAAACTGTAGATTTGTTCATTGTGATATACTTCAATATAGGACATCAGTACAGTATATGAGATTAACTTGCATAGAAAACAGAACTTGCAAATGTAAGCTTTCCACTGGTATGGAAATGGTGCATCCAAACGTATTAAACTTCTGGATGGCATCACCATGAAGCCTTGCTGTAGGACACTGCAGTTTGCATAATATTTCATATTAAACTATATTGACAAATTTAATTGCAGCCTGCAGCTTAATTTCCTCTGCTTAGCAGTTATTGCTCCCAGTTTTTGCCTTTCCAACTTCCACTACAATATTCTAGTCAATGATTCTTCCTCACATTGTATGACATCAGTATATTACTGGTTTTTGGCCTTCGTGATTGGTGTGAGAACAGTCTCATGGTTGTTGCCTCATGCCTCATGTTTTTTGTTTCTTGGTAAGAAAGGCTTACTGGACCATTGCATAGGTGCAAGAGTTGATGCTTTCAACAGTTTTTTGCTAAATGTATTTAGTAATATATATGTATGTTTATATGTAATGTGACATATATATATATATATATATATATATATATATATATATATATATATATATATGCAAGTATCATTAAGTATTATAAAATTTTCTCTCCTTGCTTGAGTTTTCTAATTATAGCTCTCTGCACATCATTAAACTAAAAGTGCTTACTGATGTTTGGCATCTATTGATGGTACCAATGTTTCAGAATAACATATTCCATTTTCAAAGGTGCATACATACTGCAAACAAGTAACAAACATATGATTACATATTACAGTTAATATAACAGTTATGTTTCATGAAGTTCAGTTCAACCACCAAATTGCATATAGTTCAGTTTAGGTGGTAAACATTTTTTAGGAGCATAACAATTCAAGGAACAAAGCATGTGCTGAATAATAAGAAATACCATCTGCGGATGGTATTGATCTTTCCTGAATGCACATGCTCTTTTGGAGCGCTGTCAACCAAGTGCATTATCAGCTGCCTTGAAAGTGTGGTAGTAGTGACACTGACATAGTTTTATTGCTTAAGAAGCCTACAGTCTCCTGTGTTATATATGTGTTGTATCAAAATATGTATAATATATATACACATGTATGCATATATGCAAATATCAATATATAAATATAAAATATAAAAAGTATATATGTATAGTGCAATGTATTAGCTTTGATGGAATGAAGGCATGCATGTGTACCTGAGGCATACTTTCTGTATGTATGCCTTTGATGTATCCCTGTGTAATTGTTGGGATGCATATGTGTTTAAGTGTCTCAGCTCTTGACATTATTGACTCAACACTCAGAATAACCATTTTATGCTGTAGAGTGTTTTAAATGCTACTATATACAATATGACTTACTTTGGAACAGGGTTATTGAAAATTTTAACATTGTGTGAATGCTTGTCATTTCAAAAAATATCTCCATCTAATTGCAGACTTTATTCAAACTTGCTGCCAAACAGAAGTGAGCATGTGACATTGATTGCCTGAAGCAGCATGATATGAAACGCTGCACTGGAAAAAGTGGCCTGATCACAGTATGTGTGGTCCAGCTGGTAAGTGTTCCAACTGAGCAATAGTTCTTATGGTATTGAAAGTCCTCATTATCTTGATTGCCCAACAAGGGTGAACCACTTGCTCTGTTGCAGCATGCGTGCATGGTAAATGTTTCGACAAGACTGTGTCATGACAACATCCTTGTCTTAATCACAGTTATGTTGTGCTACTCTGTATATTGCTGCATACATTTATGTTGCTGTGACCTATGCACAGTTCTGGTCACGCTTGCCATATGCAGTATTGCAGTGGTTACAATAGAGAGGCATTAGTAAAATAATGGTCATTCCCACATCATATGCTGACACTGGAATTCCTTTATGAGCTGTAGATGTTCATAGGATGCACCACTTCAAAAGAGTATCTTGAGAGTGGCCCACCGCGAGGAAGTGTCTGAACACTTGAGAGTGGCCCACCGTGAGGAAGTGTCTGAACACTTGAGAGTGGCCCACCGCGAGGAAGTGTCTGAATGGCTGCTGCCATTGCCGTAGCTTGCCACCGTGGAGCGGGAGGTGTTCGACTTCCTCGGGTACATGTGGCTGCCCATCATCGCCAACTTCCTGCAGCTGATCGCCGTCATCTTCGGCTTCTTCGGTGCCTACCAGCACCGCATCAAGTACCTGGTGGTGGTGAGTACTTCCGGAGCCTGGGTCTCTACGGCGGACGTCTGATCTGACGTCACACATGACATGTCATGTTGCCTTAGGTCGGCGCCACCACGGCAGACGTCTGCTCTGACGTCACGCATGACGTCATGTCATGCTGCCTTAGGTCGGCGCCACCGCGGCGGTGGTGGACGCCAGCAAAATGACGGCATCAACATATATAAACTCCACAGTGACTGGGTGGCAAGGACGGTCGGCACATGCGCTGCCAATGTCACAAAGTCGCGTTGCACACGGTCTGTTACCAACCAGCGTGCACCGATCTAGTTGGTGTCGCTGTCAGCGAGCAACATGGCAACATGGGCAACAAGGCGAGCGACATGGGCTCTCAGTCGCCGGCGTGGTTGTGGGGTAACCTGTTTGTCGCTTTTAAATTCTCACAGTATACCCGGAGATACCTTCATTTCGTTGGAAATGCCATGATTGGTACGGATTTCTTCCGAACCACGTGGGCGAGCAAAAATGGGGACATACTCCCTGATTGTGGCAAGTGTCTCTTGAGAAGTGTGCTACGTCGCGTTGCTTTGGGGAAAAGACGAGGGACCGTGATTCTTGCTCATCATATTAATGAAATACGTCAGGACGAAAAAGATGCTACGAGAGGATGTCAGTTGTGCTTTTTGAAGAATTGGTACGCAGTGCCAATATGTACTGGAAAGATACAGAACTACGCGTTGCAGATTTGCAACATCAAAAAGTGGAATGGTATGGTGGAAACGGTGTAATGGTGGAAAGTGGAGTATATATATATATATATATATATATATATATATATATATATATATATATATATGACATGTCTGTTATATTTATGCCGTATAGCCGCGCCCCAGCCCGTTATTGCCGGCGTGACGTCACGGCCGCCTGACGAGCGCAGCGCCGCCGGATGTGGTGCCGCCACGAGCGTGCGTTGCCATCACGCGGCGATATTTTTTGTATGTGGGAAACAATGCTGGCATGCTTGTTCTTTGTAAGCCATGCTGCTGCAGAGCGGAATAGTGGCGTGTTCAAGGTGCATAAACCTCAAAACAGTTAAATGGCAGAAATGGTTGGCACATGGTCCTCCAAAAGTCTTCTGCTTTTGGTTTTGTACGGCAGCTGTTATTTACTTAGCACGTACCGGTCCAGTTCGTTGCGTTGTTAGCCAAGGACGGATCCAGAGCGCCGTGTTAGGGGGGGGGGGGGGAGAGTTCCAAAAGGTTTTCTGATTATAAAACTGTGCGGATTCTGCGGTCTTTTACCCCGGAAGTGTTCTAACACAGGAGCAGCCCGTCCCTGATCGTAACGTAACCAGACGAGCTTCGGCGGGGCGGGGGAGGGGGGGGGGGGGGAGAGGGGACGGAGTCCGCGCTGGGGACATCGCCATCGGCGCAGGGATGATCCGCCTCTGAGCCGGACGGCTGCGACAGAACGGTTCGGCGAGTGGTCCACCTTACGCTGCTGCAAGTTGGCCCGTTCGTGGATGCTGTGGGAAATGTGCAGCCGACTTGACGCGCGTCTTCATCGGACGTTATGTTGCGAAATGCCGCATGGAAGCTTGTTGGGCGATGTAGGTCAGTCTGGAATGAAGCGGACTTTGTTGGGCGATGTAGGTCAGCTTGTAATGAAGCGGAGTTTGTTGGGCGATATAGGTCAGTTTGTAATGAAGCGGAGTTTCACTGGCGACCCCCGGTTTGATTTCCTGTGGCTTTATGTCCTCTCCGAAGTGACCGTCGTGGTCGCGGACGCTCGGCAAAAGACAGGAAAGCAGACACAATATTAAAACACCAGAAAGGCCAGAAATGGCAAGAACACCTGCCGCACAGGAAATACAAGTATCACAAGGTGTAAGTTTGACAATGACTTCTAACTCCATGCGTTGATTGTTACATGTGGATGGCATGTATGCCATAAACGATGCGCCATAACTGTCAATGCTCGTCGCTTTTTTTTGTTGCTCGTACGCTTCTAGTGACGCATCAACACACGTCATTGCGCGGTGGTCGTGAGTGCCACTGCTGCCGAAGGCTGCAGTGGACAGACGCTGGCACAGGCGCCGGAGTCAGGCAGCCACTGACACAGGCTGCACGGGTGAGTGCCACTGCTGTCGAAGGCTGCAGTGGACAGACACTGGCACAGGCGCCGGAGTCAGACAGCCACTGACACAGGCTGCGTGGGCAGTGTCCGGCTGCGGTAGCAGGGTGGGCCGGACAGGACCCCCCCTCCCCTCACCCACCGACACCACCGGTGCGTGCCACCCCCGCTGCTGCACATTGTCGCTGTTTAGCGCCTGCTCGTCGAGCGTGACCCGTGGCGGTGTCGCCGGATGGCCGTGATTCATTTCCGCGCGCGCGCGCGGTCGTGATCCGTGACGGGTGCTGACCCGCCGGACGGGGCGAGCCTGGCGACTCGTCCGGCGGCATCGGGACACCAACATGCCGCGGCGATGCGGCGGAGTCACAGGCCAGCCGGGTACGCTCGGGTCGTCAGTGCTGTGACGTCAGGCCGGCGGGGTACGCTCAGGTGTTCGGCGATGTGGAGTCAGGCCGGCGGGGTACGCTCAGGTGTTCGGCGCTGTGGAGTCAGACCGGCGGGGCACGCTCGGGTGTTCGGCGCTGTGGAGTCAGGCCGGCGGGGTACGCTCGGGTGTTCGGCGCTGTGGCGTCAGGCCGGCGGGGCACGCTCAGGTGTTCGGCGCTGTGGAGTCAGGCCGGCGGGGCACGCTCAGGTGTTCGGCGCTGTGGCGTCAGGCGGGCTGGGCACGCTCTGGTCGTCGGTGGTGTGGCGTCGAACGTTTGCGGTGTGGGGCGGCGATCACCGCGGGAACGGTGCCTCTGGATGCCCCGGCAGTTGCCGGCTGGCAGTATGCCGCCCGTCAGAGCGGACCACGCGGTCGAATGGGTGGGTTCGATTCTCGTCAGAGGAATATTGCCTGTGGCTTGCTGTTACCAGTCATTTCGACGCGTTGGTAGAAATGACATTCACCGATACGTAATTCAGCAAATATCAAGCATAACGTAGCTAATTTACGATTATATCGGGCTGATGTCAACTACAAGCTTACAGGTGTAAATCCAGGGTCTTTTGAGTACCCACAACTATGTTGCATTGCTACGCCCAAGAGAAGTCCGTGGTGGTCGAACAAGTTTGAAACATCTAATGGTTCATGCACATGCTGCCTTTTGGAGCTGGGCTTCCTGACACCAAGTGCAAATTAATTAAGCTGTCTCAGAATTTCGGTTTGGTGTGTTCACCGCCAGTCTTGTGACCTAGCCTCGCGTAATTCATGTTTCGTACCTCCCCACTCCCCCTCCCCCCCAAACGGAACTTAAAGCATCCGGCCAGGGAGGGAGGAGGGTGAGGTTGAAGTCACTCCAAAACAGCCCGGGGAAAGGACATAACAGCCAGGGTTTCGTCAGAGCATTGCTCGTGCAGTCATGATTAAAAACGTTTCTGATGGTTAAGATCGTTTGTTCTGAGGAATGCGCATCTGGTACGTGCCCATGGCCTGACTGAAAATTCGTCCTGCTGGTCCGTTTGTCAAGGCTTATGTATAATGTTGATGCAGTTTTCACTGAGCTGGTATATCGTCGAACGGCATGTATCCTTGCCAAGCCCGCTCGCAGAACTGGGAGCGACCATAACATTTCATCGGCGTGTATCCTTGCCAAGCCCGCTCGCAGATCTGGGAGCGTACCATAACATTCCATCGTATCGCTTGGTTACGATATGGTAGTACACCGAGCTTCGCCAAAGCCGGGCGTTTCCAAAGTTTATGCAAGGTTGAATTAGATATTTGTCGATTGTTACAGCTCAAAATTCGACAATAGCATCAGTGCAGTCGGCAGTACGTCACGGCGCGATACGTCAGTGCCGGAATGACAGCTATTTGTCAGTATATGAGCTGAGGTCACCAAAAATGAGGCCATAACAGGCTGAGGGTCTAAAATCACACGGCCGTGTCGCCGGACTTTCATGATACATGGCTCCTACTCCATTTTGCGGAGAAGGCTATCCACACGGTTGCCTTGTACGCCCCTGTCGGTTGTTAGGCTGGTCGCCCTATGCCCGGTGCGCAAGGTGCGTTGAAGGTATACCAGTAGCATCGTGGTTGATGTGTAGTTCGAGTTCGATGTCGTGCAAGGGAATGACACGGTATTACATCGGATGGTCGTGGATTACACCGCATTACCTCTTGGTAGGAAATGGTTGGTTGCTTAACTTCGGTTTACTCCAGCTTGGAAGTATAACTAGGTTTACTGCGCTGGGATAGAGAACTCCGTGCATTGGCATAAACTTGCTATGACATGGTCTACAGCCAGCTGTGACGGATAGCTTAAAATATCCCACGGAAACATTGTAGAGAGCGACCACGGCCACTTAACGGCCTGTTATTTTTGCTCTTAACACATTTATCACCAAATCCACACGATATGCTGAATAAGCAAGGTGTTGGCACCCCCCCCCCCCCCCCCAATCCCCTTGAGCGTCTGAACTTGGCGGACCTGGGTCAGGTGGCGACGGTTGAATTACCCATTACCCCCCACTTTAAACAAAGCTGCGTGACACAGTTCGTCGCACACAGTCCCGATGGCGCATCATCGCCGGGTCCCCGATCGTGCCGCGCCAATCCTGCCGCGTTACTCTGGCGCCCGTGTCGCCCCGATGGTGCCGCGTTACTCCGGCGCTCGTGTCGCCCCGGTCGTGCCGCGTTACCCTGGCGCTCGTATCGCCCCGGTCGTGCCGCGCTACTCGCGCTCGTGTCGCCCCGATGGCGCCGGGTTACTCTGGCGCTCGTGTCGCCCCGATGGTGCCGCGTTACTCTGGCGCTCGCGTCGCCCCGATCGTACCGCGTTACTCTGGCGCTCGTGTCGCCCCGATCGTGCCGCGTTACCCTGGCGCTCGTGTCGCCCCGGTCGTGCCGCGCTACTCTGGCGCTCGTGTCGCCCCGATTGTGCCGCGTTACTCTGGCGCTCGTGTCGCCCCGGTCGTGCCGCGCTACTCTGGCGCCCGTGTCGCCCCGATCGTGCCGCGTTACCCTGGTGCTCGTGTCGCCCCGATGGTGCCGCATTACTCTGGCGGTCGTGTCGCCCCGATCGTGGTGCCGCGTTACCCTGGCGCTCGTGTCGCCCCGATCGTGCCGCGTTACTCTGGCGCTCGTGTCGCCCCGGTCGTGCCGCGTTACCCTGGCGCTCGTGTTCGTAATTCATGAGGTTCGTAATTCGAACCCTATGATTCCCTGGACCGTAGGGGATGAACAAAAGCTAGTTAAGGTATATTTTAGATCTCATTAGCACACGCTTGTTTTTATCATGACTGTCATGTTCGTAGTATGATTTTCATTTTCCAGCAATCAGATTGAAGATGTGTTTCTCTCTCTCTCTCTCTCCAGTTCAATTTCAAAAGTTTCGCACCTGCGCTGGCCACGCTCACAAATTCGTTCCCAGCTTATCTGTTAAAGTTATCTCATCTGTGCACTGCTGAGCTGGAGAGTAATCGCATATTTCTGACATTTGGAATCTGTCTCCACGTTGATCCAGCATGAAATTGCTTATGCCGATGTGGGCTGGATGTAAAAAGTTATATATATATATATATATATATATATATATATATATATATATATATATGGTTAAGTGTAATGCTTATTAATCGATGAATGGTTCAGTGATTTTTACCTTTTCGAATCTACGCCACGAACGGATGCCTACGGCCAGTGGCGCTAAAATCGTTGGCACGTTACCAACAAGCCAAGTGGCAATTTAAGTTGCAAGCCGCAGATCTCAATGTTAATTTGTGACGGTAACTGGTGGGATTGAGAAGGCCTTCTCCCAGAAAGCTGTCTCGCGGGTTGAAGCGCGTGTTGTAAGTCAGACTGCAGGCTTGGGCGGGTGAACAAATGATGGCACCAGCTGCAATGAACCTGACGTGAAGTCGCCCTAGGGGCCTACCCAGCTCTGCCGGAGAACGTTCCCTGACGCGAAGTCGCCCTAGGAGCCTGCCCAGCTCTGCCTGAGAGCGTCCCCTGACGTGCAGTCGCCCTAGGAGCCTGCCCAGCTCTGCCTAAGAACGTTCCCTGACGGGAAGTCGCCCTAGGAGCCTGCCCAGCTCTGCCGCAGAACAAGACTGCGTGTTCCAGGAGGGTGGCCGCGTCTGGGCCTGCTCCGGGTGGTGGCCCCACATGCAAATTTAGACCGGATGCCAAACTAAAAAAGTGAGTCGAAAACCGAGGTGGCGGGAATTACAGTTGAAGAAAGGCGCGAAGAAGCGAATTTACGCGTAGTTTAAGATCTGCTCGTTCCGTGTGCCACGCCTACATCCGTGCTCATCTAGTCCGTGTGCCGTCAGGGGATTTCGGCGTGTATGTTTGAACAGTGTGAACTAAGGAGAGGAGCGCGGAAGATTTGTGCGTGTTTGCGTTTGGCAGAGTCTCAGCGGCGGCCAGCTGGCCAGTCCCAGCCGACGACGCACGGTCACAGCTAATGCGATACCGCGCCGAATAAAGCGGCCGCGACGAGACAGCCCTGCACCAGTCCACGTGCCGCTGCCCAGGTCACAGGCCGCTGCTCAGCCCAGCCGCAGTGATGAAGCTCGCATCGTTGATGGCCGCCATGTTGGTGGCCGTCGCCGCACAGGAGCACAGCACCCACCCGCCCAACCCCAATGAGAAGTGCCACTGCAGCTTCGGAGTGCACAACATCCTCGTGCACGCCCTCCTGTACGTCTTCCACCCCATGTACGACGCCGAGTGCACGGATAGCGCCGAGGGGCTCTGCTTGGAGGAGTGCACCGTACACCGCGATGTCATGGAGGCCGCCGGCGGCTGGTCGGCCATGGGCCCCGAACACCATCACCATGGCAACATGAGTGTCGGTGACGTGGCCTGCCAGAACCTCGGCCGCGATGAGAGCCGCGGCATCTTTGCGCAGCTGTACCACTCGATCTGCGACCAGCCCACCAAGTGGTCCGGCCCCGGCCTGAAGGAGCCGCTCTGTTGCGACAAGGGCAAGTTCGTCCGATGCTTCTAGGCGTCGTCGCCCAACAGAACCTCTCCCCGTCGCCTGGACGACAGTGACTGCCTGGGCTCACGTCTGAGACGGCAGCACCACATAATGTTATATTATTAGAGACTGTAGCAAATACACGTAGACGCAAATGCGTGCGCCGAGGAATTTTTGTTTCGTGGAACTGGGACCGTTCCGTTATCTGCGTAAGAGCTTGAGCGTGCTTGATTGGTCGTTAGATGTACGGGTATCTTCTGCGGGTCATTCCCATCCCCCTCATGGTGGGCCACAACATCGAGAGGGATTGGTTCATCGCATGTCCGTGGCTGAAGCTCATGACGTTAAGATTTCCAGCTGTTTTATCGCTCATGAACGTGTGCGGTCGACAACGCGTCATAAGCAAGAAGGCGACACTTGGCACGCTCTTTCTAGCCCCGCGTTTATGCCCTCTGACCGACGGCTCACGAATTCGCGCTGCTGACCGTGTGGACTGTTAACATAGTGAATACATGCCTCCGACCGTGGTGATGAGGAACAGACGTGCGGGCGAGGATGTTATTTCGAATGGAGGCATATGACGGTTATGCTAGGATGCTATCCAAGCTGCTGCATTTATTACCCGGCATATGACAATATGGTGGCTTTGACGTTTTGAAAGGTTTTCAAGTTACCAAGTTCGCTTCTCCCTACCGTGAACTTTTTGTTCAAGCTATATTGATCAGACTTTCTTTTGAAGCGGAGGGATGGTGTTCCATCAAACGTCGACTCTTCGGTATGACGCCACTGGTTGTGCACAACATTGCAGGTGTGGGGTGATCAATAACTGAGTTTGTGGTCGATTGACGATTAATTATTACTGGGCCTGGGTGCACAAAAACAAGAAGCAATGCTACCTGCGTTGAAAATCTCGCATACATTTTATCGTATGAGGGTCTTTGAGATTTCAATGGTCACTTTTGAAATTTTAGAATTAAAGTGCCATTTGTGAGGCTAGCTTTAAGCGGCCAGACCTGATGAAGTTCAGGCACATCAGAAGGCGCCAGCGGCCAGACCTGATGAAGTTCAGGCACATCAGAAGGCGCCAGCGGCCAGACCTGATGAAGTTCAGGCACATCAGAAGGCGCCAGCGGCCAGACCTGATGAAGTTCAGGCACGTCAGAAGCCGTCAGCGGCCAGACCTGATGAAGTTCAGGCGCAGCAGAAGCCGTCCCGCCCAGAACGCTGCGTCATGAGCCCGAGTGCATGCTCTCTACCTCGTTGGCGCTGCCACACATGGCAGAGAGCCTTGGGAGCGTGCGGTTCCAGTGCTGTCCCAGGTGGCCCGCGTGATTCGGTCGGAGCGCACACCCCACTCGTCCGTGGGGTGTGCCAGGTCGTGGGCGCTTGCCCGGCCACTGGCTGGCCGTTCCGCCGCCCAACGCCATGGTCATCGCGGCTCATGCAACGCTCGATGACCAAGGGAGTTGCATGCCTTGTAAATCAACTCCAGATGAATGATTGTTATGTCAGGGGCGTTATCCGACCTTGGGCTAAGTCAGACAGGCCTAATGACTCAAGCAGCGCGCAGATTTGTGTCCGGTCTTTCCTCGAGCACGCAGCCGCAGGGCACGGCCCGGGATTGTGGTTTCCTATGCAGCCAAGGGCCCACCCCTCCCCCCAGCTTGGGCTCCTGCCCCTCAACTTTCAGGAGAAAGTGTGAAATCCGGCGAGGAACCCGTTTGTTGGCGTTTTTTTGTGGGGGGGGGGGGTATCGTCCTTTGTCACTGCACCTTGCACCCAAAATCATTTTTCGAAACTACGCCCCTGCTACGACCGCTGCTGTCATCCGGTGAGCGGGCGGCTGGTTGAGCGAAGGTTCGAGCTTGTTATGAGCTATGAACCACAATGCCCCTGTCGATGCATGCTGAAGGACCGTTGTCTGTTTTCCACTGGGTCGGTTGGCCTCTTGGTGATAAGTCAAACGTAGCAAAGGATTGTTGCCGTAGAGACCCGCCACGTACGGCTTCCTCGACAGACAGTCCTTGCCGTGCGGGGATCTAACAAAGTGTGTGGAGGACATCGTAGACCAGGAGCTCGTCCAGGCGAGGAGAAGGTATCGGTCTGGACGAGCGGTCCGCGCCAGGAGGACAGCACGACACAGCTTCGCGGCGATCACGGTACTCTATGAACAGATTCATCAAGAGTAACCTGCTGTCTCTCCCAAGTATCAACAGTGTGCAGCGTTTGGCGGGATCCGATGCTCATTACGCGACGTGATGGATTGGTACTGACGGGCTGGTGAAGATGAGGAAGACCGAGATTATTGCGGCTTGCAAGGTCCCACGCCTGTTTTGTTTCTCTATTATGCTCTTCTGCTAAGGCGAATCCAAGGGAACCAACAGGGTCATGCCCCCAGATGCGTCAAGCTGTGCAAAAATTACTTATTTTAGAACCTTTAAGATAATCAAGGCATCTTTTAGCCATAAAAAATTGTTTTCAGACGCTCTGTAGCGGAAAGAAAAACAAGGTACCGTTTTGAGAAGACGCGATACGTTTTTGGATTTTACAGCTGGAGTTGCCCGTCCCCCAAGCCGAAGCGGCGTTCTGGATCTGCCCCCTGCCTTCGGTCTTTGATGTCACGGAGCGTCTTCTCATGTAACGTGTCGCAATGCTCAATTAAGGCAAGAGGTGCACATGGCCCGGAGGCGAACGGCCGACAGCTGGGGCCGCGGCAGGCGGCGCAGGGGCCGCGGCAGGCGGCGCAGTACAAGGCACCACGAATGGGTGGTTTCCCTGCAGCTGTGTCGTTCTCCCGTTGCCCGGGCATGTGCCCTAACACTACAGCGCCGCCCCTGTCCGCGGAGTCCAACGTGTGTGGGTTGGGACCGCCAACTATCAAAGCATTGTAAAACACAGAGATCTTCCGCAGAGAACATCGTGTGAGGCGAAATGCGCAGACAATTTTGGTTCAATTATGGTCTCTTTTCAGAACTCATCGCTCTCCATTTTCTGGTCACTGTGCGTTGTCAAGTCAGTCGTTTTATCAAAGCCTGTTCGCTGCTTAGCTCGGCGGTGCGCAGCTGACTCTTCCCAGGCAGTGACGCACGAGCACGCGGAATGCGATACGGCTCAAATAAAATGGGCGCCAGAACACGCCCTTGCGCCAGTCTCATCCGCCGCAGCCTACGGTCGCAAGTCTTCACCGTCGGCAGTCATGAAGCTGGCGCTCCTCCTCGTCGCCATGGCGGTGGCTGTTGCCGCGCAGGACCACAGCACGCACCAGCCGGACCCCGAGCGCAGGTGCTACTGCAGCATGGGCGTGCACAACATCTTCTTGCACGCCATCCTCTTTACATTCCATCCCATGTACGACGCGGAGTGCGACTCCGGCGCTGAGAAGCTCTGCGTTGAGGAGTGCTTGGAGCACAAGGACGTGCTGCAGGCTGCCGGCGGCTGGTCAGCCTTCATGCCGGAACACCATCAGCATGGCAACATGAGCGTCGGTGACGTGGCCTGCCAGAACCTCGGTCGTGATGAGACCGCCGGCATCCTAGCCCAACTGTACCACTCTATCTGCGACCAGCCCACCAGGTGGACCGGCCCTGGGTTCTCAGAGCCGCTCTGCTGCGACGACGGCAAGTTCGTCCGCTGCTTCTAGGAGCTGACGCTCGGCGTGCTCCCGGCACTGAGATGCGGTCCGTGGTCGCCTGTGCGGCTCCGTCGGCGGGCAGAGAGGGTTAAAAATTTATTGGTGAATACACAGCATGATAGAAACCGCAGGTTTTGATGGTGGGTTTTGCCTCTGCTGCCAGGTCTTCACTGTTTTACTTGTGGTTCGCCTCTTCTGTTCTTTCTTCCTTTGTCGTTTTCGGTCCCCACATTCGTTCACAGGGGCACTGGGCTGTCAACATTACGCAAGGATGTAATGTGTACTCGGCCATGTGTCCCTGTCCGTAAGGCCCGAATTATCGAACCTTCCGCGATCGCCGATCGCACTGGCCGGGCTCGAACAGAACGCTCGGGCTTGTGATCGAATGATCAGTGTCCAGGTTGAACTGGCTGACCGACTGATGTCCAAATTGATGTTCATTTTGATGGTCTACAACCCGCATCCGATCGAGCCCATGATGAATCGTTACACTCACCAGTTGGTGATCTGACGAGCAGTGGCAGAGGAGGTGAATGTGCGGAACATGAGCAGCAGCTGCCTCGTCTCTCTCTCTCTCTCTCTCTCTCTCTCTCTCTCTCTCTCTCTCTCTCTCTCTCTCTCTCTCTCTCTCTCTCTCTCTCTCTCTCTCTCTCTCTCTCTCTCTCTCTCTCTCTCTCTCTCTCTCTCTCTCTCTCTCTCTCTCTCTCCTCTCTCTCTCTCTCTCTCTCTCTCTCTCTCTCTCTCTCTCTCTCTCTCTCTCTCTCTCTCTCTCTCTCTCTCTCTCTCCTCTCTCTCTCTCTCTCTCTCTCTCTCTCTCTCTCTCTCTCTCTCTCTCTATCTCTCTCTCTCTCTCTCTCTCTCTCTCTCTCTCTCTCTCCTCTCTCTCTCTCTCTCTCTCTCTCTCTCTCTCTCTCTCGCTCTCTCGCTCTCTCGCTCTCGCTCTCGCTCTCTCTCTCTCTCTCCTTCCCCCATGCCGTGGCGGCAACCGGCACACCAGGGCGTGAATGGCACGCTGGGAGCATGGGAGCATCCACTCCATCAGTGTTTTGTTGACGTCTTCATTGAAGAAAGGGGCGATTTGTACACGCCTCTTTGCAGACCGCAGGGCTGCGTAAGAGATACGGCGGAAGAATGGTGCAATCTCCAAGGACCGGCGTGTTGCACGGGTTTGGGCTCAGTGCACGGAATAACGCTGTTAGGCTGCATTTCACTGTAACTGAGACTCAGGGCGACAGAGAGTCTCCCGTTCCACCTCTGATGGACTCACCTCAGCTTTTACCAGGCATGCCGCAGGCTTTGGAACGAGTGCTGCCGCTGCTGATGGGCACAGGGCCGCGGGCCATCAGCAGGATTGTCGCCTGTTCCAGCTGCGTGTGCTCTCCTTGGGACGTCACTGGCCTGAGAGGTGCCCTCCACACATCCATGATGATTGAGGCTCTTGCGCTGACTCAGGTGTTTGAAGTCAGGTGTTTGAAATCGGTGCTGAAGCGGACTGAACTAAAGCGCATTCAGCTTGCTGCTCAAATTCCAGCGCATCGCTCAGATCTCGAACGAGTTCGTGGCTTAATTCTTAGATGGGCCTTCTTGCATGCCTTTTCAAAGAGAGCATATTTCTCGCGAGATAGGAAAGTATCTTTGTATACATTGACTTTTCACTGATAAATCGCTAGTCGAAAGAGCACATTTTTAGTATTATTATTATTTTTAAATTATTTATATTATATATATATATATATTTATATATATATATATAAATTTTTTAATTTATTATATATAATATTATTTGTTATATATATAATGTTATTGTGTATAATTATGTATGTTATTATATTTAATATAATTTATTATATATAATAAATTATTAGGCATATATATATATATATATATATATATATATATATATATAATAATAATAATAACACAGTCATCAGATAAACCGCTGGACGGGCTTAATGTAGATGCGTACACGGGAACACCAAATTACGTTAAAGGACCCGTCTCATCCTTGGGGCATATTTTAAAAACATACCATTGGGAAACCTCGGGACCCATCAGGTCTAATAATAGACGTGAATGAATGCTAAGTGAATGCTAATGCTTACGTGATGCGAATAAAAGATTGCTGGTGATCGGCTCAGTGGGCGGCAAGGGCATGTTACCGACAGGCGCATGGATGAGACAGTAGAAATAGCCCATTCCTCGGAAAAAGCAACAGGGGAAAACCAGGTTTTTCGCTGAGGAGTGAGGGTATTACTACTGTCTTATATATGTGAATAGTGTTCCGCGCAAACACACTTGATAACTGGCAAGCTCAAAGTTTGAAGTTTGAACCACTGCGTTACTTTAGACCATGTGATATTCCCATTCCTTAAGTCAAAGTGCGTCTCGAAAAGAACCATTGTGCTAACAGAACGTTTCGTTGAGCTTCTTGGATACTATCTTCGCATTTAGTTATCTCGACAAAACAGTGTTTCAAGCTTTCGCGGCGTTGTTTTAAACAAACGATTTGACAAATTGGTGTGTTGCAAATCTTACAAAACACACACGTGGGAAATACACGACAAATTACATGTATTGTTTTCGTAGTGGTGAGGATAGCCTGTTAGCCTGGTGACGTTTCATAGCCTGTCCATCGTGCATGGGTCCTGAGATAAAGTTAGAGAGTCAGCGTAATGCGTACTCACCGGGCTCCCCTCCCCAGAAAATGTTGGCCACGCCCATAATTGAAAACAAGATCGGCATCATGACAGTGTGCATAGCTGTAGCGAGCGTGCTCGGGAGCATGCCACGAGGTAAGGCACCTCCACTACCTTTCGCAAGAACGGAGAAGGTCGTGCTGACGGCCTACGCCTCTAAAAAAACAATGCGCTACGTTTTTGTCGGCATTGTGGGGTTTGTCCTATTGTGCTTTCATGGTTAGTGCAATATTATGGCTTCCATATTCAGCGTTCAAAATGAAAGAATGGGGGATGAAAAACACGAAAGGTTCTTAAAGAGTACCGTGGGACCCCGGAACGGATATATGTTCTCATGCACTGCTGCCATGGAGCAAATTGTTTATCGCATAATCTATTCAAAATATCATTATCTATTATAAATGATAATCTAGCTTACATATTTTTACTGTTATATGACGTTGTTTTTAGACATTGTGCGGCTCGTGCCATCCTGATAAAATTGGGTCATCATGCGTGTGGGAGGTGTGCGAATAGTCCTCCAATACGATGGGTAAAAACGTCAGTAGAACTTCCCTTATCGATGGGTCAGACAACACCTGACATCATGGACAAGAACGTTTACAACGAATGGAACAGATCAGCGCATTGCGACATACATTGCGGGTGCGACGTGCGGGTCAAACAGGAGCCAAATTTCTGCTGAATGCCGTTGCCCAGTCACACCATGCCATGCGGGGACGAAGGCTCCTGGCTGGATGACGATGTGCAAGAAGCAAGATGTTAGGTTGTCAGTTCACCTAAGAACATCTGGCAGCAAACTTTTAACTCGGCTGACGAGGTTTCTCAGGGAATCTGTACCTGACCACCGGAGCTTGGAGCTGATGCTTGCTGTCGACAAGTGATGGCATCGGCCGAGGAGACTAAACGCTCTGAAGCCCGCTATATGTTGGTTCATCGGTCCGTAGGAGCAGGCACCACAGCGTCTTAACCTGCAGGCACTGAGCATGACCGGAGCTGGAAAAGCGATGATGCATTCGTGCGACCCGCTCTGGCTGCGGGTCCACAGCGGGAGAGACAGGGATAGGGACTAGTTGAAAACTCACGTGCCACTGGGAAGAGAGGTGGGTCGTCGTATGCCGCATTAAAGCCGTGCTGTGCCGAATCCAGGGAAGTTCCGGGGTGCAAGGCGACCAAAGTCGTGTCTTATGTTAAGGCACGTATGCGCATATGGCCCCTTCCTCAGTTATTGGCCGTGGTAAGCTCACATTGACGGGTGGAGTTGTCGGGCGCAGTGCGTTGGCGCCTGGTTAGGCGGCGGTGGTCGTGTCTCAGCCGCGCCCAGTCTCTCTGTAGCTGATCACTCCCATGCGACAGTGTACGGTTATTCGGCGCAGTGCGTTGGCGACTGGTTAGGCGGCGGTGGCCGTGTCTCAGCCGCGCCCAGCCTCTCTGCGGCTGGTCACTCCCATGCAGCAGTGTACGGTTATTCAGCGCAGTGCGTTGGCACCTGGTTAGGCGGCGGTGGCCGTGTCTCAGCCGCGCCCAGCCTCTCTGCAGCTGATCACTCCCATGCAGCAGCGTACGGTTATTCGGCGCAGTGCGTTGGCGCCTGGTTAGGCGGCGGTGGCTGTGTTTCAGCCGGGCCCAGCCTCTCTGCAACTGATCACTCCCATGCAGCAGTGCACGGTCGCACGGGCGGCGATAACGGCTCGAATAAAATGGGCGCCAGAACACGCCCTTGCGCCAGTCTCATCCGCCGCAGCCTCCGGTCGCAAGTCGTCACCGTCGGCAGTCATGAAGCTGGCGCTCCTCCTCGTCGCCATGGCGGTGGCTGTTGCCGCGCAGGACCACAGCACGCACCAGCCGGACCCCGAGCGCAGGTGCTACTGCAGCATGGGCGTGCACAACATCTTCTTGCACGCCATCCTCTTTACGTTCCATCCCATGTTCGATGCACAGTGCGACTCCGGCGCTGAGAAGCTCTGCGTTGAGGAGTGCTTGGAGCACAAGGACGTGCTGGAGGCCGCCGGCGGCTGGTCTGCGAAGCTGCCTGAGCACCATTACCCGGGTAACGTGAGAGTCGGTGACGTGGCCTGCCAGAACCTCGGCCGCGACGAGAGCCGCGGCATCCTGACACAGCTGTACCACGCGATCTGCGACCAGCCCACCAGGTGGACCGGGCCCGGCCTCACGGAGCCGCTCTGCTGCGACGACGGCAAGTTCGTCCGCTGCTTCTAGGAGCTGACGCTGTGCTCCTCCTCGGCGCCATGGCGGTGGCCGTTGCCGCGCAGGACCACAGCACGCGCCGCTTTGGCGATATTGGGTCCGCTCTGTACGCCGCTGTGTTCCCAGTTCATCAGCGGAGGCCGCGCTGACGGTCAGAGGTTGTTGAGTCGTATGAGGGCGGAGAAAATACACGCGCAAGTTGACCTCCCGGGGGTTTTCATGTGACGTGAAACGTCGGCGGCTGCATGGTTGGGGTGCTTGAAGTGGTGCTCACGTTTCGACCTGCCTGATAACAACTGATTATCTAATAGAAGTACTAGTTGGATTTAGCGCCCAAGCTGATTATTTAGCGCCTGGTTATGCAACAGCTCGCGTATAGTCTCAGCCACATGCTGGTCGCACGTTTGTGCTGGGCTCTTTCACTCGGAGGTGCTGTGTTACATATTTTTGAAGAACCGCACGATTTCTTCATATTTCTTCACTTTATTTGATCGGCCGCCTTCGTCCCGATGGCGATCTCTCGAAGCTAAGCGTGTGTCATCGTCCCAGACACTTCAAGGGTAGGCTCTCCTTAAACCGCAATCACACACAGATTGCTGGTCGCGGGCGTTGCAGGCATTTCCTGCCGCGCATGCCGGTGTCTTCTGCACCGCCTGGCGCCGACGCCGGCTCCACTCTGCGGTGGGGGGGGGGGGGGGGGGGCGTCGGGGGGGTTGCCGGATTGTTTGTGGAAAAGAATAGCAGCCCTAATAGGCCTCTGTAATAATGTTGATAACACATTCTATTAGCAGCTTAAGTCTCCACAATACGCTATTGTGTGGATATTTTGTAGATCGCTGGCTCCTCTGCATACTGAGTTCTCGCATGAAAGTTTCACTTGGTTGCGCCATCACTGCAGCCGAAAACCGAGCGCAAATCCTTCTAAATAACTCAGCGGCGCATTCCGACGGTCCGCCGTATCCAATGCCAACCATTACCGAGGCCGGTCGTGACTCTCTTGATCTTGATTCGGCGCGGTCGCCGAACTCTCCCTCTGCTCGGACTGATGGAGACCAAAGCCTGCGGTCGGCCGGCCTCAGTTCGAAAGATTAGCCTGATGGAGCGATGGACGCAGAGCGTAGCCCGGGGTGCGCCGCCCAGCTGCGCCAGCGGAGCTCAGCGAGGTGACAGGTGGAGAGTGGAGCCTGCAGTTGACTGGCCGGAGCGCGGGAGCCTGCCTTGGTGCCCGGCTGGCTGGAGGGCTTCGGCTGTTTCGCCGACCGCTGGAGCGGTGTGCGGCGGCGCCCGCCGGCCGCTGGAGCGGTGTGGGGCGGCGCCCGCCGGCCGCTGGAGCGGTGTGCGGCGGCGCCCGCCGGCCGCTGGAGCGGTGTGCGGCGGCGCACGCCCGGCTCCGCACGCCGGGACCGCTGAGCTGTTGTGCGACGCGCCCGCCGCCGCTGGCCTGCTGCGCGCGGGGCGGTCTTGCAGCCGGCCGGCCGGCCCCGCTCCCACCGGGCCGGCGTCGGCGGGGCGTGACCTTGCGGCCTGGAGCGCGGTGACCTCCGCGGCCCGCTCGGCCGGCAGGGGCGCGGCAGGTGCGCCGCGGCGGACAGGGGACGGGTGCAGGCTGCCGCCGCAGACGGCCGCGGACTGAGCGGCGCCGAGGCGTGTGCGCGGTCGGGCACCGCGACGCCTGCGGTAGCCGCTGCTGCAGAGCGCTGTCCGCACGCCACACCCGGGTACCTTGCTGTCCAGTGTTGTCACTGGCCATGCTCCGAGCACCGGGGCTCTACAGTATTCCCAGCTGCATGATGGTCGCAAAAGAGTGCAGCATAAGTTCGTAATGCTGGTGAAGTCCCAAAACGATTAGTTTTGTATTGTGGCGCGCTTTGCTCTTCTAGTGGCAGCGACAGCAAATGATGGCGGTTGGCCCCGAACCGGGCCGCCCACTAGCAGCCTCCTCATGCCTTCGCATGCACGGAGGCCAGCTGGCAATTGAGATAATAACGAGGCTGATCTGCCCGCGCAGGTCTCTGTAATGAGTGTTCCTGTTCGTCTCGTGTGAGGGGCATGTTTGCTACGAACCCAGGCGCATGGCGTGCCGGGCGCCAAGACTTGAAGGGCGGGTCTGGTGGCACGGGCTGGTCCGGTGGCACGGGCTGGTCCGATGGCACGGGCTGGTCCGATGGCACGGGTTGGTCCGGTGGCACGGGCTGGTCCGGTGACACTGCCTTGGCACTGAGCACGGGACATCATTATCGTCTTCACTCATCGCCTGCGCTATGACGAATCGTGCATGTTTTGGGATGGTGTATGATGCATACTATTCGCATATGCAAGAGGTATACTGCCGCGGTTTGCGTCAGTACCCGACTGACGGGACTGTTATGTATGGGCACATATGTAGCAGGTGCGGCTGGTAGCGCCGCAGTATCGCACGCCACTGATGGCGGAGCAAACCGCAACTCAACTGGTCGTGCACCTCAAGACCGGTGACGTATTGGTTCGGAGCTGGCAGGCCGTCAGTCGGCTGTCGGCTCGGTGGTGGCGGCACCTGTGCTGGCTGCACCGGCGGCTTTATGGAATGTCGGCATTGCATGCGAGTCTCGACCGTTGCCCTGACAAAGCCGCCAGCCACGCCTGTGAGCAGGCCAAGTGTCGGTCTTCTGCTGTTGTCTTGCGATTGGGGCACGTTTTACGAGGACGTCGGCGTCGCGCCCGGTGGTGGCACTGGCTGGCACTCACAGCACGATCCGTCGCTGGCACTCCTTGTCTTTGATGGAGAAGGCAGCGGGATAATTAATACTGTGGATACATGCGTGTTAAAGTTGAATGGAATGATAATGGCCAATCAATATGCAGGTGCTGCAACGGGTACATCCTGTTTTCTTACTGGTTTTCTGTAACCATCGCGGCCGAAATAACCATATGAAAACATCGTAGCTTGAGCTGAGGCTTCATCGCTAAACACTGGAGGTAATAACGCCAGTACCATTAGCCGTGCACCGATTTCCGTCTTGAAAAGAATCCATCATTACCGTCCAAAGGGCCGTGCTTCCTGGCGTCGAAGCTGTTGGACAGCTATCCGCCCGGGCGGTGGCCGGCCTGGACTGGGGAGAAGAGAGCGTAGCGGGTCGGTGCGGGAATGCGTGGTGCGGCGAGAGAGGGCAGACAGTCGCTTCGGCGGGCGGTGCGGCTTCATGCAGGGATACTGAAGTGTGCTTCTCAGGAGCCTGGTCGCCCTCCAGCTGCCTCATAACACGATAGGTATGGGCACTGCATGACCATTTGCAGCCGATGTGCCCAAAACCCCGAATCATTATCACGGGTGATGACACCCTCGTGTGGTGGTTGATTATTCACGGACAATTTCCTGCGTGTTATAGACTGCTTCAGTATTTGGCCGGCCGCTGTCTTAGATTGCCTACGGCTCTGTGGCCGTCTTCTGGCATCTGCTCGTTGGCTGTACACATTGAACAGCTGCTTGCCACGCAGCCGTTTGGCTGTGCCGTCGTCGTAAGCCGCGGCGTCGAGACGCCGTCGGTTTGGTGGCTGATGATGAGTCTCCGGTGGCGCATTTCATCGCCAAAATGTTTCGTTTGTGCTCTGTGCTCGAAGGCCCACTGTCCAGATTGGCTTACTCCTGTGTGCCTCTACCGATGACGTCCTCCGCACGGCAGGGACAAGGACGGGACAGCGGGACGCCCGCCCCTGTCTCCCCTCCCCTCCCCGACGTTCCCGAAGTGTTTAAGGTTATCCTCGTGACGCCTAGTACACCCGCTGGCGTGGAAACAAGCCCGCTGTCTGTGTGACGACCGTCAGTCATTGATCAAGGGTTGTGACGATTTTTGAAGCCAGCGTCAGTGAATGTTGACGACGTTGCGAATCGCACCCAAACCCTGTGACGCTTCGGCGGCTGTCTGACTGATGCGGTCTGACGCGGTCCCCGTTTTGTTGCAGTACGCTGTGTGGGCTTTCATCTGGCTCTGCTGGAACATATTCGTGATATGCTTCTACCTCGAGGTCGGCCGTCTACGGCGGGTGAGTAATACCGAGTGGAACGCACCGGCGGCGGCCTGCTGCCACCGGCCACGGTCCGCTGCCACCGGCCACCGTCCGCTGCCACCAGCCACGGTCCGCTGCCACCGGCCAGGGTCCGCTTCCACCGGCCAGGGTCCGCTTCCACCGGCCACCGTCCGCTGCCACCAGCCACGGTCCGCTGCCACCGGCTGCGGCCCGCTGCCACCGGCCACGGCCAACCAGCGGAGGCCGCGACAGTGTGCGGCCGGGCATTCCTCGTTCGGTCGGATCTGGCCAAGGCTGGCCGATACCAACTGCGCCCGGCCGCTGCCGAACACGAACGGAAACGGCCGGTGGCGACCGGATGTCCCCGGAGGAGGCTGGTTGCTGTGGGCTGTGACTGGGTGTCACCGGAGGAGGCTGATTACTGTTGACTGCGACCGGGTGTCACCGGAGGAGGCTGATTACTGTAGACTGCCACCGGGTGTCACCGGAGGAGGCTGATTACTGTAGACTGCCACCGGGTGTCACCGGAGGAGTCTGATTACTGTAGACTGCCACCGGGTGTCACCGGAGGAGTCTGATTACTGTAGACTGCCACCGGGTGTCACCGGAGGAGGCTGATTACTGTAGACTGCCACCGGGTGTCACCGGAGGAGGCTGATTACTGTAGACTGCCACCGGGTGTCACCGGAGGAGGCTGGTTGCTGTATGCTGTGGCTGGGTGTCACCGGAGGAGGCTGGTTGCTGTAGGCTGCGACCGGGTGTCACCGGAGAGGCTGATTGCTGTAGGCTGTGACCGGGTGTCATCGGAGGAGGCTGATTACTGTAGGCTGCGACTGGGTGTCACTGGAGGAGACTGGTTGCTGTAGGCTGCGACCGGGTGTCACCGGAGGAGGCTGGTTGCTGTAGGCTGTGACCGGATGTCACCGGAGGAGGCTGGTTGCTGTAGGCTGTGACTGGGTGTCACTGGAGGAGACTGGTTACTGTAGGCTGTGAC
The DNA here is from genome assembly GCF_011947565.3 of Pollicipes pollicipes. NCBI lineage: Eukaryota > Metazoa > Arthropoda > Thecostraca > Pollicipedomorpha > Pollicipedidae > Pollicipes > Pollicipes pollicipes. Next base: position 2,306,967 of record NW_023596448.1, read on the forward strand.
TGGGTGTCACCGGAGGAGGCTGGTTACTGTAGGCTGTGGCTGGGTGTCACCGGAGGAGGCTGGTTACTGTAGGCTGTGACTGGGTGTCACCGGAGGAGGCTGGTTACTGTAGGCTGTGACTGGGTGTCACCGGAGGAGGCTGATTACTGTAGGCTCTAACCGGATGTCACCGGAGGAGGCTGGTTACTGTGGGCTGTGACTGGGTGTCACCGGAGGAGGCTGGTTACTGTAGGCTGTGACTGGGTGTCATCGGAGGAGGCTGGTTACTGTAGGCTGTGACTGGGTGTCACCGGAGGAGGCTGATTACTGTAGGCTCTAACCGGGTGTCACCGGAGGAGGCTGATTACTGTAGGCTGTGACTGGCCGACATCGACTTCGATCGACCGTGGCAAAATGAGACAGGCAACACAGCCAGCCACGGAAAGAAAGGCTGGAGAAGAACGGTGGCCACCGAGTATCATCAGTCACGACGAACTGCGGCAGGTCGCTATCCCTTCTACGGACACTTGTTCTGATGCGCTGAGAACAGTACCGAGCACGGCGACGAAGTCGAAACTTGCCATTGGTCGTCACCACAGCTGAGCGCACCTCCGACCAGCAGACGGAGCTGGGCCCGATACAGAGTTATTGCGCAGTCACGGCAGCAGACGGCGCGCGCTCAGTGAGCGGCGCGGCCAGTGCCGGTGAGCTGTTTGCTGGGCGTCTTCTCACACTTCAGTCCGGTTTGTCTAGTCAGCGTCGTGTTCAGAGTCGGTCACAGAGTCTGCGCATCTGGCTGGTGGTTCGGACGGCCGTGGCCTGCCGCCGAGTCGCTGTGCTTTCACCGCCGCAGTCGGCGTCGTACCACCGCCCACCGCCCACGTGACGCCGTGCGCGAGGCGCAGAGTAAGGCCCGCTCTGACGAGCAGGGCGGGCGGCGCTGCTTGAGCGGGGGCGCCCGGTCCCCCGGGGCGTCTGACCACAGGCAAATGACGTAGAGAATGCGTCGGAAAATGACACCGACATCGTCAATCATCATCACAGCCAGGTGCGAGCAGTCGCCATTTGAATAAACGCCTTAGTAAATATGGTTACGCTGTCGCGATGGCGATGACCAGGTGCAAACTCACAGAGCCCGCCCACGTGACGCCGCGCGCGAGGCGCAGAGTAAGGCCCGTTCTGACGAGCAGGGCGGGCGGCGCTGCTCGAGCGGGGGCGCCCGGTGCCCCGGGTCTGCCCATGATCTGTCGGCGATGGCGGCGGCGCCGGCGTCTTGGCGGCTGGCCAGCCAGGGGCTGACTGAACGCGCCGGAATTAGCACATTGTAGCCGGAAGGAAGACGCTGAGATGCGCACAGAGAGCGGGTCGCGCTTTCGTGTGACGAAAACGTTTGTGAATGAAACTTACTGCGATTTTTTCAAGACCCTGCCCTGCTATCCGTAGACAGAAGTGTTGTTCTTTGTCCGTATGACTTCACAGCCATCTCCAGCGAAACGTTCCCACGGCCCCAGGGACGAGTGGCTCTTGTTTGTGAGCCATTGTTTGGAGGTCAGGGGCGGCGTATGTCGTCCCGCGCCGCGCTGCCGGACTTCTCGTGTCGCGCCGCGTCTCGCTCTCGGCGGTGCCGTCCCTCTCACCGGCTGTTTTTCCTCCTGCGCTCCTCGCGCAACGGCGAGCCGTTCAGCCGCGTGACGCGATGTTTCTCGTCCGCCTCATCGGCTTGTCGGGTCTCTCCGGCGCCGCCCCTCCCCCTCCCCCCGTGTCTAACCCGGACACCGCGCCTCTGATCTTGACCCCCTTGCATCTGACCCGAGCACCGCGCCTCCAACACGGATCCCCATGTCTGACCCGGACCCCCGTGTCTGACCCGGACCCCCTCGCTGCCGGCAGAGTGACGAGGTGCTGAGCCTGTACACGGGCTCTGTCTCGTTCTGGGAAGCGTCCGGCCCCGGCTGCGTGCCCGTCTACTCGACCAACGGCAGCGCGCCAGCCGACCCGTACCGAGAGCCGCGGCCCGACCGGGTCGACGGCTGCTGGCTCGACTACGAGCACGTGGAGGCGCTGCACGCCGCCCTGCAGATTCTGCTGGCGGTGAGTTGCGCGGCAGCGGCGCTGTCGGCTGGCCGGGGAGCGACGCACATCACATGCTCGCGCTGACACTAACAACGTCATCGTATGCGTGCGGCGGCACAAACAACGTTATCGTCGTATGCCCGTGATGGGGTGTACGTCGTGATTGTTGCCCACTGACTTGGGAGTGACGTTGAACCGCATATCCTCGTCTGCTCCCTGTGAGCAGATCGCCCTCGCCATTATCTGATCACGATGAGGTGCAGATTATCGCCATCATTATCACATGCTCATTGTGAACCGCATAATTATCAACATGTAGATTTGTGTTTTCCATCAGTTATTACGGTGGCGATAAGCCTAGTGATAATGATGGTGCCAAACCCCATTTTTTCGATACCTTCCTTGTCATCGGTCGATTGCTTTGAGTCTTCAGAGTGTGGCTCATACATTGCCTGCTCCTTTCCTGCTGCTGCTGACATGGATTGTCCGGTGCCGCGTGTTTTGTGAGCTTAGGACATGGCAGCTGACTGTCCACCGGCTCGGTGCCTTGCGCGGCGTCCGGCATCAGCCGCCAGCCGCGCGCGCCTCTTCTTGAGCGGGCGTCGCCCCCTGTTTCAGGCCATAGGGGTGGTGCTGGCCGGCTGCCTGATCGCAGGCGCGCAGGCGGGAGGATGACAGCTGTGAGTACCCGGGCCGGCGGGGTGGTGGTGGCCCAGCCAGCGCCGCAGTTATACGCCAGACCCGCGGACTCTGAGTTCCGGCCCGGGCTCATGCAGCCTCGCTCACCAGCAGTCACCAGTGGCACTTCCAGCCAGCGCTTTGGATGGGATGAACGCTATCCATCAAAGACCGGTGTAATGTTGGAGTAACTACAGGAACTTAGACCCAGTGCACTGCCGCTGATGCCATGGCATTTGTCAACTTTGGAATGTGATTTTTTGGAGAAGGGTGGCGGCACAGTGGCCGGGTTTGCGTGAGGAGGGCAGCCGCGGCGTTCCAGGCTGTCAGTCTGCGGCCAGTTGTCGTTCCTACAGCTCGCGATGTCCCTCCCCCTACTGGCCCCTCTCCCTACTGGCCGCTTCGTCCGCGATCAGCTGACCCCCTTACAGTCGACTTTATCGGCGGCCTGGACATGGGCGGCACGTACAAGCCCGTGTTGACCTCGCCGGCCCGGCTGCCACTGCTCGCGCCGGCCGACGGGCCGCCGCCGCCACCTTACGGCGCACCGCGGCACTAGCAGTGCTGCCGACCGCGCACAGATGACGCCACGCTCGCGCGGTGCGGTGAGGGCATGCGAGCCGCCTGAGTGTCTGTGTGCGCGTGCGCGCAGGCGGCCTGGTGAGCAGCGCGTCCCACTGTGACGTCAGCAGTAGACGTCAGCCTCGCGGAGACCCGCCATCACCTTAACTGACTTGACGCGACCTGACGTGACCTGAACTGAGGTGAACTAACCTGACCTGACGAGGCCCGGCCCGCCGTCGCCGCCGACGCCACGCTCGGCAGTCGTGTCGTGGTCCGTCCGCTTCCGCCGCCGGCAGCTCCACGGCAGGGCTGGGAGCGAGGCCCGCACCCCCGCTCACAGCCTGCGTGCAAGGCGGCGCACCGGCCGCCCTCAGCCTGGCGCCGGCCGACGGCGCTGTTTTGGCCGGCGCGCTAACCCGCTTGTCGGTCCGTCTGACGTGTTTTTACTAACGCTGACAGCTGCGCGGCCGGTGTTGGCACGCTGCGCACAGGCCGGACAGCGTCCTCTGAGGTCCGCGGGCTCGCCGCCGGCCGACTGCATGAGGCTTCGGTCCGCTCTCTGTTGGCCACGGCCCCGGCGTTTAGCAGGCAGGCGTGCTGTGTTCATGTGCGAGTTGTGTGTGCTTGGTGCCGCTGTAGCCGGCCGCTGTCGTTGCTGGGTTGTAACCCTGCCGTGGGAGGGCTGTAACCCTGTCGTGGAAGGGTTGTAACCCTGTCGTGGGAAGGTTGTAACCCTGCCGTGGAAGGGTTGTAACCCTGTCGTGGGAGGGGTGTAACCTTGCCGTGGGAGGGGCGTGACCTTGCTGTGGAAGGGTTGTAACCCTGTCGTGGGAGGGGTGTAACCTTGTCGTGGGAGAGACGTAACCTTGCCGTGGGAGGGTTGTAACCCTGCCGTGGGAGGGGTTGTAACCTTGCCGTGGGAGGGGCGTAACCTTGCTGTGGAAGGGTTGTAACCCTGTCGTGGGAGGGGTGTAACCTTGCCGTGGGAGAGTCGTAACCTTGCCGTGGGAGGGTTGTAACCCTGCCGTGGAAGGGTTGTAACCCTGTCGTGGGAGGGGGTGTAACCTTGCCGTGGGAGGGGTGTAACCCTGCCGTGGGAGGGGTGTCCACAGTGCATGCGTGTGATGGAGCCGTCGCTCGACGCGCTGCTGCGATGGAGCGCAATGCACAGTGGGGTAATCAGCTTGCTGCCGGCTGCTGGCGTTCCTCGTGGCAACGACCTTTTATCGGTAGACCATCGCCCGCCGTCGACCACTTTTTGCCAATGGATCGTCCGACGAGTGTGGTTGGGGAGGGAGCGGTGCCAGCAGTTACCACGGCGGCACCGAGGCCGCGGTCCGGCGGCGAGAGCTGTGCTCCCAGCCAAGACTTCCCGAGGCAAACCCGATCGCATCACATACCGCTACCCGCCAGCTCCTTTCATCCGTTGCCTGACGGGTGGTATGGTCTCAAGTGCTGCTGTTTACTGCCCCGGCTACCGGGCTGGCGTCCCCGAAGTATCAGAGCCCCTCCCCCCTCTCCCCCACCCCTGCCCCATATCATGAGGTGGTCCACCAGGCGCCAGGTTCTCTCGTGGGTCCAGGGTCTCCGTCCCGGCGACAGACCGCTGTGAGCCTGCGCCAGGCGCCTTGTCTTCCCAGTGGCCACACCCGGCTGACTGCCTTTTGCCCGCCCTCCTCTGGGCGACGCATCACCTGTCCAGTACTGACGTCTGACTGAGGCCTCGCCTCTGCACTGCTCACATGTCCGCGACTGCCCCGTCTCCACCATGGCCGGTGTCCTGTCGTCGGCCCGTCTCGCCGGCACTGACGCGCGCGTCCGGTCCGCCCCCAGCCGGCGTGAAACCGCGCTCACTGTCGCCGGCGTACCACATCGAGTACCGGCCGCACCGCGTGGAGGAGCGGGCCGGCTCGCCGGAGCCGGCCGAGCCGCCTGCGCTGGCCGTCGGAGGTGCCGTCGGACCGGCGCCCATGACGCCGCGCAAGATCAAGCGGCGCGCCATGACACGCACCTCGCAGCGGTCCTCAGGTGAGCGTCAGGACCTCACCGTCAGGTCAGGACCTTACCCTCAGGTCAGGGGCTCACACTCACGTCAAGGCCTCGCCCTCAAGCCAGGACCTCACCGTGAGGTCAGGGGCTCGCCCTCAGGTCACAGCCTCACCGTCAGGTCAGGGGCTCGTCCTCGGGTCAGGGCCTCGTCCTCAGGTCAAGACCCCACCGTCAGGTCATGGGCTCGCCCTCAGGTCACGGTCTCACCGTCAGGTCAGGGGCTCGTCCTCGGGTCAGGGCCTCGTCCTCAGGTCAAGACCCCACCGTCAGGTCATGGGCTCGCCCTCAGGTCAGGGCCCCATTGTCAGGTCGGGGCCTCGCCCTCAGCTCAGGACCTCACCGTCAGGCCAGGACCTTACCCTCAGGTCAGGGGCTCGCCCTCAGGTCAGGACCTTGCCCCCAGGTCAGGACTGTACCCTTGGGTCAGGACCTTACCCTTAGGTCAGGGGCTCGCCTTCAGGTCAGGACTTTGCCCTCAGGTTAGGACCTTACCCTCAGGTCAGGATTTTACCATCAGGTCAGAGGCTCGCCCTCAGGTCAGGACCTTAACCTCAAGTCAGGATCTTACCCTCAGGTCAGGATCTTATCTTCAGGTCAGAGGCTCGCCCTCAGGTCAGGGGCTCGCCCTGATCAGGCCAGGACCCCACCCTCAGGTCAAGGACTCGCCCCGCCTTGTATAAGGGGGTCGCCTCACACCGAAGTCAGGACCCACGCTAGAGTCGCAGTCGTTAAGGGAGGTATTGAGGTAACCGAAGACGCACAGATAGGTATTATCGGCAACTGATAAACACTGTGGTGGGCGGTGGAGCTCAGAGTCGTCATCAGGTTTGGGCAGGGGTGGTCAGAGAATAGCGGACCCAGGTGGGACTACATCGTGAGCATGTGGTGTGGACCGCCCACGTGTGTGGTTGGCGTCCATCACTACTTGATTCTGCGGAGGGGGGGAGGGAAGGCGCCCAGTGGTCAGGTACTCTGTGCACCATACCACCGAGTGTCCTGTCATCATGATCATCATCGACAGCACCACAGGGGATTTAGGTCGTAGCTATCGTCAGGTCACAGTGCTGTAGCGTGGGGGAGCGTGGTGACGCTCGATGGGCGCTCCCGGGGCTTTCTAAGGCGGAGTGAAATCGTGCGCGTGGTAGTTGAATGGAAACCGAGCTTAGCCGGAATGGACTGGTGACCGATGATAACGGCGCTTCGAATTTCACATGACGGTGTATGTGCCAACGGAGACATTCATGATACTTCACGGGGGGTGCCGGTGGCGTAGTGGTGAATACGTCTGCGTTAACCACTGCGTGTCTGTGAAACCAGAGGTACGGGATTCGATTCCCCGTGATGCCGGCCCTTCCTGCCAGGGTGAGAGGCAGGCGACGCCATATACCCTCAACCACTAAGTGCGTCGTAAAGCCCCAATGACACACACAGTTGGCACTTGCTGCCTTTAGCTCGAAGCATCGGCTGGCTCTCTTTATAATCATCAAGGTCCAGAATATCACATACATGAGCATGATCACAGTGATCGCTGAGAGTTCACACCGTTCACACGTTCACGTTATTATAGGACCTCGGTTTACGCGTTCGCACGCTCACGTCAGTATAGGGCCTTGGTTCACGCGTTCACGCACTCCCGTTAGTATGGGGCCTTGGTTCACGCGTTTACACGCTGGCTATTATATGACCTTGGTTCACGCTTTTACCCGCTGTTATTATACGGCCTTGTTAAATGCGCTCACGTTGGTATAGGACTTTGGTTCACGCGTTCACGCGATCACGTTATTATGGGGCATCGGCCACGCGCTCAAACAAACACCATGTTTTAGACCATGGGTTCGTCATTCACGCGCTGAATGATTGCAGGGCATTGGTTCAGCCGTTCAAGCGAATACTTCATTTTAGGGTATTGGTTCGCGCGTTCACGCGCTCCAGAATTAAAGGGCCGCGGTTCACGCCCACAACGCGCACGCACGCACGCACGCACGCACGCACGCACGCACGCAATGACACTCGGCCTTCGCTGCGCTGGCCGAGCGGTGTCGGCATGTGTCCGAGGGGAGGGGCCGGGTCGGCGCCGGCTGGGTCGGCTCTCACCACCTCTCAGCTCCGGTAGTGACTCGACAGTACTCCGGCCAGCGGGCGCATCAGCTTGTAACCGCCCGCTCACGTGCGTCGGTCCCATGCGCGGCGCTGATAGCCGGATTCCCAAGGAAACCCACTCATGCAGATAGCTGTTGCCTGGTCTGTTACAGGCTAGGGATGATGGCCCGCACAAGGTCAGAAGCGCGCTGCACTGAGAGGCTTACTAGGTTGATCAGCTAGGCGTCATATGAATTACGTGTTGCGTTGTGTTCTGGGCCTTGTCGATATTCTTGCAGAGCATATACATATCGTTGCACCGGCGATAGTCGACTTCCATCGCGTTAATGCACCTCACAGCGGCATAAGAGTGAGCAGTCATGGCGAAGCGAATCTCCTGCTCGCCGGGGTAAACAAGTATTTATCATTACCTGTATGGGCTTTCGTATGGTTAACATCCCCCAGGAAGCGTTTTTGGCCTCCAACGTTTTCAGTGTTGGTCGTCGCGTGCCTGTCTCTCCAGAGCGTGACTGACACGTGCGTCTGTGCCGTGGGGAACGGAATAATACTAACTACAGCTCCCCTGCTTTCAGTTGGGTCGTGCTTTAAGCACATAGGGTAGGAATGGTTACCATTAGCAAGATGTCGGTTGTTCAAGGCTTTGATGACGCTTACGCCGCGCAGTTTAAGAGAGTTAGTGGCCGCAGTGTATAAGAAGTTTGTTTTATTGTTCATGTAATAAGCTAGCTAGCCGTTCTTAGCTATCGATTCTTTTAGCTGTTAACCCCGTTGGCTGACTGATCTTAGCTGTGGACGCTGACACCTGTCACGCTCGTCATCTGACGGTATTTCTGACAGTTCCGCTTCCCCAGCCCTCTCCCTTCCGTCCCCGCCCCGCAGCACACGGCGGGGAAGGAGACACTGACACTGATCGCCCAATACTGACTCCCTGCCCCACCCTGCAGGCCGCAGCTCGCGCAGCAACCGGTCGCGCTCGAGCCAGCGGACCCGGCGCCACCCGAACCCGGTGACGCAGCTGCTGGACTCGTCGTCGAGCGAGCTGGCGCCCGACCGCGGCCACACGAACCCCGGCTTCCTAGCGTCGGAGCGGCCGGCCGGGCCGCCGCGGCCGCCGTCCGTCCACTCGAGCTACTCCAACTACCACGGCCAGCGGCGGCCGGCGCCGGCCGTGGCCTCCGACTACGGCACGACGGGCACGCTGAGCGCCGCCGGCGACCGGCGGCCCGGCGGCCAGGCGCCGCCGCTGCCGCGCTACGGCGAACACGCCGACTACGGCGGCTACGGCCGCGCCGGGCCGCCGCCCTACGAGGCCGTGCCCAGTCTGACTGAGACGTCCATGTGAGGGCGCCGCCGAGCGCCGAAGCTGGCTGGAGCCCACGCGCGGGCATCCACGTACGGCCGGAGGTGACCTCGCGCCTAGACGGCGACGCGATGCGGCGCGAGGCCGGCAAAGCGTGTGGCACCTGCTGCGGCGGGAGGGGCGGACGCGAGAACGTCACCTGCGGACGGCGCCTGCGGACGGCGCCGCGCAGAGGTGTGCCACTGATGTCGCGCGCCGCCCCAGTGATGTCAGGGCGGGCGTCAGCCGCGTCTGCCAGCGGCGGCGCGGTGTGAGGCCGCCGCCTGTGTGAGCTGCCGTGGCTGTGTGTGGTGCGGCCAACAGCAGAGATATCCGCCGTCCCCGGCAGATGGAGCTCCTCCGACAATGACGAGTGTTTACCTGGTCGGTTTCTACCTGCTGGGCCTCCTCAGTACTTGCCCTGTTGCCATGGTCACGGGATCAGCGGGGGTATGTGTCTTGTTAGCCATGCCCGTCTGGAAGCAGCTTTCTCCAAGACCCATGGTGAACGCGCGTTATCGCCTCGTGCTGTGCCCCTGTGTTCCGTTGTAGTCTTCCTAGCAGCATTGATCACCTCTCGTGCAGTGCTCGCCGCGCCTGCCAGAAAGAGCGCGGCCTCGGCGCGCTTTCCATCGCGCCGGCTTCGATCATCCCCAAAGATGGCGGCGGCCACAATCGGTCCCGGGGCGGCCATGTTGGCGCCGCCGCCGCCCGTTCACTGCCGACCTGCCCGCCGCTGGCCGGCCTGCGCCAGCCGGGCCGCTCAAGTGCCGATGACAATCAGGAACGCTAAGACACGGCCGCCTGTTGGCCGGCGCGCCACCCCAGTGCCTTCTGATGATGATGATCTCCCTCCCCGCACCGTCCGCCGCCCGTCCGTCCACGCGCCGCTTGAGGGTGCGCCTGCGGGAGGAGCCGGCCGAGCTGTGTACACAGGCACGGCCTGCGAGCTGCCCGCGAGTCCGAGTTCAGAGACGCGCGGTAGCGACTGAACGGCGTATGGACTGGATTAACTGTGGCAGCTTTGCGTGCGTGGTCTTCTCACGTTTTGACGTGCTTTTTTAGCGGTAGGCTCGTAACGAAATGTGTTCTGTCGTCCTTCAGATGTTGAACTTTGCAAGCGGACGTAGCTGTAAGCATATTTTGTAATCATGTATTGCTCGCTCGGACTGTTTTGTAGTGATGCTCCATATGAATCACATCTACATCCTGTATATTTAATCACAGGGGCTCAATACACCCGAACCGTGAGTGCATTCTACACCGGTTGGTCACCGAGCTGCAAGGACGAACGACGGAGGAGTCCACCGCAGTTTGACGCTTTTGGAGAGCCCCCACCCCGCGTGTCAGTCGCCGACAAAGGTGGCGCTTTTTGAGACCCCCCACCCCGTGTGTCAGTCGCCGACAAGGGTGACGCTTTTTGAGACCCTCCACGCCGTGTGTCAGTCGCCGGCAAGCGTGGCGCTTTTTGAGACCCCCACGCCATGTGTCAGTCACCAACAAGCATGGCGGCGTGGATGTTCAGTGACGGCCACGGGGCCTGCGGACATCCCCTTGCCTGCATCTGATCGGAGGCGGACGACATGGAGGCTTGGCGAGCCATGCCTGAAAACGCAGTCGAGCTGCGTATAGAGGGGAATGAGTCGGACGTCCAGCCATAACATGGCCGCTCCGATGTTATGAATGGGCAAATGCGTTCTGGGAACACGATAAACCGATATAGAAACTAGTCTATTAGGTTGACAATGTGAACACTCATCGGTTAGATGTTCTAACGCCCCCCCCGTTTATCCACGACTTCTGGAGCAGGGCTGCGCTGAGGGGTTGCAGCAAATCTTCAGCAGAGGTCTAGTCTAGACTCCAGCTTTGCTGGGCTCCTCTGACCAGTCAGCCAGTGACGCCGGAGGTGGTCACGTGGCCCCCTGCCGCAAACCAACCGCCGCCACTGAGGGCGTTGCCAGCTCGTACTGAACCAATATAGATGGCAGTATCAATGCAAATAGATTCATTGTAGCAGCTGCGTCAAATCTAAATTGCCTTGCTGAGACTGACTCGTTAGGTAGCCTTGGACTGACTAGGGCCGTGGGCTGGCTGAGGTTAGTACGGAAGACTTCACTAGAACGTCGATGTGGAATTTCGTTTCGTTTAGCTAAACCATTGGTAAACCTCACCTACTTCATTTTCGGTTAGTGCTATATACCTACCTGATAAAAAGGAAGGCAACATTGTGTACAGTGTCTGCCGCGTGCGTACACTACCACTGGGAAATTCCTAAAGACAAATATAAAATCAAATCAAAGGTGAGCGAGGGGGAAGAGCAGCCAAGGGCAGTTATTTTGCAGATGACCTGTTTTTGAAAGGTGTGCAAATGGTTGTCATTGATGCTGTATTAATATAGCCAGGTTTTGAATGGATTTGAGTGTTTTTATTTATAGTAAGCATGCTAACATGCCAGTCTGCAAAACATGGTGGTAATTGATGAGACAGGTGGATGTTTTATGAGCTTCAATGTATCATGTTTGGGTGACACCACTATTTTGATTGGGTATCACTGACTCACTTGACAGTTCCATTGCCAGGGTTACTAGGTGGGGAGGACATCCACCACTTTTGGCAAGAATGCAAAATGTTAACTATTGATATCCAAGGCAACCAAATTGCTCTAGTTTTCCTCCACCCATGACAGTTCTTTCATATCAATTTAAAAAGATTAAATTGGCAATTTGTAATCTGTTAAGTGTGCACATATCAAGATGTTCTCAGATCCTGGGATTATAACTTCTTGATCTCATTGCATTACTTGAATAATTCCATGACTTCTGCATGCATTGTGTGTTGTATGTATATTTCATGTGTTAAGAACTTTATTTAGCCTTATTCAAGTTGTAATTTAGCTCTGCATTATTTAACTCTTCTGTCATGTGCTGCTGTACAAGTAAATATGGCACTTTGCACATGCTTTGACAGTGTCACCTGCTTCCATGTAGAGATGCATGGATGATGATGCAAGGATTGATGTCATAGTTCCATTACCGTATTGAAGGGGTAGCTGACGACCTTTTACCCCGGTAACTATCAGATCAGTCACATCAATTTTGTTTGATTGGTTCAATGATTTCACTTACATGACTCACCAGCAGAGAGGTGAGTTTGTGCTCATTGCATTTGAGCAGGTAGGTTGATACAGCTATTAGGTGGGTGGTGTTTTCTCCTGCTTTAGTGCAGCATACAGCATTGAACTCTCACAACACTTATAGCATGAGCAGGAGGGTGTAACTCCCATTGCCACAGAAAATAGATTGCTTCACTTGAGAAAACCGATGGACCGTTTTTTACACATCTTAGCAGTATAGGTCCATCATTTTGCACCCCACCATCATTGGAACTGTGAATGACAGCTGGAGGAATGGTGGTGGAACAGTAATGTGTGGATTAGGCCCGGCTGGCTCCTCTACATTGTGTTACCACCATGTGATCACAGAAGCGAATGTGAGGAGACCCATGGTCACTGCCAGACTATGAGAGCTCCAGTGCTCAGCTGGTGCCAATTGTCCGGATATTGACGTTGGCCGCCAGTAGTGACTCGGAGCGCTGCTGCAGGGTCACGATGGAGCACGTGCCATTCCCGGGCCCGTTCTCGCCGCCGGGACACTTTGGCGGCCGTTCGCCCTTCATCAATCCGATGTGCGGCCACTGGTCATGTCCGCTGACCGTATCACATCACCACTGCAGCCAGTGCGGCTACGGCAGCGCCGAGGTGAGGCGTCCGCCGCCATCCATCGCCGCCGGCCGCAACTTGGGCTTCCCAATGTCGTACAGAGAGGGCGCTGTTTGGCACTCGCTGGTGGGTACCGGATTGCCCGGGGATAATGAAGGTCGCAAGTGTGACAGGTTGACCTTAACCTTGGTTGGCGGATGGTCGCTGCCCGACACTCGTGACCGCTTTCGTTGCTTCTGGTTGCCAGATGGTGACTGCCAGACACTCGCAACCGTTTTCGTTGCCTCTGGTTGCCAGATGAGCCAGCTGAGGGTGCACTCGTGCCGGCGACCGTACGGCGTGGACCTGCCGCCCCCTCCTCCGCCGCCGCCGCCGCCGCCGCCCACGTTCTACCAGCCGGGGCCGCCCTCGGGCTACTACCGACCACCGCCAGATGACAGGGGTAGGACAGCCTGGTTATGCCTCTGTACTGGGGACTGGTCTTCTGGTCTATCTGCGGGACTAGACCTGGCTGCTGCCGACTGCCCTCTTCACAACGGTGACCAGTCGCAGTCACAAGACCAGATGTGGGCGACGGCGGCAGTGGTGGTCACGATGCGCACGCGCGCTGTCTCTGCGCACGCGCAGCTGCGCGGCTGGCTGCAGCGGCTACCGATGCGTCTACCGGCTACCGATGCGGCTACCAATGCGTCTGTAGAACGTTCGCGGACACCGGAATCCTGAGACTGGCTCTCGAAGCTCGCTACGTTGGGGACTTGGGAGGACGTGATGGACTTCGCTACTAAGGGGGAGGGGGGCAGGACCTCGGCTTGATTGGCTGGTGGGGTAATGATACATTTGGACGGATGTGTGGGCTTTACTACCTGAGTCTGCCCAGCTGTCACCTCACGCACATGCCGTCTCTCGCGCGTGTTTCGGATCGTTCTGGAAGTCGTTGCCTATTCTGTGCGGGCCAGGAGAGGAAACGTCTAGATACATGAAAGATAGCTCGGTAGTTGCCAAGGACGTGGCGTGAGAGAAAATGACATGTCCAGATGACATCCGCGCTGCAGTTGCATTTAAAAAATAATGTGGATGTCGTCTGTGGACACCGATAGCGGCCCGGTGCGCCGGCGGCGTCACTGCGACGTGGAAACCAGGCAGGCACCAATTCATAGCTCCCGCCCAAAGTCCAGCTTGTCAAGCCATTCGACCCACGTCGTCTCCGTGACGGCACCGCAGCGGTGCTGGGCTCGGTCCCGTGACTGAGTCTCGCCCCCCCCCCCCCTTCAAAGACTACGGCGCGCTGGCCGGCCGCGCGTTCTTCCCAGCGGCGCCGATCCTCGGGCCGCAGTACTTCGCGCCGCCGCCGCCAGGGGCGCAGCTGTACCGGCCGACGCTGCACGCCCCACCGCAGGGCATTCCGGGTGAGCCTGCGCTGCCGGGGGTGGCGAAGAGGTGACTGCTGTCTTGTGTTGGTGGTGGTGGAATAAAGGACTGGTGGAGTTGTCGGTGTGAGTTATTCATTATCATGTTGTGAAATATTTATGAAAGACAAGATGAAATGTAGCGTGTGGTGATAATGTGGTACAGATAGGCGTAGTGCAGTTACGGGATCGTTGTTAATATTCGTAGCAGTTTCGAAGCAAGATATGTTGTGATAATGGCCGTAAGCGCTTAATGATGTTATTTGTTTCGTGGACCGACTAAGTATTGTTTTCCTGCGTGGAGTCGTGTGCATGTGTCTCCAGCCGCATCGTCGGCTGCGGGGCGGTCTGCCTGGTCCCCGCGGTCTGCGGCCTGCGTGGTCCCGCCACGGTGTCACTCTCGACGTCCGTTCCGCGGCGGCCTGAGCCGAGCCCCGCCCCGCCTCCGGCCACGGTCCTGGCTCTGACATTGGCCCTGATCGCCAACATCAGTCCCGACCCCGACCCTGACTGGGACGCGCCTCGACAGAGGGCCCGGTGCCGGCGGCGCCGCTGGACTTCTCAGCTGAGCGGCGCGGCGCCTCTCCTCCGGTCGACGCCGAGGCGTACGCGGCGCGGCGCTGGCTGCCGCCGGGACCGGCGCCGGGCGCGGAGCCGGCCGGTGGCGCGGCCGAGCCGGCGGAGCGGGAGCTGCCGCCCGCGCGACCCTCCTGCCAGCTGCAGGGGCGTCCACCGGCCGTCGAGCCGCCGCCGCCATCGCAGCCGCAGCCGCAGCCGCAGCCGCAGCCGCAGCCGCCCCAGCCGCTGCAGCCGCCGCAGCCGCAACCGCAACTGCAACCACAACCACAACCACAACCACAACCACAACCACAACCACAACCGCAACCGCAACCACAACCACAACCACACACGCAAACACAACCACGACCACAGCCACATCAGCAACCACAACCACAACCACAACCACACATACAAACGCAAATACAACCACGACCACAGCCACAGCAGCAACCACAACCAAAACCACAACCACAACCACAACCACAAACACAACCGCAACTTCAACCGCAGCCGCAGCCGCAGCCGCAACCGCAGCCGCAACCGCAGCCGCAACAGGCGGCGGTGGTGGCTGGCGAGCCGGTGGTGACGACGGCGCCGGTGGCGCCCCCTGCGCCGGCCTCAGCGCTGCAGGAGAGGGCGGAGCCAGCCTCACCGGGCGGCCGGGCCCGGCAAGGAGAGGAGGAGCGACCGGAGGATCGGGATGAGGCCGCGCAGGACCAGGTGAGAGAGGGGGGGGGGAGGGGGAGGCAGTAACTCCTGGTGTGCCGGAATAGGCAGGTGGCGCGACCAGTGCAGGCTGGGCCCCTGCGGTGGACGTCGACAGGGCTTGGTCCGCGCAGCAGCGGCGTTCATAAGAAGCGATGGGGTGCGCGTGGACAGATTGGGGCTGCCGCTTTAGGCAGGCTATAGGCATGTGTTCGGTTTCGCGTCGTTCTTTCGTCTTGGCTCTTGGTCACCGAATGCCGAACTTGTGCTCGACTCCGCCTTGGCTCCGAATCGAGTCGAAGTTTATTCCGACTCTGCCGGGAGTTAAGCTACTCGGCTAGCCCGCCATCGCTGTCGTCTCAGACCACGCTCCCCCCGCCAGCGCGCCGTGGACTCGCCCGGCTCGCCTGCCGGTGGCGGCTCCGCCCTGGGCAGTGACGGTGGCGCGTCCCTGTCGCCCATCAACGTCGACATCCAGGTGCACTGCCTCATCTGCAGCACCCGTGTCAACCCGCAGGCCGACCAGTACTGCGACATTTACCTGGACAACATCGTCACCGCCCACTCGCGGCTGCCTGTCTCCGAGAAGTTGGGGCGTGTGCTCAGGTGAAGACCCGGACGCAGTGCTGGGCAAGGGTCTGCGATCTCGGGTGGGGCGATGCGCGAGCGGCGGTAGTTTAACGTTCGTGACCTGTGCGCCGTTTACTGTTACTGTTACCTGTGCGCCGTTTACTGTTACACACGCTGGTGCGCGTCACGCCCGTCTTACGCTGGCGTTTTGCGGGTCGTGCACGTGCACAGCACGCCGTCCGAGAGCTCGACAGAATGTCGTGTGCCGGACTGCGCGTCCCTCCGGCCGTGGCTGGTGCTGGCACTACAATCGCACTGTTCTGTATATGTCTGACGATGTTCACGTGAGCTTGCTCCACAGACAGCCCGTAAATGGGATAGTGTAGATCATGCATGCCTTTTACCGGAAGCTTCTACCATAGATGTGTAATCCACAACAACTCACGCGCGTAGATGTTGAAGCGTCCGTCTGCCTGTCCGTCGCCTCAGGTACCACTTCTCCCCGGAGCTGCTCTACAGTCACACACTGTGCAGGCGATGCTTCAACATCATCAACGGCATCGACCAGCTGGAGGGCCGGCTGGAAAAGCTCAGGTCAGCATCAGTGGCGGCGCGATCAGTCAGGGAGCTCTCACTTCGTTGGATCACTGACAACTGATGTCGACAGAAGCCAGTCGGACAGAAGCGTCGGTCGACAAAGGCTTGATCAGTCGCACGTTTCTATGCTAGGTCACTTCCCTTGCGGCGTGTTGGTCACCCCTGCCCAACGAGCGCGAAGAGTCATCGATACGCGTCCAACGCCGTGTTGGGTCATTGTTACATGTGAGTGTGAACAACCAGTTTGCGATCATTTTTTTGAAGTATGGATCAACGTGAGCGAAATATTAAGTGGATAAATAACGCGCTTTATGGTCTGTAATAGCATATAATCAGGGTGTTTGAGGGCGCGTTTTGATGCCGTACACCTTCGCTTAAGCACTTATTCCTCTCACCACGGCGGTGTTTTGGGAAAACGGTTGTTTTCATTCCTGGTCTTTGTGAACTGCCGATATTTGCGGAATTCGGTTTGGCTCGCGGCTCCATCTGGCCGGTGACCATCCGCTCACCGCCAGTGGCGGCTCCATCCGGCCGGTGGCCCTCCGCTCCCCGCCAGTGGCGGCTCCATCCGGCCGGTGGCCCTCCGCTCCCCGCCGGTGGCGGCTCCATCCGGCCGGTGGCCCTCCGTTCCCCGCCGGTGGCGGCTCCATCCGGCCGGTGGCCCTCCGCTCCCCGCCGGTGGCGGCTCCATCCGGCCGGTGGCCCTCCGCTCCCCGCCAGTGGCGGCTCCATCCGGCCGGTGGCCCTCCGCTCCCCGCCGGTGGCGGCTCCATCCGGCCGGTGGCCCTCCGCTCCCCGCCGGTGGCGGCTCCATCCGGCCGGTGGCCCTCCGCTCCCCGCCGGTGGCGGCTCCCGAGGGGTGTGCACAAGGACAAATTCAGTATCGATCCGTGGAGAAAGCGGGAGAATATGCGTGAGGGGTAAGGGGTTTCGCCATGGGAAACATTGGGTGCTTTGGCGAACATAAAGATCATCTGTTCGTGGCTTGACACGTCGGTGGTACATTTTAAGGTTTCTTCCTGTTTTCGGCGCGCTTTCTCTAAATTTCACCGGTTTCTAGGTCGGGAGGTATGTTACAAGAATGGGCGTAACTCCACGTCCTCGTATCTAGTCTTTTGCTCGTGACACACATCTACCCAGTTGGATTCATAAGGCGGCGTTTTTCGTCATCACACCGCCGGACGTGAGGTTTGTATGCGCCGAACACGGCGGCTGTAGAAGCCCGCCTGGCCCGGAAAAGAAGGCTCGCTCTGATCCGTGTCGGCTTCCCATAAGGCGTACCATTAACTCAACTTTGACCTGGGCGCGGGCTCTGACGGGATGTAGAAGCCCACAAAGGCGGGGACACGGTGAGCTGGCTTACGGATGGAAAATGGATTGGCCCAGTGCCGGTTTTGTGTGGGACAGGAGGATGACTGGCTGTCGGAGACCTCAGCTCCCTCGCTGGATGTGTCGCGGAGCGCACCATTTCGTTGGGGGATCGTCCGCCAGCTGATCGGCGCTAGCCCACACTCCTTCGCCCAGCGGTGACAAACGGCTCCCGCCAGTGCTTTAGTCCGCGTGGGAAGACCCGACTGGCTCGTACGGCCGCCTGAGTAGGCGGCAGGCCGGCGCCCCTGGCCGCCGCCAGTTCCGCCGCGCTCGGCGGGAGGCGCCCGGCGACGCGGCCGTCTGGACCGGCTCCGCCCGCGTCGGCCTGAGTTACGGGCCGACTTGGAGCGCGGACCGGCGCCGGCGGCCGGACGGCCCGCGCTCTCCACACGGGGCGGCGTCCTGGGGGAGGGGGGCTGACCTCATTGGAGGCGTCTGTTACGCCGCGCCGCGCTGGTGGCGGCGGCGGGCGGAGCTCGCAAGGCGCGGCGGCGCGGCGGCGCTCGGTGTCGGTACTGGGTGTGCGAGTCCCGTATCCAAATGCTTTTGATGTCTATGTTTGGACCGTGAATGTGGAGTTCTATGACAGTGACTTCTTAACGTGTATTTTGATAGTGGATCGAAATACGCTCAATGATTTCAGTTTGGTGTCAGCCTTGGGGTCAGTAATAAGAGCAGAGTGTACCGTTTGCCGCGCCGCCTGGTTCTGGCGCTACGTCCGTAGTGCTGAGACTAGCTGCCGTAGCACGCCCGTGGAGCGTGGGGAGTGACGCGACGCGAGAGTCGGACGGTCCCGAGCCGGGGGTCCGACGGTCCGGAGCCGGGGGTCCGACGGTCCGGAGCCGAGGGTCCGACGGTCCAGAGCCGAGGGTCCGACGGTCCAGAGCCGGGGGTCCGACGGTCCGGAGCCGAAGGTCCGACGGTCCAGAGCCGAGGGTCCAACGGTCCGAAGCCGAAGGTCCAACGGTCCGGATCCGAGGGTCCAACGGTCCGGAGCCGAGGGTCCAACGGTCCGGAGCCGAGGGTCCCACGATCTGGAGCCGGGGGTCCAACGGTCCGGAGCCGGGGGTCGGACAGTCCAGAGCCGGGAGTCCGACGGTCCGGAGCCGAGGGTCCCACGGTCCGGAGCCGAGGGTCCGACGGTCCAGAGCCGAGGGTCCAACGGTCCGAAGCCGAAGGTCCAACGGTCCGGAGCCGGGGGTCCAACGGTCCGGAGTCGGGGGTCCGACGGTCCGGAGTCGGGGGTCCAAGGGTCCGGAGTCGGAGCGCGGGCTACTTTAGCCGCGCGATCACGTCGGCGGCCCCTCTGTACTTAGATGCGGCGTCGGAACGAAGAAATAATTTCCTGTTGTTGTCTGTGCGTGTCGCCATACATGAGCCGGTGGTGTAAAGGCGTTTGGTCCCAGTCACCCAGGCCATCCATGAAGCAATCATTTACTCATGCACCACGGTCTTCGCCTACGCTCGTGCTGGTTTGAATGCCATTAGATTATCTGCAGTCAATGAGCGGCTACAACGCCTGAACGCCCTCTGCCTGTGGCGAGGGGTGACTGCGATCGTCAGCCTGTCAGGCGGGGTGGCAAACACCGGAGTTTTACTGACACGGGAGGCATCGGTCGCGGGCGTTTTTGTTGCTGGGTTAGCGTCTTCAATAAACGAAAAGGAGGAGCTGCCAGCTGAAGGCTGAGTGTTTGCGCACCACTCGGCGGCGAGCACCGTCCAATCGGCTCTCAGGAAATCCCAGCGGGGCGAGCGAATACCGGCGAGTCGGCAGCCGGACGGGGCAACAGCCACTGCTGCGTGGGGAGTGTCACGACATACCACACGGACTGCGCAGCCGAGTTACGGCACTGGCGGAGCAGCTAGTGCTGGAGGCGGCTAATGATGGAGGCAGCGGCTGATGCCGGACCGTTGTGCCAGATGTGGGGCGGCCTGCGTTTTTAAAACGTACTGGCTATTTCTGTTGAGTGGACTCTCCAGCCACCCTCACCGCCCCCTCCTCCCTCACTCTCTACGCCGAGTTGTGGAAGTTAAAATCACCAAGAACATGGATGGTATGTGGTGGACGCTGCAGCAGACTACCATGCTCTGTCGTCAGACCCATCCGGCGGGGCTAAGCACAACATGCCGTCGCCGTGGGGACTCCCCAGGTGGACAGCAGCGATGGCTTACAGGCCAGCATTAACAACGAGTTTGCAGCAAGGGGCACATGCATGCTTTGTAAAACCCATGCCACTGTGGCCAATGGCATCTCATCTGCCATGTTTTTTTTTGTACATGCGACGGCATGTGATGACCCGAACCGTGTTCGAGAGACCTTGGTCCCCTGCGGTACGCTGCGGCTAAGTTATAGAGGGCACTGGAGAAGACCGATTGTGATAGTTGGGCTACATTGCCTCGGAGACCTCGAATCTCCTCTGAAATTGAACTCCGTGTGCCGAGGTTTACAAGTCAGCTAGAAATATGTCATCTGGTCTAACAATGGGCGCCATATGACCGGGCTAACCGGGGCGCCCTAAGGCCCAAACCATCATCATCATCATCATCTGGTCTAGAAGTGGCCGGCAGCCCAGCGCTCCCGTTTAGACGCTCAGCTTCAGTAGAGCCCAGCCGGTCCCGCTGGGCTCCACTGAAGCGGGCCCAGCTGGTCCCGCTGGTGGGCTCCGCGGCAGCTGAAGCTGGCGAGCCCCGCCGCTGGAGGTGGCGTAGACCGGGCAGGAGCGCGCTCAGTCGCCGGCCCCGCCGCTGGGGACGGCTGGGTGGACTGACTTCGCCCGTTATCACCACACGAGCAGCCGGAGGCTCCCCGTCACTGACCCTCCCGGCCAATGGGGGGGAGGGGGGGGGGGGGGGCTCGATTGCTGCCCGACCCTGACCCGTGGGGCCCAGGCCAGCCTAGCGACCTCCGACGATCCTCCCGATCCAGAGGCCGCGGACGGGCGTCGGCTTCAGGCGGGTGGCGGGAGGGAGTAATCGCCGAGGGTGGCCGTAGGGTCTTCTCCGCCTCCGGCACGTGGGGACAACTGGTGGCGTGAGGGCCGCTTGCCGGCCGGGCTGGGGCGCGCAGCGAGAGGCCAGGGCCGAGGTCCCGGCGGGCCGCGGTCCAGCCCTCCTCTCCTGCCCGCTCCACCCCTGGGTACACCTCCTCCGCCGGCGCCCCCCCCCCCCCTCACACCGCATCCCCGAGCCGGTTTTACTAGGTGCGGCCCGCAGAGGATCCTTCACGAGCGTCCGGCTTAGATGACGTTGCAGTAGTGGTCCCCTGAGCCCCTAGTGTGAATAATCAGCCTAATGCAGTGTCATACCCTCGCGTCTCCAGAAACATGCAAACCCGTTTGCGCCAAAGCTCGCGCGCTGGGCACGGCCACCGAAGGCTGCACCCTTTGCTCTGCCGCTGCGTCTCATTACGATTTCGTGACGTGGGCTTCACTGAATCGACACGGGGTCTCGCGGTATAAGATTCTACTGTTGGCCTCCAGGCTCAACGTTTACGTATTGGTCGTAAAGGCAGAACACTTTCGACAAGTCATGTACGCCTCTGCAGTTCGCTGAGTCCAGGCTTTCAAACTTGCGGTTCTGCACTTGGTGCCTGACACCAGTACACTTTCTACACGTTCCAGCACTTTCTAGCCCTTTCAATGAAATATCAGTAAGACTGGCACCTACATATAGCACATCACGGACTTGGGAGCATACCGGCATTTGTTTCAGGCATGTCCACTCAGGTATGATTGGCAACCATACCTGAATGGTATGGTTGCCAATCATGATCATATCGGAGAATGCAGGTAGCCACCCCACCACTTGTCCTCTAATATTGACCGAAACGTCTAGCCTCTCGCATGTTTCTAATTTCCTCGTCCTTTGAGGATGGACTCGCGGCTCGGCCGTCAACACCTCGAGCTATTTCCGTTTGGGGCGCCGAACTTCGAGAAGCCTGCTCACGGCGGAGAGGCTTAGTGTTCAACGGATCGGTTTTCCTTCGCCGTTGGGTCGGTGGGACAAACCATCAGAGACTGCGGGAATGGCTCGTTCGCGATAGTGCAGTTGGTGGTGGGATCAGTGAGCCGACAGTCCATAAGTGTGCTGTATGCTTCGGGGCTCTGGGTTCCCGCCCAACACTGGTCTCTGGGTCTCCGCCCAACACGGGGTCCAACTGAGTGTACTGTATGCCTCGGGGCTCTGGGTCCCCGCACAACACGGGGTCCAACAGATTTCGGGACAGGGTGTCCCGAAATTTAGGTGCGGTTGTATCGTCCTCACCAACAGAGAAAATAATTGAGACTGGTTTGTGATGTATTTGCCTATGTAATCTCCACACAGTCGTATACGCTGCCGCATGCGCTCCGGCATGCCGCTCGTCAGGCTGTCGAAGGTTTCTGCTCTGATCCTCCGCCACGCCGCTTGCACGTTTGTAACAGGGTCTTCTCAAACGACGCCGGTGACGTCTTGCCGAACTTCTCCTTGACGATCCCCCAGAGATTCTCGATCGGCGACATGTCGGGATTGTTGCCTGGCCACTTACCCTTCGCCCAGAAGCTCGGGAAGTTGGCACAGCACCAGTCCTGGGTCTTCCTGGCGTGATGAGCTAGAGCGCCGTCCTGCTGGAAAATCGCACTCGACATGTTTGGCAGAAGTTTGACCTTGGTTGGAGGGCTATTTTCCTTCCTCCGCTGCATCGCTGAGATTGCGGTCTTCTCCGGTACCCCTTTGAAGTAGAAGTCGGCGGTGGCGGTCTGTCCTCCGGGAGCTGGTGTGGCTCAGAGAGTCCTCTGTAGCTCATCATATCCCAGACAAAAAATATTTACCTTTTGTAGCTGTTTTAGCTGCTTCACTGTCTCGGCGATCGGCATCTACAAGCTGCTGTTTACCCAGACCCGGTCTTTCTGGCTGTTAGGGTCTTGGAAGAGCTCGAAGGGCGTCTCGTCACTGAACAGAGCGCGTCTCCAGTCCTGAACGGACCAGTTCTTGCAGGTCTTGGTTGATTCCAGCCGCCTGCGCTACTGGTCCACGGTAAACGTTGGATGCAACCTGAGCTGGAGTAGCTTCAGTTGCGGGCTGGTCTTCAGATACTGGTGGACGGCCGACTTGGAAACTGTATGACTCTTCGCCGTCAGTTTTCTCGCCGGGGTTCTCGTCGAGTGGCGCCTTTTGAATGCCAACTTTGCAATGGCGTTCTCTGTCACTCGGCTCTGGGCCGACTTCCGCCCACGACCTGCGCGATTTTCGAGCGCATCTCCTGAGCGGTCGCGAGCCAGCCGGTGCCTAAGATCGATGGCTCGTGCTCTTTCACCATTGGCGATATGCGGACTCGACGCCTTGGCTGGACTGGTGTGTGTGCTTGCGTGCGTGCGTGCGTGCGTGCGTGCGTGCGTGCGTGCGTGCGTGCGTGCGTGCGTGCGTGCGTGCGTGCGTGTGTGTGTGTGGGGGGGGGTCCCACCTTCGGGAGCGGCACCGCCATGGACGCCAGTTCGTCATACACAGGCGCCTACTCCAAAAAGAGTTGTCGCGGGTCGCGCTGGGAACGCATTGACGGGAGTCAATGGCTTAGGCCACAGGGGCTAATCTGACGTATCGGGCATGGACCGAGGCCGGTTCCACTAACCTGGGAGAGGCGAAAACAGTGGTCAGCCCCCCCCCCCCTCCCCAGCGACTGTCGCACACCCTCTCTAACCACTAGCCCTGACGACATCACGTGACCATCTGCTCTGGCCGCACCGAGTCTGGCGGGACATCCACAGTGAGACATGGCTGGACCAAAGGCGCGTGTTGATGACTGCCTTGGTCAGCCCGTAAGACGGTCTTCTCAGTAGCCAGGAGCGCCCCCCCCCCCCCCCCGCCGGTGCCGGGGGGACAATGGGGCGCGTCAGTTAAGCTGAAGCCTACCATCTGGTGCGGAGGCATTGCTGGCCACGGCAGCCAAATTGCCAGGCAGTACTACCATGCTCAATGGGGAACCGCGCTAGCGCAGTGCTGAACAGGACATTGATGGCGCATTTTCTCTGGTCTGTTGAGCGTCAGTCATCGGCTGACAGGAGAAGCGATGATAGCTGGCGAGCGTCGAACCGGCCTCCTCCCTCATAAGGTGGCGGTCACATCTGCAGAGGTGGTGGCGCGGCTTAATATTCCGCCGCCGCCGTCATCCGCAGCGGCGCGGCATTCATTTGCCGCGGCTTAATGACGCTGTCACGGCCGCTGATCCGCGCCCGCTGCGCCCCCCAGACGGATCAGCGCCACCGCCGCGGCGTGTAGCGCCCAGTGTTTGCCCGGGCCTGGGCTCGGTAAAATGGAGAGTTGTTGTTGCCGGATGTCGCAACTTTCTGGGGAGTTTGCGGCTGTTCGGCTGCTGGTGCGTGCTCGGATGGTGGCCTGGTCTCGTCCGGGCAGCGCTGGCGGCCCCCGGCCCCCGTCCCCCGTCCCCCGGCCCCCGTCCCCCGGCCCCCGTCCCCCGGCCCCCGTCCCCCGGCCCCCGGCCCCCGTCCCCCGGCCCCCGGCCCCCGGCCCCCGGCCCCCGGCCCCCGGCCCCCGGCCCCGGCCCCCGGCCCCCGGCCCCCGGCCCCCGGCCCCCGGCCCCCGGCCCCCGTCCCGTGCCGCCCTCTGGGTGTGCAGCGCTTGAGGACGCGTCGGGCGCCGGCCCTTTTTCTAGATTGGTGTCCCCCGCCCCCACGGGCACGGAGGGTGGTTGGTGTGATGTGTCATATGGGCCGTATACTTGGTCTGTCGGTGCCTGCGCGCCGGAAGTGGTCCCCAGCAGCACACCAACTGATTGCGTGGAAACGTAGGAAACGTGGCACAGCACCTGTAGTATTTTAGGGGCGGCGTCTGCTGTAACGTTACAACTGCTATGTCAAGTGGTTACGTGGCGTGCCATGAAGTCCGCTTGGAGGTGAACTTGTCGCCACAATTGCGGCTGCGATGGGCTTGGGCAAATGCGCTCACAGCTCGCATTGATGTTCAGCCAGCACCTGCCGTTTCAACTTGGTCTTGACGTCAGTCCGGTCATTGCGTGGCCCGTGGCAAACGACCTGAGCATTTTCAGTTGGATGTAGCAACCTGCGCCTCGCAGATTATAAGCACCCTTCCCATTTACGTGACCCGGAAGTTCCCTTACACGTATACGCGGCCATGAAACCCTCGTGGACGTCCCAGCGGTCCAGCGATCCCGTTCCCCTCCGCCCAGCATTCCCCGTTGTCGGTCTGGTGACAGAAAATCCCGTGTTCCGACCTGTGACGCAGGCTCCCCTCACTCGTCACTGTCGCCCAGCCGCCTCCGTGACCGGCACTGCGACTCAAGCCTCCGTGACCGTCCCTGTGACCTAGAATCGGCTGCCACACTTCCTTGTACCCATCACCGTGACCCCGTTTTGCCGCCCGTGACTGACGCTCGTGCTTCCACGCGCTGTGCTTTCCGCCTCAGTCCCGTCCAGTAACCGTGATTTGTGCCAAGCCCACGACGCTGCCTTGTGGCGGCCTTTTCCTGACCACTTACGGAGGACATCCTCTCTCTGACGACGGGCTTACGCTCGTCTGGCAGGCGGGTACCAGCACCGAGGCCGACACGTGAGGCATGGAGAGTGGTGCTGCATCGCACTCGATGCCGTGGGAGACGCTGCTGATGGGTTTAAGGGCGGCCCAAAAGTCGACGCGCGGTTGGATGCCTACCATCTGCCATCCCTGCCTTTCTTGAGAGGTCTTAACTTGGTATGAAAACGGATGAAGATAAAGACGAGTGGTGCTGGCATTAACTGTTACGATTGAATTTAAGGTGGCGCCTGTGGGGAAACGTCCTCCCCCTTCGTGCTAATGGCGCACACGGAGAAAGATAGAAGGAGAAGAGCGAGGAGTGAGATGCGATTAGATTGTCCTTAGCTTTATCTTTATCAGTGAGCAGTGAGCGTGACGTGACGGTCCCTGGCGCCTGGGAGACAAGTAGGTGCTCGTTAAAAGAATGTTCCAAAAGTGAAGGCAGGAGCATGGCAGAAAGGGCAGCACTTCTCGTCCTTCGGTTTGCCTGCCTGCTTGTTGGATCTAGATCTGTTCGCACCTTGTGTCGCGCTCTTTTGCACAGTCTTTGACATGGGATCGTCTGAACGGACCCTCTGAACGAGCCGACCTGCACGGTGCGCAGCGCGTGAACCACATTTGCTGTATCTTCTAGCACCGCCCTGGTACGGGTGAGATCAAAGTGGTCTGGCCTTGCGACAGCCCTCGCTGACCTCCCCCTTCCCCCTCTGCCGCCCCCTAAACCGCCCCTAGCGTGCCCTGACCAGCCCCGAAAAGCTCTTGGATGCCCCTGCCCCACGAAACGTTTTTGGAAAGCCTCGGAATTTTTCTGTGATCTTTTTTAGTCATGGACCTGCCCGTGCCTTGGCCCTGTTGAACCTTAACCACGACCAGCGCTGCACCCTCGGCCGATCTGAGCTGATCTCTGTCGGTGCCAACAGGTCGGAGGTGCGCCATAAGTTCAGCGTCACCTGCCAGGAGCGCGGCCTGGACGATGACCACTTCCCGCCGCGGCTGGAGGCGGAGGCAGCACCGCCGCCGCCAGTCGGCTGCCACCGCGCCGTGCAGACGTCGCCGCCGCCGCTACCGTGGCAGTGCGGCGCGTGCGCGCGCGCCTTCCGCTACCGCAGCGAGCTTCGCCGCCACGCCGCCGGCCACGGTGGCGGCAGCCGGCGGCAGGCGGGGCCAGCGCGCCTGCGCTGCGCCGCCTGCCGCTGCGCCGTCGACAGCCGCGCGGCACTGCTGGCGCACGTCTGCGCCGCGCCGGCCGCCGCGCGACCGACGTGCGCCGGCTGCGGACGCGCCTTCACGTTGCGACGGAACCTGCTGGCGCACCGGCGGCTGTGCGGCGAGGCGGGACGCGCCGAGCGGTTCACCTGCGCTGACTGCGGCCGCCGCGTTGTCGGCCGACTCAATTACCGCCGCCACGTGATGGCGCACGAGCGCAGTCACCCGCACGTGTGCGGCACGTGCGCCAAGGGCTTCGCGAAGCCGAGCGATTTGAAGCGCCACGAGAGCACGCACGAGAAGGTGAAGTCGCACGTGTGCGAGGCGTGTGGGAAGCAGTTCTCGACGGCGTCGAACTACAACCAGCACGTGGCACGCGTGCATCGCGAAGAGAAGGGATTCGCGTGCTCCGTGTGCCCGAAGACGTTTTCCTACGGCAGCTCGCTGAAGATTCACATGAAACGCCACGAGGGCGAGAAGGCCTTCAAGTGTTCGCAATGCGCGAAGGAGTTCTTATACAAAAATAATCTAGTCAGACATTTAAAACTGCACGCTGGGGAAGAGGCCAACAAGTGCAAACACTGTGATGCCACGTTTAAGAAGAAATCAGCCCTCAAAGAACACTTACTTACGTGTTTTTAAAACATTTTTATGGAATGATGTGATCGATTCGTTTGATGCAGTCATTGTTGATATTCACGTGATGGACTGTGTCGTTATAGTGGCGTTTGTGTGCCTGTACCTATGCACATGCGTACCTTTATTCCTCTAATGCTATGTGGAGATATGAAGTTGGTGTTCTGTAACTGCGCAGCTGGGGGACGTGCTGCTGTTGTGTAGCAGGCCGGGCTGAGAATAGCCTGATGAGCGCGGCAGTTGCCATCAGGGAGTGCCTGGTAGTCCACAAGTGACGGCTCTTCTGAGGTCAGAGGTCTGAGGCCTGAGGTCAGGTCACCAGCATGGTGACCGCAGTCACTGATCCGCAGTATGCGCGTTATCCGTCACATTTGCCACGATTATATGGGAGAGTGTTCGAGGTCTCAGTTGTTCGTTGGTATTCTGCGGGACGGGTCCGATGCGTCGCGTCACCGGAGTGGCCCGACTCACACCGTACGGCCCGGCTCGTTCCCGCTGGCTGCGCTGTGTGAGTGGAGGCTGTTGCCCAGAGCCTGCAGACGGCTCCAGTTGAGACGGACCGGGCCGTCTGTGGCAGCCATCCGGCCACGGACCCGTGCTGGGGACGTGGCTGCCCCGCCTGGACTGGTGCCCCCCATCGGCCAGCGACAAAGTCGGCGAATGCGCATGCGCCGTGTCGCCCGCTTTGGCTCGGTGGCTGGGACAGGCAATCATCAGCTGTTGCCTGACCCTGCCTGTACGGGACTGACCTAAGCGCAGATCGAACCAGCAGCAGTGGTCGACACTGGACTTGACTCCGGTCCTCCGCACTGTCCTGCAGGGGCGGCCGTCAGTCAGGAGCGACTTCAGGCTCAGTCATACCTCGCGGATGCAGGTAAAAAGCTTACAAGCGGTCCCCTGTGGTCTGCAACACCTAACGACCGCAGAATCTGCCTGGCATTCTGCGGGCTTCAGCTGCTGCGGGCTGCACGTACCAGATTAGAGAGCTAAAGGCTGATACCCGTAGTGAAAAGAACTCTGCCCACGCTCTGAGGACGTGCGGGTTCAAATATGGTGCGTCTGGCCCGGGATGGCTGACGGCTACAGAATCTGCAGCGGATGTGTAAGGCGTCCACCGGCACGAAAAGATGCGTAATGATTTATCTTAGTTGAACGCGCTGTGACGTCAGCGATTCGCGCCGTTCCTGTCTTTCCGTAGCCGCTTGACCAGCTTGTAAGGAATTTGCGGAATGATGAGGCGCCACGGCCAGCTAAGGACACGTAACTTACACCTTGTGCTCGTTTATTCTCTATCAGCATCACATGTGACTATTTACAGTTCTGAATGTACACGATGTCAACAGCAATGGAATCACGTGGCACAACTATAGGTCTCATAACTGTTGACAGTCTGCTTATAAACGAGCACAGCACGACTCTAAAACCGCGGCCGAGCCGGCACGTTATTAGTTATCTACCGTGGAAGATCCTTGAAGGCTACCAGTCGTTACTTGGACCACGTCACTACAGTCTGTCGGCGTGCGCGCGGCGCTCAGAAGTGGGTCGTCGCTTGCGCAGCCGGCGTCGGTGTACCGGGCGGCGACGGCGGCGGCGCCTCCACGTCCACCGCCGGCGCCAGCGGCGGCGGCGCGCCCTCGTCGGTCGCGGCGAACGCGCCGACCTCTGCATCGGCGTCGGCGCCGGGACGCTCCGGCGGCTCGAGGCCGTTGACGCTCACGCCCTGCGAGTCGGCGCGCACCAGGTCGAACGAGACGCGCGCCGGCGCCGCGTCCGCCTCGAACTCCGGGTTGTCGATCCCCCGCTGGCGGCCGGCGTGCGGCAGCGACGGCGTCGACGAGGTGCGCCGCTGCGCTAGGCGCGCCGGCACGTCCAGCTTCGCCTCGTGGCGGCGCTGCGAGAGCGCGCGCGCCAGCTTCTCGCGCAGCGACGGCCGCGGTGGCTCCGACTCGCGCACGCGCTGCACCAGCGTGCGCAGCGCCGGCGGCGCGTCGTCAGCGACGTCATGCGGCAGCGGCGCCGACGTCATACTGCTGAGCGGCGCGTGCGGCGCCCGTTTGAAGTCCTCGTCGGACATGGAGCGCGCCGGGACCTCGCAGCTGTTGGACGACTTGGACCGCGAGCGCCAGCTGAGCACGGCCGAGAAGGCCGACAGCGCCGACATGTTGCGCTTGGGTCGCGGTTGCGGCGTCGGCGCCGGCTCCTCGGGCCGCGGCATGTTCGGCATCGCCACCAGCAGGTTGAGGAACATCTCCCGGCAGGCGGCCATCATGTCGTTGATGGTGTCGGGGAGCGGGCGGTGCGAGGTCTCGGGCAGAAGGCGCGAGAGCGCGGCCGCCAGCAGGGTCAGCGCCCCCACCACCACTCCCACCCACTTGCTGAAGGTGATCTGCCAGCAGGCCAGGCGAGGCTTAGTGTCATGCGCTAGGGTGCACACGTGGAGGCAACGCAGGTGGGATCGTAACCGGACATGGAAACCATTCTCAAAAGCAACTCACGATACGCGTACCAGTAAACTGGGCACGCTGGACATCAGCGAAAGCATATGTGACTCATTCCCAGCACTGGCAAACGTGCTCCACGTGTGAGGACATCGTCAAAATGAGCTGTGAAGTTGTGCTAAAAAGCAAACCAGGCAACCAAAGTCAAACCCGAGATCGACTGACCGCCTGACCCGAGTTCAACTGCGCGCCTGACCCGCGGTCAACTGCTCGCCCGACCTGACCCGAGCCCGACAGCTCGATCAGTCCGCATTTATTTTATACGCATTATTCCGATATTTACACGCAGCCAATCCCGGCACGTCCGCGAACTGGCGGTTTCGGCGGAGGCGGCTGGGAGTCACGTCACAGCGTGACGTGACTCTGGGGTACATCACAGTGTGATGTGACTCTGGGGTACATCACAGTGTGATGTGACTGGGGTACATCACAGTGTGATGTGACTCTGGGGTACATCACAGTGTGATGTGACTCTGGGGCACATCACAGTGTGATGTGACTCTGGGGTACATCACAGTGTGATGTGACTCTGGGGTACATCACAGTGTGATGTGACTCTGGGGTACATCACAGGGCAATGTACCTCTGGGGTACATCACAGTGTGATGTGACTCTGGGGTACATCACAGGGCAATGTGGCTCTGGGGTACATCACAGTGTGATGTGACTCTGGGGTACATCACAGTGTGATGTGACTCTGGGGTACATCACAGTGTGATGTGACTCTGGGGTACATCACAGTGTGATGTGACTCTGGGGTACATCACAGTGTGATGTGACTCTGGGGTACATCACAGTGTGACGTGACTCTGGGGTACATCACAGTGTGACGTGCCTCGGGGGTACATCACAGAGTGAATCGAGTGTTTCTGAACGCTGAAGGCCAACCGACCGGGGCCCAATATCCACCACAAACCTACCACCCGACTCATATCAATATGCATGGCCTTTCAAGCTAAGCCGTGGATACTGATTTCACGCCGCGGCCTAATCCCTCGTAAATTTGGTCAGACGGCGGCATAAAAGCAATTCGACGCGGCGTGGATATAGCCGTGGACCACATAGCTGCACAGGACGCAGGCTTACTGGGTTCACCTCACCA
>NW_023596448.1:2340142-2350493 GCF_011947565.3 Pollicipes pollicipes
ATACCGCATCTCGTGATCGAAACTGACGGCCAGAATGAGGCCGACCATGCCCATGGCCCAGCCGCCGTCCACTTCTTTGGAGGCCATCCATCTTCCGTTGAAATAAAGCCCAGAATGATGCAGTGGTGGAGGGAAGCTGTTTTGAGCATGCTGAGCCAAAGTCTGGAGTGGTGCTCGAAAGCCTGAAAGCCGCGCGCGGGCAGACAGCCACAGGCGGCACACCCAGCAATTCCTGGGCGCTGGTGTTGAGACTGCGTTGTGCGTGATGTCCCTGTATCAGCTTCTTAACATTAATGTCAATCCGTGGGTTAAATTTCTTTTTAAATTTATGCATTCATGTTCCTTACCATTCATATTAAACGGGTTGCTGGTCACACGTTGACGAAAGCCCTTCGAAAGCCGGCGATACGATTTCTGCCCTTCAAAAGCCGACACTATCCAATAATAAATAGCCGGGAGATCCAAGGTCGACACCAATAGTGTACAGGCTAGCCCCGACATTAGTCATTTCGCGAAGTTTAACCAAGAGCGATACAAAATACAAACACGTTTTCCAAGCTCAGATGTGCACGGGGCGGTCAACGGAACTCTAGAGGCTGATTTGATTGAGGCCTGGGTTTCGATGTGATGGAGAACTGGCGAACCACTGACTCGACCTGCCCCTCATCGGTCATCGGGAGGCAGGGCTGTGTCCGTACTATCCTGTAGACAATCCACTCAAATTTGAATGGGCACATTTAGCAGCGTCGAGTTTCGTTGGGTATATGACACTGTTGCTTAACACCAAATTTTGACGGTAAAACTTCGATAAATTGAGCAATGGGTGTTGCCTTATTCACAAGTTTAAAAACAAAAACGTGAATAGATACGTTCACGTCACGAGAGAGCGGCACACACACGAGCAGCGGAAAGAAAGGAATCCCATTCAGCTTCGAAGGAAATACAGAGCAGCTGGGTCGCAAGGTTCCAGTTTACACTTCACTGACCCCTCCAAGTTAGGACAAAGGCGCAGGCAGTCACAGTTCACACCCAACAAGCACCCATCCACCCGCGTGTCATCTCACTAACTTATGCAAGCGAACCCGTTCAGTCCCGCCGGGATAGTCTGGAGACGACAGTCTGGACCGACGCGTGAACCCGTGTTGGACGCGCGCGAGGGTGCGGGTGAGAGCTGGCTCCAAAAACAGAGGATGTTTTGTTCTCTGCTCGACGTTGCAAGGCACGGCTCTTTCAGCCGCGCGACCCGCTTGAAAAAGGCGAGAGTTTTGAGAGGCCCACTCCCGACTTCCACAAATCTGCCTTCACCCTGGGCCAGCGCGCGATGCGGCGGCGTCGGCTCGTATCGGCTACGACCCTCGTCGATGACGTCAGATGAGCGACGTGTCCGCACCTCTCCTCGGACCAGCTGCGGCTGGACTTTGGGCACACCCCGATCGCCTCGATCACTCGTGACGCCGAGCAGTCGGCGAGCCCCTCCCCTCCCCCCCCCCCCCCCCCCCCCCCCCCACCCATTGGTCGATCCGTTTGTGGCTGTTTTCGGGACCGCTGGCGGCTGCAGTCTGCGTCTGACAGGCCGAGGGCTGCCCCCTCCCCACTCTCTCACCTCCTTCCACCCCGCCCACATCCGACGTCTGAGTCCCGTCTAGGGGCTCGAAAAACGTGTCTCGAAAACAATGGCGGCGGCTGGCGGACAAGGCGCTGGCGAAAAATAACGCGGCTTTGGAGGCAATTTTTCATTCTGCATCCGACCACGCGGCTTTAAATGCACAGAAAGTCGACAGTAAGGAAACAGCGTAATAGATTGGCCGGCTGGCGGCCTGGAAAGGATTCGCCATCGTGGGGAGCAGCGAAACTGATAAAGCGGCTAACGGCTACGCGAAGAATTCCTGGAACGGCCCGCTGGGTTATTAGGGTGGCGGGTTTCCTGCGCACGGCGGCGGAAACAGTCATTTGGCCTCCAGCGCATCTCCCCATTTCCAGCACAGGGAAGGCCGGATGTTTTTTACCGCCAGTTATCCACGAAGAAGGGGAGAAAGATAAAAAAAGGAATGGGAGGTTCTAAGTAGGAATAACACACGTCGGCAAGCAATTACAGATTTTGCCAATGTTGTCCAACATTTAGCCCTCATTTCTTTTCATGCCATGATGTTGCATCCGATGACACATGCATGCTTACTTCACGCAAGCGGTGCTTCAAATAATCCCGCGCGTCTATCGGATTTTCTTTCCCATGTGATTGTATTGTCAATATATGGTGCATGTACACCAATACTTGTGGCCTCGACATTTTGCGGTATTATGGCGGTTTAAATGGTTGCCCACTGTTTCAGGCATCTTACACCAGTCTCTAGACAGGCCATCAGACAGATCCTGAATCTACCTCCCTTGGCCCTGACTGGGACGCTGAGACCCTTTGCATCCCCTTCATCCGCCTCTGCCAGTCACAGACCCATCCCTCTGCATCCCCTCCATCCGCCTCTGCCAGTCACAGACCCATCCCTCGGCATCCCCTTCATCCGCCTCTGTCAGTCTCAGACCCTCCCTTCTGCGTATTCTACATCCGCCACTGACAGCCACCGCGGGCTGCTCCTCACGGCTGTGGTCCGTGTCTGCGAGCCGCATCAACAAGGCGATTATGTCGGATTAGGAGCCGCTCACCAGCCCGATTGTGCCCTTCGGCGGGGAGGCGAGGCCCGGCGCGCGGCATGGCAGCACCGGCCGCCGCCGCTCGCACGCCAGCCGTCGGCGCCCGTGCTGATGACGCCGGCGGGGAGGCGAGGCCCGGCGCGCGGCATGGCAGCACCGGCCGCCGCCGCTCGCACGCCAGCCGTCGGCGCCCGTGCTGATGACGCCGGCGGGGAGGCGAGGCCCGGCGCGCGGCATGGTAGCGCCGGCCGTCGCCGCTCGCACGCCACCCGTCGGCGCCTGTGCTGATGACGCCGGCAGGGAGGTGAGGCCCGGCGCGCGGCATGGCAGCGCCGGCCGCCGCCGCTCGTACGCCACCCGCCGGTGCCCGTGCTGAGACGCCGGCGGGGAGGTGAGGCCCGGCGTGCGGCATGGCAGCGCCGGCCGCCACCGGCCGCCGCCGGCCGCCGCCGCTCGCACGCCACCCGTCGGCGCCCGTGCTGATGACGCCGGCGGCAGTGGTGGCGCCACTCCAGCGCTGCGGACGGGGAGCCTCCAGCTCCGGCCGATCTGTGCCGCGGATCGGGGTCTCGGGCTTATTTTGGTCGGTTCACGGGGCGTGAGAGTTGTTTGTGGCAGTTTCTGCCTCGCCAATCCATGTTAAGCACGCCGAAACTAACCCCAATCTGGGGCTCCGGCCACCAAACAACCTCAAAGGCAATGAAAATAGCAAGAGGCCAATGGACCTTTATCCTCAAATACCTCTTCGCGACCCACTACACATTTCAATGAGCTTTTAGCAGCGAACTGCACAATGATGTACGTCAACTATCGTATGGAGGCAAATGCGTCTACATTCGTATTAATTTTTTGTTCGCTAACACATTGAATATGAACCCTCATGACTATCACTCTGACATGATTTCTCCGAATAGAGTAGCATAGTAGATGTAGATGCTGCTTAAGTAGATGCTGCTTAAGTACATGCTGCGTAACGAAATCTTTCAGTCCCCGCCACTAAAGACGCTTCTCTCATAATTCAATCGCTGCCATTGACCCCGCACCAATCGATCCGCGGACGCCCGCTGCCATGTTCCATCTTCTCGTCGTCATGTACCGATGTCTTCGCGCCGGCTGCCGTGCGGCCCAAATGGGTCTCTTTCGGCCGGGGTGAGATAGTTCACAGGGGCGCTCTCGTGGACAGCCGCTGCCATTCGGAGGTCTCCTCCCGGTGATCCGTCCTCCATTTTCAGCCAACCGTCGAGCAGCATCCGCTTGACCCGGCAGATGGCTCGGGATGAGATGTCCACAGGCTCTCAGTCTGAACTGTGGCTCATATGTATTGTGGAATTGGCATGCATAAGCTTCACCTGGCGGTACCCAGCACCACTCAAAATGTAGAATTCGGCGATTCTGCACGTAACCTTACGCATTATGTAATTTTCTGTTATAAAATGTTCCTCAATCAAACCTCCAGTTCAATTTGTATTTGTCATTGACTTTTATTTGTGAGCGTTGACTTCTGTCACATGGCAGATACGCATAATTTACAAATACCGCTCATGACACTCTCAGTGGGCTTCCCAGCGTCGAAACGGCCCAGGGATCATCCCCTGCCCAGACTGGTGCTGCATGCTCGCTATTTCCGAACACACCCGCCAACTGCCAGCAGGCACTCGCCCTCACACCCAGCGAAATTTCTCACATGCCTCCTGCCGTGATTACACAAGAGACCTCTGCGCGACAGAAATGCTTCTCGGCTCAGCGCCAGCGTTGCAGACAGAAGAGCGAAGCCATGGGACACGCAGCCCGACAAAAACGCCCTAGTCAGCGGCCCCGGCGCCGACCACCGGCCGTGAGAGCCCGACAAACGCCCGAGTCAGCGGCCGCGGCGCCGGCCACCGGCCGTGAGAGCCCGACAAACGCCCGAGCCAGCGGTCCCCGCGCCGACCACCGGCCGTGAGAGCCCGACAAACGCCCGAGTCAGCGGCCCCGGCGCCAGCCACCGGCCGTGGGTGCCCGCCCTCGGCCGCCTCGCCGGCCACGTTGGCGGTGGGCCTGATGGGCAGATCGGCTTCGACAGCCGCCTGACTGGGAGAGATGCATCGGTAGTCTTCAGGTACAAACTAGTTCATTTCATTAGCTTCCAGGTGCAGGAAGCAGACTTTCCAGCACGGACCACCACTTCTCATGCCACGTGCCGTATTGGACCTTCACGTGCAGGGAACCAGCACCACAGCGTTTGCCGAGCCGTCCATCATTGCCGCAGCTGCATCTACCACATCCGGGCGACCCCGCCGTCCTTGACCAACTCGCTGAGCGGCATGATCAACAGAAGAGCATTTACGCAAAAATGGCCAGCCCTGGAAGGTCCGATTTCGGTGGAGCAGCTCACGCAAGCAAGGTTGCCGGACCCGGGACGCTCGAGCTCGATGGCGGCTGACCGGCTCCAGGAAGACTCACCAGCACCGGGGACCCCCAGCCGCGGGCTGTAGACGGCTCGAGCCGGACGGACAGGCGCCCGCCCGACGCTGGTAAGCCGGCGCCGGTGCAACACTTACCAGCTCGAGGAAGTAGTAGCCGAAGGCGGACCCGAGCAGACCGATGAAGGCGGTCAGGCCGATCAGTGTGCCTCGCACGGGCGTGGGGAACAGCTCGATGATGAGCAGGCGGATCGAGATCAGGCACGACACCACGCAGTACTTGGCCATCAGCTTGATGGCCAAGTACACCGGGTACATGTCCACGCCGTCAGCTGTGGGAGGAGGAGCGCAGTCAGGTACGCCGCCAGTCTGCGGCCCATGCGCGGCTTGTTAGCCTGCGTCAGCCTGTGACCTACAGACTGAGGGGACGGTTACGCACACTGTGTCAGCCTATGCTCTACAGACGGGGGGACGGTTGCGCACACTGTGTCAGTCTGTGCTCTACAGACGGAGGGGGTGGTTACGCACACTGTGTGTCAGCCTGCGCTCTACAGACGGAGGGGGTGGTTACGCACACTGTGTGTCAGCCTGTGCTCCACAGACGGGGGGACGGTTGCGCACACTGTGTGTCAGCCTGTGCTCTACAGATGGAGGGGTGGTTACGCACACTGTATGTCAACCTGCGCTCTACAGACGTGGGAGGGTGGTTACATCCACTGTCAGCCTGTGACGGAGGAGGGCAATGACATACACTGTGTACCGGTACCTTCCTCTCCCCCCGTCAACTAATTCAGCTTGTGGGCGGAAGACAGTAGTCGCATACGATGGGAACTATCAGCCCACAGCTGACAGAGCGATTAAAACAGGTTGTCAAACATGCATAAAGCCCTCGGCGAGACGGTGTTGTGGACGGAGGAATGCGGTTTGATGCACTCGGCGTTAGTGCACAGCCAATTGTGAACAGAGGAGCTGGGCTGGATACCACAGGTGCACCGTATGCACTGAAATCGGCAGAGACAGAGCACGTGACTGCAGAGACACCAGGTGCATGTGAATGTCGACGGATAGAGGCAGAGGATTCGGAGAAATGCAGCGGTTGTCTGCCCATTGCATAAGCTCGCCGAGCAACCGCAGAGTAAGACGCACCGCAAACTTTTCTAGCATGCTACCCAAGAGAGACTTGTTAGGGCCCGGCGTAGATGACGCGGGTACACAACGGCCTTATGCACATCCAGCCACGTCCGAGCGGAGACAGCTGGAGAAGAAGGAAAATCGGCATGGACCACAATATTGGGAGGTCTCCCTGTTACATGCAAGGCGAAGGAGCGCTGCAAAACAGTTATCGTCGCCTTCGAGTACGTCGTCGCCCACAAACCTGCCTCCACACCCGCCTCACTTTGTTACATAATGCTACCAGTTATTAAAACGACCCGTTTGTTGGACCCAAATAGGTTTATCAAAACGTCCCGTTACAATAAACCGTTTTGTACGCGGCCGACTTTTGGCAGCCTAAGATGCCGCGAATTCCATGCGGGATGGAGCTTCCTATACGTCAGTTGACACCCGCATAAGGTAGAAGATAGATACATTTAAAAACATTTTTCGCGTTCACGAGTTACCGGGCGGCCTCCACTGCCGTGAGCTGACCACGGCGGCGGCCCTGCGCACGACGCCCACGCCAGACGCCGCACGTCAGCCGCCGCACGCGTGCACGCGGTGACGCACGGGCACAGCCGTGCACGCGGATTAGGAGGCCCGGGCTGCGGAGATGGCACTTCCTGGAGCTCGGCGGCTCGGCCGGGCCAAGGGCTTAATAATATGTCGGGACAATGGACCGGCTGGAGCTGGCCGGCTTCTCGGTGGGGTCGAGGCCGCGAAATCCGAGGTCTCACGGTAGGTGCCGTGACCGCGGTGAAAGCCATTGGACTAGCCGGCGTGGTGACTGATTGAAGCCACTCTGGGGGGGGGGGGGGGGGGCAACAAAGGACTTTCAGCCGTCAGCGCTTGGTGCGAGCCCGAAAGAAATGTGAACGAAGATATTTTGCAAACGTTGTGAAATACTGCAGGAGATTTCAACAAATCAGCGTCGTAAAGCCCACTATAGATGATTCTAGCAAAGCAGCGTTGTGAAGCCTGATGTAGACAATTTCAACAAACGAATTGCGTAGCTTTCCCACGGCAGTTTGAGGTCATAAATTACAGCATCCAGCCCATCAATTCATGTTCCAAGTTTAACACGCGCTCGGGCGGGGGTCAAATTAACCCCCTCCCCGAAGGTTTTTTCAGAATGGTTTCCGAAAGGCGCGGCGCAGCCACGTCAAATTTTGCGCAGCTGTAGACAGTTGAATAGCGAATGGTTTGGCATCAAAATTTTAGATGCACCTTGTAAAGCCGCTGACCTATGGCAGGTCAAAGTTAGGCCATGGTTTCAGCGAAGTAAATTTCTAGGGAATCGTTCAATCTGTTGCAACAACGGAGTGCTAGACTAAGTCATACATCTCCGAGATGCTTTCTTAGGCAACACAAATATTGAATGAGCAAATTACGTTGACCTACAAGGTATACAGGTCAGACCAAGGCCGAAACCAACCTGCTTTATTACTCTGGGGCTTGCTGTATGGCGTAGTTTCTGGTGCTCATTTCGAATTTATTGATAGCAGGAACCGCAATATACATCTTCCATGGACTTCTTAGAGATCAGAATAGGTCATTGACCTGAAATGATCCAGGTCAGCATTTTTTTACAAACATAATGTCTGGCGCAGTCTTTGTCGCTTATTCAAATGCAAAACCCAGCGCAGTCTTGCATGATCTTGGTCACCATGGCCTTCAAAAGGTCAAACAAGGTCACTGACCTCAGCTGATTATGTGACCTTTGCTTAGAAACAGCTATCTAGGTTCTGGGGGCACTTTGGAGACCAACCTGGAATTCGACCTTGTTTGACCTATTTGACCCGAAGGTCATAGCCTAGGAACCTTTAACCTTGACCTAAGTAAGTTAACGTGCAGGCCAATACACCCTGTAAATTTGATGTTTCTAGCTTTCTTAGTTCCTGAGATCTCAGGGGGTCAAATTGACCCCCACCTGAGCGAAGGGTATGTAGCCGGCCACCCGGGCGCGTATTAAGAAAAAAAGAAACAGCGTAAAACGTGTTTGCATCCGGCCGTGAGAATATGTCTTCGCGTGTAACAGCATGCCAGTTTGATGGACCGCAATCATGGTCAGCATGTTCCTGCCCACATAAGACAATTTCCATGCAACATAATTGTAAAAATATACCTTGCTCGCACAACATCTGAATTCTGTATTGTACACAAACATACGGCACAGCTGCGTAGACGAATCAAAAGGATCAATCCGATGTCAACATACTCAAACAGCCCACTCCCGAGAACCCGGAACAGGGCTTTCCTTGACACTCAAAATATCTCTCCACTCGCAAGAGGCTTCTGCATCTGCAACAGTCACACCAGCACGGCACGCCGGCGTATGGCGAACAGCGGTATGGCGTATGCAGGTATGGTCCAGATGAGGGTGGTTCCCTGTGCTGCACCAGCTGATAATGACGCGTCCCACTGGTTCCCTGTGCTGCACCAGCTGATTATGACGCGTCCCATTGGTTCCCTGTGCTGCACCAGCTGATAATGACGCGTCCCATTGGTTCCCTGTGCTGCACCAGCTGATAATGACGCGTCCCAATGGCTCCATGTCCTGCACCAGCTGATAATGACGCGTCCCACTGGCTCCGGCAGCCGGATCTCTCATTTCGCACCTACCGAGGGCCAAGGACCTTTCACAGCTTTGGTCATGTACATTTTTGGCGTCATTCCAGCACGGCTTTGGTTGGATGGATTCTGCCGGCTGGGCAAAAATTCACTGATTCGTGACCGACGATCCTCCTGAACATTCGCGGAAGTCCTGAGTCATCACCAGTCAGAGCAGCGATGACGTTATACCACCCACGACAGGTGTGCCTTACGAGTAAGTGGTTGGTAGTGACAGTGAATAGCGCAAGTGGTAGGGGCGAAGTGAGATGCCTGCATGAGTGGGTGGCCTGATAGCGTTACGAGTAGACCACTGGTCACGTTTTAGCGGTGAGCGGGAGGCTCTATAGGTGTCAATAACGCCATCAGGTGGGTTCGAATCTCACTGGGGCCGCTCGTGTTTCCGACAGTGGGAAGCTTTCGCTACCGGAAGTAATGTCGTAACCTTTACCATAAGTCAAGACCGGCACCGCTTCAAAATCCAACGACTGTGGTAAAAGGACTTCGTAGTTACGTAAAATGCTTCCACGGCACGGGAGGTCGTCCGAACAACAAGCTCTACGTAGCACATATAATGTTTCCAGCGATATTCGTGCATACGACCTATAATGTATTACTTGCAACGAAAAACGCTGTATCGCTCAACCATTTCGTAAAGGAAAGAACCTTTAGAAAAATCGAGATGACTGAAAACAAAAATACAAAAGGATGGACAAAATGTATATCATTTCCACATTTCCGTCTCACCGTTTTACTTGCAGGCAATCGTCTGCAGGCAACGCCGCTATCTGCCGGCGACTATCTGCTGCTGGCTAGCCGCTGCAGCTGGCGACTATCTGCTGTTGACTATCCACTACAGCTGGCGACTGTCTGCTGCTGGCTATCCGCCACAGTTGGCGACGACAGTGCTCTTAGATGCTACACGCGTTGATAAATCGCCACTACTTATCATTGCTTCCTTGCAGATTAGGTCATTATAACCTACGACCATTAGCATGACATGAAATACGGCCGCCGACTTCAGCGTTCCCGCGAGACTTGCTAGCAGATGGAGAAACGACTCCGATAGCCGTGTGCCCGCGAACACCAGCCATCGGCAGATAATGCACTCATTCCTTAGCATGCGCAACTTACACCACAATATGTAAACAAAAGGAGACTGTCTAAGTTCATTTACCCCACTTCATTTGAGCTTGGAAATGACGAGTGATTTTAAACTGAATGAGAAAATGCTATGCCCGACGACACATCGTGATAATAACGGCTGCCGAGCCGACTGAACTTATTGGCCCAATTTGGACATGAACTAGTCCACCGGCCCGATAGGCGCGCCCGCAGTACACGGCCGCGTGCGGGACAGCATATACGCTGTGAGATGCTCTGAGATATTCAATGGCGAAGTCAGCACTGGTGTGTGCGCGGCAGTGAGGAGGGGGCTAAAACACAACATATTCATCCTCTGATTGATGCACGAGCTTGACAGTACGCTGAAGAAAAATTAAAGTGGGGAAAGTGATGAAGAATGCTTCGGGAAATTT
>NW_023596448.1:2351493-2411493 GCF_011947565.3 Pollicipes pollicipes
TGGTGATCTGACGAGCAGTGGCAGAGGAGGTGAATGTGCGGAACATGAGCAGCGCTGCCTCGCTCTCTCTCTCTCTCTCTCTCTCTCTCTCTCGCTCTCTCTCTCTCTCTCTCTCTCTCTCTCTCTCTCTCTCTCTCTCTCTCTCTCTCTCCTCTCTCTCTCTCTCTCTCTCTCTCGCTCTCGCTCTCGCTCTCGCTCTCGCTCTCGCTCTCGCTCTCGCTCTCGCTCTCGCTCTCGCTCTCGCTCTCGCTCCGCTCTCGCTCTCGCTCTCGCTCTCGCTCTCGCTCTCGCTCTCGCTCTCGCTCTCGCTCTCGCTCTCGCTCTCGCTCTCGCGCTCGCGCTCGCTCGCGCTCGCGCTCGCGCTCTCGCTCGCGCTCTCGCTCTCGCGCTCGCGCTCGCGCTCTCGCTCGCGCTCGCTCTCGCTCGCTCTCGCGCTCTCGCTCTCGCTCTCGCTCTCGCGCTCTCGCTCTCGCTCTCGCTCTCGCTCTCGCTCTCGCTCTCGCTCTCGCTCTCGCTCTCGCTCTCGCTCTCGCTCTCGCTCTCGCTCTCGCTCTCGCTCTCGCTCCTCTCTCGCTCTCGCTCTCGCTCTCGCTCTCGCTCTCGCTCTCGCTCTCGCTCTCGCTCTCGCTCTCGCTCTCGCTCTCGCTCTCGCTCTCGCTCTCGCTCTCGCTCTCGCTCTCGCTCTCGCTCTCGCTCTCTCTCTCTCTCTCCTTCCCCATGCCGTGGCGGCAACGGCACACCAGGGCGTGAATGGCACGCTGGGAGCATGGAGCATCCACTCCATCAGTGTTTGTTGACGTCTTCATTGAAGAAAGGGGCGATTTGTACACGCCTCTTTGCAGACGCAGGGCTGCGTAAGAGATACGGCGGAAAGAATGGTGCAATCTCCAAGGACCGGCGTGTTGCACGGGTTGGGTCAGTGCACGGAATAACGCTGTTAGGCTGCATTTCACTGTAACTGAGACTCAGGGCGACAGAGAGTCTCCCGTTCCACCTCTGATGGACTCACCTCAGCTTTTACCAGGCATGCCGCAGGCTTTGGAAGAGTGCTGCCGCTGCTGATGGGCACAGGGCCGCGGGCCATCAGCAGGATTGTCGCCTGTTCCAGCTGCGTGTGCTCTCCTTGGGACGTCACTGGCCTGAGAGGTGCCCTCCACACATCCATGATGATTGAGGCTCT
Organism: Pollicipes pollicipes; assembly: GCF_011947565.3. NCBI lineage: Eukaryota > Metazoa > Arthropoda > Thecostraca > Pollicipedomorpha > Pollicipedidae > Pollicipes > Pollicipes pollicipes. The sequence continues at coordinate 2,352,674 of NW_023596448.1, forward strand.
TGCGCTGACTCAGGTGTTTGAAGTCAGGTGTTTGAAATCGGTGCTGAAGCGGACTGAACTAAAGCGCATTCAGCTTGCTGCTCAAATTCCAGCGCATCGCTCAGATCTCGAACGAGTTCGTGGCTTAATTCTTAGATGGGCCTTCTTGCATGCCTTTTCAAAGAGAGATATTTCTCGCGAGATAGGAAAGTATTTGTATACATTGACTTTTCACTGATAAATCGCTAGTCGAAAGAGCACATTTTTAGTATTATATTATTTTTAAATTATTTATATTATATATATATTATATATATATATATATATAAATTTTTAATTTATTAATATATATATTGTTATATATATAATGTTATTGTGTATAATTAGGTATGTATTATATATATATAATTTATTATATATAATAATTATTAGGCATATATATATATATATATATATATATATATATATATATATATATATAATAATAATAATACACAGTCATCAGATAAACCGCTGGACGGGCTTAATGTAGATGCGTACACGGGAACACCAAATTACGTTAAAGGACCCGTCTCATCCTTGGGGCATATTTTAAAAACATACCATTGGGAAACCTCGGGACCATCAGGTCTAATAATAGACGTGAATGAATGCTAAGTGAATGCTAATGCTTACGTGATGCGAATAAAAGATTGCTGGTGATCGGCTCAGTGGGCGGCAAGGGCATGTTACCGACAGGCGCATGGATGAGACAGTAGAAATAGCCCATTCCTCGGAAAAAGCAACAGGGGAAAACCAGGTTTTTCGCTGAGGAGTGAGGGTATTACTACTGTCTTATATATGTGAATAGTGTTCCGCGCAAACACACTTGATAACTGGCAAGCTCAAAGTTTGAAGTTTGAACCACTGCGTTACTTTAGACCATGTGATATTCCCATTCCTTAAGTCAAAGTGCGTCTCGAAAAGAACCATTGTGCTAACAGAACGTTTCGTTGAGCTTCTTGGATACTATCTTCGCATTTAGTTATCTCGACAAAACAGTGTTTCAAGCTTTCGCGGCGTTGTTTTAAACAAACGATTTGACAAATTGGTGTGTTGCAAATCTTACAAAACACACACGTGGGAAATACACGACAAATTACATGTATGTTTTCGTAGTGGTGAGGATAGCCTGTTAGCCTGGTGACGTTTCATAGCCTGTCCATCGTGCATGGGTCCTGAGATAAAGTTAGAGAGTCAGCGTAATGCGTACTCACCGGGCTCCCCTCCCCAGAAAATGTTGGCCACGCCCATAATTGAAAACAAGATCGGCATCATGACAGTGTGCATAGCTGTAGCGAGCGTGCTCGGGAGCATGCCACGAGGTAAGGCACCTCCACTACCTTTCGCAAGAACGGAGAAGGTCGTGCTGACGGCCTACGCCTCTAAAAAAACAATGCGCTACGTTTTTGTCGGCATTGTGGGGTTTGTCCTATGTGCTTTCATGGTTAGTGCAATATTAGGCTTCCATATTCAGCGTTCAAAATGAAAGAATGGGGGATGAAAAACACGAAAGGTTCTTAAAGAGTACCGTGGGACCCCGGAACGGATATATGTTCTCATGCACTGCTGCCATGGAGCAAATTGTTTATCGCATAATCTATTCAAAATATCATTATCTATATAAATGATAATCTAGCTTACATATTTTTACTGTTATATGACGTTGTTTTTAGACATTGTGCGGCTCGTGCCATCCTGATAAAATTGGGTCATCATGCGTGTGGGAGGTGTGCGAATAGTCCTCCAATACGATGGGTAAAAACGTCAGTAGAACTTCCCTTATCGATGGGTCAGACAACACCTGACGTCATGGACAAGAACGTTTACAACGAATGGAACAGATCAGCGCATTGCGACGTACCTTGCGGGTGCGACGTGCGGGTCAAACAGGAGCCAAATTTCTGCTGAATGCCGTTGCCCAGTCACACCATGCCATGCGGGGACGAAGGCTCCTGGCTGGATGACGATGTGCAAGAAGCAAGATGTTAGGTTGTCAGTTCACCTAAGAACATCTGGCAGCAAACTTTTAACTCGGCTGACGAGGTTTCTCAGGGAATCTGTACCTGATCACCGGAGCTTGGAGCTGATGCTTGCTGTCGACAAGTGATGGCATCGGCCGAGGAGACTAAACGCTCTGAAGCCCGCTATATGTTGGTTCATCGGTCCGTAGGAGCAGGCATCACAGCGCCTTAACCTGCAGGCACTGAGCATGACCGGAGCTGGAAAAGCGATGATGCATTCGTGCGACCCGCTCTGGCTGCGGGTCCACAGCGGGAGAGACAGGGATAGGGACTAGTTGAAAACTCACGTGCCACTGGGAAGAGAGGTGGGTCGTCGTATGCCGCATTAAAGCCGTGCTGTGCCGAATCCAGGGAAGTTCCGGGGTGCAAGGCGACCAAAGTCGTGTCTTATGTTAAGGCACGTATGCGCATATGGCCCCTTCCTCAGTTATTGGCCGTGGTAAGCTCACATTGACGGGTGGAGTTGTCGGGCGCAGTGCGTTGGCGCCTGGTTAGGCGGCGGTGGTCGTGTCTCAGCCGCGCCCAGTCTCTCTGCAGCTGATCATTCCCATGCGACAGTGTACGGTTATTCGGCGCAGTGCGTTGGCGACTGGTTAGGCGGCGGTGGCCGTGTCTCAGCCGCGCCCAGCCTCTCTGCGGCTGGTCATCCCATGCAGCAGTGTACGGTTATTCAGCGCAGCGCGTTGGCGCCTGGTTAGGCGGCGGTGGCCGTGTCTCAGCCGCGCCAGCCTCTCTGCAGCTGATCACTCCCATGCAGCAGCGTACGGTTATTCGGCGCAGTGCGTTGGGCCTGGTTAGGCGGCGGTGGCTGTGTTTCAGCCGGGCCCAGCCTCTCTGCAACTGATCACTCCCATGCAGCAGTGCACGGTCGCACGGGCGGCGATAACGGCTCGAATAAAATGGGCGCCAGAACACGCCCTTGCGCCAGTCTCATCCGCCGCAGCCTCCGGTCGCAAGTCGTCACCGTCGGCAGTCATGAAGCTGGTGCTCCTCCTCGTCGCCATGGCGGTGGCTGTTGCCGCGCAGGACCACAGCACGCACCAGCCGGACCCCGAGCGCAGGTGCTACTGCAGCATGGGCGTGCACAACATCTTCTTGCACGCCATCCTCTTTACATTCCATCCCATGTTCGATGCACAGTGCGACTCCGGCGCTGAGAAGCTCTGCGTTGAGGAGTGCTTGGAGCACAAGGACGTGCTGGAGGCCGCCGGCGGCTGGTCTGCGAAGCTGCCTGAGCACCATTACCCGGGTAACGTGAGAGTCGGTGACGTGGCCTGCCAGAACCTCGGCCGCGACGAGAGCCGCGGCATCCTGACACAGCTGTACCACGCGATCTGCGACCAGCCCACCAGGTGGACCGGGCCCGGCCTCACGGAGCCGCTCTGCTGCGACGACGGCAAGTTCGTCCGCTGCTTCTAGGAGCTGACGCTGTGCTCCTCCTCGGCGCCATGGCGGTGGCCGTTGCCGCGCAGGACCACAGCACGCGCCGCTTTGGCGATATTGGGTCCGCTCTGTACGCCGCTGTGTTCCAGTTCATCAGCGGGGCCGCGCTGACGGTCAGAGGTTGTTGAGTCGTATGAGGGCGGAGAAAATACACGCGCAAGTTGACTCCGGGGGTTTTCATGTGACGTGAAACGTCGGCGGCTGCATGGTTGGGGTGCTTGAAGTGGTGCTCACGTTTCGACCTGCCTGATAACAATGATTATCAATAGAAGTACTAGTTGGATTTAGCGCCCAAGCTGATTATTTAGCGCCTGGTTATGCAACAGCGCGCGTATAGTCTCAGCCACATGCTGGTCGCACGTTTGTGCTGGGCTCTTTCACTCGGAGGTGCTGTGTTACATATTTTTGAAGAACCGCACGATTTCTTCATATTTCTTCACTTTATTTGATCGGCCGCCTTCGTCCCGATGGCGATCTCTCGAAGCTCAGCGTGTGTCATCGTCCCAGACACTTCAAGGGTAGGCTCTCTTTAAACCGCAATCACACACAGATTGCTGGTCGCGGACGTTGCAGGCATTTCCTGCCGCGCATGCCAGTGTCTTCTGCACCGCCTGGCGCCGACGCCGGCTCCACTCTGTGGTGGGGGGGGGGGGGGGGGGGCGTCGGGGGTGTTGCCGGATTGTTTGTGGAAAAGAATAGCAGCCCTAATAGGCCTCTGTAATAATGTTGATAACACATTCTATTAGCAGCTTAAGTCTCACAATACGCTATTGTGTGGATATTTGTAGATCGCTGGCTCCTCTGCATACTGAGTTCTCGCATGAAAGTTCCACTTGGTTGCGCCATCACTGCAGCCGAAAACCGAGCGCAAATCCCTTCTAAATAACTCCGCGGCGCATTCCGACGGTCCGCCGTATCCAATGCCAACCATTACCGAGGCGGTCGTGACTCTCTGATCTTGATTCGGCGCGGTCGCCGAACTCTCCCTCTGCTCGGACTGATGGAGACCAAAGCCTGCGGTCGGCCGGCCCTCAGTTCGAAAGATTAGCTTGATGGAGCGATGGGACGCAGAGCGTAGCCCGGGGTGCGCCGCCCAGCTGCGCCAGCGGAGCTCAGCGAGGTGACAGGTGGAGAGTGGAGCCTGCAGTGACTGGGCCGGAGCGCGGGGAGCCTGCCTTGGTGCCCGCGGCTGGCGAGGCTTTCGCGTGTGTTCGACGACCGCTGGAGAGGTGTGCGGCGGCGCCCGCCGGCCGCTGGAGCGGTATGGGGCGGCGCCGCCGGCCGCTGGAGCGGTGTGCTGGCGGCGCCCGCCGGCCGCTGGAGCGGTGTGCGGCGGCGGCCCCGCCCGCCGGCCGCTGGAGCGGTGTGCGGCCGGCGCCCGCCGGCCGCTGGCCGCTGGCGCGGCGTCTGCAGCGGCCGGCCGGCCCCGCTCCCCACCGGGCCGGCGTACGGCGGCGTGACCTTGCGGCCGGCGCGTGACCCCGCGGCCCGCTCGGCCGGCAGGGGCGCGGCAGGTGGCGCCGCGGCGGACAGGGGACGGGTGCAGGGCTGCCGCGAGACGGCCCGCGGACTGAGCGGCGCCGAGGCGTGTGCGCGGTCGGGCACCGCGACGCCTGCGGTAGCCGCTGCTGCAGAGCGCTGTCCGAAGCCACACCCGGGTACCTTGCTGTTCCAGTGTTGTCACTGGCAATACTCCGAGCACCGGGCCTCTACAGTATTCCCACGCTGCATGATGGTCGCAAAAGAGTGCGCAAGTTCGTAATGCTGGTGAAGTCCAAAACGATTAGTTTTTGTATTGTGGCGCGACTTGCTCTTCTAGTGCAGCGACAGCAAATGATGGCGGTTGGCCCCGAACCGGGCCGCCCCACTAGCAGCCCTCCTCATGCCTTCGCATGCACGGAGGCCAGCTGGCAATTGAGATAATAACGAGGCTGATCTGCCCGCGCAGGTCCTCTGTAATGAGTGTTCCTGTTCGTCTCGCCTGTGTGAGGGGCATGTTTGCTACGAACCCAGGCGCATGGCGTGCCGGGCGCCAAGACTTGAAGGGCGGGTCTGGTGGCACGGGTCTGGTCCGGTGGCACGGGCTGGTCCGATGGCACGGGCTGGTCCGATGGCACGGGTGGTCCGGTTGGCACGGGCTGGTCCGGTGACACTGCCTTGGCACTTGAGCACGGGACATCATTATCGTCTTCACTCATCGCCTGCGCTATGACGAATCGTGCATGTTTTGGGATGGGTTGTATGATGCATACTATTCGCATATGCAAGAGGTATACTGCCGCGGTTTGCGTCAGTACCCGGACTGACGGGACTGTTATGTATGGGCACATATGTAGCAGGTGCGGCTGGTAGCGCCGCAGTATCGCACGCCACTGATGGCGGAGCAAACCGCAACTCAACTGGTCGTGCACCTCAAGACCGGTGACGTATTGGTTCGGAGCTGGCAGGCCGTCAGTCGGCTGTCGGCTCGGTTGGTGGCGGCACCTGTGCTGGCTGCACGGCGGCTTTATGGATGTCGGCATTGCATGCGAGTCTCGACCGTTGCCCTGACAAAGCCGCCAGCCACGCCTGTGAGCAGGCCAAGTGTCGGTCTTCTGCTGTTGTCTTGCGATTGGGGCACGTTTTACGAGGACGTCGGCGTCGCGCCCGGTGGTGCGATCCGTCGCTGGCACTCCTTGTCTTTGATGGAGAAGGCAGCGGGATAATTGATACTGTGGATACATGCGTGTTAAAGTTGAATGGAATGATAATGGCCAATCAATATGCAGGTGCTGCAACGGGTACATCCTGTTTTCTTACTGGTTTTCTGTAACCATCGCGGCCGAAATAACCATATGAAAACATCGTAGCTTGAGCTGAGGCTTCATCGCTAAACATGGAGGTAATAACGCCAGTACCATTAGCCGTTGCACCGATTTCCGTCTTGAAAGAATCCAATCATTACCGTCCAAAGGGCCGTGCTTCCTGGCGTCGAAGCTGTTGGACAGCTATCCGCCCGGGCGGTGGCCGGCCTGGACTGGGGAGAAGAGAGCGTAGCGGGTCGGTGCGGGAATGCGTGGTGCGGCGAGAGAGGGCAGACAGTCGCTTCGGCGGGCGGTGCGGCTTCATGCAGGGATACTGAAGTGTGCTTCTCAGGAGCCTGGTCGCCCTCCAGCTGCCTCATAACACGATAGGTATGGGCACTGCATGGACCATTTGCAGCCGATGTGCCCAAAACCCCGAATCATTATCACGGGTGATGACACCTCGTGTGGTGGTTGATTATTCACGGACAATTTCCTGCGTGTTATAGACTGCTTCAGTATTTGGCCGGCCGCTGTCTTAGATTGCCTACGGCTCTGTGGCCGTCTTTTGGCATCTGCTCGTTGGCTGTACACATTGAACAGCTGCTTGCCACGCAGCCGTTTGGCTGTGCCGTCGTCGTAAGCCGCGGCGTCGAGACGCCGTCGGTTTGGTGGCTGATGATGAGTCTCCGGTGGCGCATTTCATCGCCAAAATGTTTCGTTGTGCTCTGTGCTCGAAGGCCCACTGTCCAGATTGGCTACTCCTGTGTGCCTCTACCGATGACGTCCTCCGCACGGCAGGGACAAGGACGGGACAGCGGGACGCCCGCCCCTGTCTCCCCTCCCCTCCCCGACGTTCCCGAAGTGTTTAAGGTTATCCTCGTGACGCCTAGTACACCCGCTGGCGTGGAAACAAGCCCGCTGTCTGTGTGACGACCGTCAGTCATTGATCAAGGGTTGTGACGATTTTTGAAGCCAGCGTCAGTGAATGTTGACGACGTTGCGAATCGCACCCAAACCCTGTGACGCTTCGGCGGCTGTCTGACTGATGCGGTCTGACGCGGTCCCCGTTTTGTTGCAGTACGCTGTGTGGGCTTTCATCTGGCTCTGCTGGAACATATTCGTGATATGCTTCTACCTCGAGGTCGGCCGTCTACGGCGGGTGAGTAATACCGAGTGGAACGCACCGGCGGCGGCCTGCTGCCACCGGCCACGGTCCGCTGCCACCGGCCACCGTCCGCTGCCACCGGCCAGGGTCCGCTTCCACCGGCCAGGGTCCGCTTCCACCGGCCACCGTCCGCTGCCACCAGCCACGGTCCGCTGCCACCGGCTGCGGCCCGCTGCCACCGACCACGGCCAACCAGCGGAGGCCGCGACAGTGTGCGGCCGGGCATTCCTCGTTCGGTCGGATCTGGCCAAGGCTGGCCGATACCAACTGCGCCCGGCCGCTGCCGAACACGAACGGAAACGGCCGGTGGCGACCGGATGTCCCCGGAGGAGGCTGATTACTGTAGACTGCGACCGGGTGTCGCCGGAGGAGGCTGATTACTGTAGACTGCGACCGGGTGTCGCCGGAGGAGGCTGATTACTGTAGACTGCGACCGGGTGTCACCGGAGGAGGCTGATTACTGTAGTGCGACCGGGTGTCACCGGAGGAGGCTGATTACTGTAGGCTGCGACCGGGTGTCACCGGAGGAGGCTGATTACTGTAGGCTGCGACCGGGTGTCACCGGAGGAGGCTGATTACTGTAGGCTGTGACCGGGTGTCACCGGAGGAGGCTGTTACTGTAGGCTGCGACGGGTGTCACGGAGGAGGCTGGATTACTGTAGCTGTGACGGGTGTCACCGGAGGAGGCTGTTACTGTGGCTGTGACGGGTGTCACCGGAGGAGGCTGTTACTGTAGACTGCGACGGGTGTCACCGGAGGAGGCTGGTTACTGTAGGCTGTGACGGGTGTCACGGAGGAGACTGGTTACTGTAGGCTGTGACTGGGTGTCACGGAGGAGGCTGGTACTGTGGGCTGTGACTGGGTGTCACCGGAGGAGGCTGGTTACTGTAGGCTGTGACTGGGTGTCACCGGAGGAGGCTGGTTTACTGGTAGGGCTGTGACTGGGTGTCACCGGAGGAGGGCTGGTTACTGTAGGCTGTAACTGGGTGTCCACCGGAGGAGGCTGGATTACGGTAGGCTGTGTACCTGGGTGTCATCAGGAGGAGGCCTGGTTTAGCTGTGACTGGGGTCATGGAGGAGGCTGATTACTGTAGCTGTGACTGGGTGTCCACCGGAGGAGGCTGGATTACTGTAGGCTCCTAACCGGGTGTCACCGGAGGAGTGCTGATTAACTGTAGGCTGTGACTGGCCGACATCGACTTCGATCGACCGTGGCAAAATGAGACAGGCAACACAGCCAGCCACGGAAAGAAAGGCTGGAGGAGAACGGTGGCCACCGAGTATCATCAGTCACGACGAACTGCGGCAGGTCGCTATCCCTTCTACGGACACTTGTTCTGATGCGCTGAAAACAGTACCGAGCACGGCGACGAAGTCGAAACTTGCCATTGGTCGTCACCACAGCTGAGCGCACCTCCGACCAGCGGACGGAGCTGGGCCCAATACAGAGTTATTGCGCAGTCACGGCGGCAGACGGCGCGCGCTCAGTGAGCGGCGCGGCCAGTGCCGGTGAGCTGTTTGCGGGGCGTCTTCCCACACTTCAGTCCGGTTTGTCTAGTCAGCGTTGTGTTCAGAGTCAGTCACAGAGTCTGCGCATCTGGCTGGTGGTTCGGACGGCCGTGGCCTGCCGCCGAGTCGCTGTGCTTTCACCGCCGCAGTCGGCGTCGTACCACCGCCCACCGCCCACGTGACGCAGTGCGCGAGGCGCAGAGTAAGGCCCGCTCTGACGAGCAGGGCGGGCGGCGCTGCTCGAGCGGGGGCGCCCGGTCCCCCGGGGCGTCTGACCACTGGCAAATGACGTAGAGAATGCGTCGGAAAATGACACCGACATCGTCAATCATCATCACAGCCAGGTGCGAGCAGTCGCCATTTAAATAAATGCCTTAGTAAATATGGTTACGCTGTCGCGATGGCGATGACCAAGTGCAAACTCACAGAGCCCGCCCACGTGACGCCGCGCGCGAGGCGCAGAGTAAGGCCCGCTCTGACGAGCAGGGCGGGCGGCGCTGCTCGAGCGGGGGCGCCCGGTGCCCCGGGTCTGCCCATGATCTGTCGGCGATGGCGGCGGCGCCGGCGTCTTGGCGGCTGGCCAGCCAGGGGCTGACTGAACGCGCCGGAATTAGCACATTGTAGCCGGAAGGAAGACGCTGAGATGCGCACAGAGAGCGAGTCGCGCTTTCGTGTGACGAAAACGTTTGTGAATGAAACTTACTGCGATTTTTTCAAGACCCTGCCCTGCTATCCGTAGACAGAAGTATTGTTCTTTGTCCGTATGACTTCACAGCCATCTCCAGCGAAACGTTCCCACGGCCCCAGGGACGAGTGGCTCTTGTTTGTGAGCCATTGTTTGGAGGGCAGGGGCGGCGTATGTCGTCCCGCGCCGCGCTGCCGGACTTCTCGTGTCGCGCCGCGTCTCGCTCTCGGCGGTGCCGTCCCTCTCACCGGCTGTTTTTCCTCCTGCGCTCCTCGCGCAACGGCGAGCCGTTCAGCCGCGTGACGCGATGTTTCTCGTCCGCCTCATCGGCTGTCGGGTCTCTCCGGCGCCGCCCCTCCCCCTCCCCCCGTGTCTAACCCGGACACCGCGCCTCTGATCTTGACCCCCTTGCATCTGACCCGAGCACCGCGCCTCCAACACGGATCCCCATGTCTGACCCGGACCCCCGTGTCTGACCCGGACCCCCTCGCTGCCGGCAGAGTGACGAGGTGCTGAGCCTGTACACGGGCTCTGTCTCGTTCTGGGAAGCGTCCGGCCCCGGCTGCGTGCCCGTCTACTCGACCAACGGCAGCGCGCCAGCCGACCCGTACCGAGAGCCGCGGCCCGACCGGGTTGACGGCTGCTGGCTCGACTACGAGCACGTGGAGGCGCTGCACGCCGCCCTGCAGATTCTGCTGGCGGTGAGGCGCGCGGCAGCGGCGCTGTAGGATGGCCGGGGAGCGACGCACATCACATGCTCGCGCTGACACTAACAACGTCATCGTATGCGTGCGGCGGCACAAACAACGTTATCGTCGTATGCCCGTGATGGGGTGTACGTCGTGATTGTTGCCCACTGACTTGGGAGTGACGTTGAACCGCATATCCTCGTCTGCTCCCTGTGAGCAGATCGCCCTCGCCATTATCTGATCACGATGAGGTGCAGATTATCGCCATCATTATCACATGCTCATTGTGAACCGCATAATTATCAACATGTAGATTTGTGTTTTCCATCAGTTATTACGGTGGCGATAAGCCTAGTGATAATGATGGTGCCAAACCCCATTTTTTCGATACCTTCCTTGTCATCGGTCGATTGCTTTGAGTCTTCAGAGTGTGGCTCATACATTGCCTGCTCCTTTCCTGCTGCTGCTGACATGGATTGTCCGGTGCCGCGTGTTTTGTGAGCTTAGGACATGGCAGCTGACTGTCCACCGGCTCGGTGCCTTGCGCGGCGTCCGGCATCAGCCGCCAGCCGCGCGCGCCTCTTCTTGAGCGGGCGTCGCCCCCTGTTTCAGGCCATAGGGGTGGTGCTGGCCGGCTGCCTGATCGCGGCGCGCAGGCGGGAGGATGACAGCTGTGAGTACCCGGGCCGGCGGGGTGGTGGTGGCCCAGCCAGCGCCGCAGTTATACGCCAGACCCGCGGACTCTGAGTTCCGGCCCGGGCTCATGCAGCCTCGCTCACCAGCAGTCACCAGTGGCACTTCCAGCCAGCGCTTTGGATGGGATGAACGCTATCCATCAAAGACCGGTGTAATGTTGGAGTAACTACAGGAACTTAGACCCAGTGCACTGCCGCTGATGCCATGGCATTTGGCAACTTTGGAATGTGATTTTTTGGAGAAGGGTGGCGGCACAGTGGCCGGGTTTGCGTGAGGAGGGCAGCCGCGGCGTTCCAGGCTGTCAGTCTGCGGCCAGTTGTCGTTCCTACAGCTCGCGATGTCCCTCCCCGTACTGGCCCCTCTCCCTACTGGCCGCTTCGTCCGCGATCAGCTGACCCCCTTACAGTCGACTTTATCGGCGGCCTGGACATGGGCGGCACGTACAAGCCCGTGTTGACCTCGCCGGCCCGGCTGCCACTGCTCGCGCCGGCCGACGGGCCGCCGCCGCCACCTTACGGCGCACCGCGGCACTAGCAGTGCTGCCGACCGCGCACAGATGACGCCACGCTCGCGCGGTGCGGTGAGGGCATGCGAGCCGCCTGAGTGTCTGTGTGCGCGTGCGCGCAGGCGGCCTGGTGAGCAGCGCGTCCCACTGTGACGTCAGCAGTAGACGTCAGCCTCGCGGAGACCCGCCATCACCTTAACTGACTTGACGCGACCTGACGTGACCTGAACTGAGGTGAACTAACCTGACCTGACGAGGCCCGGCCCGCCGTCGCCGCCGACGCCACGCTCGGCAGTCGTGTCGTGGTCCGTCCGCTTCCGCCGCCGGCAGCTCCACGGCAGGGCTGGGAGCGAGGCCCACACCCCCGCTCACAGCCTGCGTGCAGGCGGCGCACCGGCCGCCCCTCAGCCTGGCGCCGGCCGACGGCGCTGTTTTGGCCGGCGCGCTAACCCGCTTGTCGGTCCGTCTGACGTGTTTTTACTAACGCTGACAGCTGCGCGGCCGGTGTTGGCACGCTGCGCACAGGCCGGACAGCGTCCTCTGAGGTCCGCGGGCTCGCCGCCGGCCGACTGCATGAGGCTTCGGTCCGCTCTCTGTTGGCCACGGCCCCGGCGTTTAGCAGGCAGGCGTGCTGTGTTCATGTGCGAGTTGTGTGTGCTTGGTGCCGCTGTAGCCGGCCGCTGTCGTTGCTGGGTTGTAACCCTGCCGTGGGAGGGCTGTAACCCTGTCGTGGAAGGGTTGTAACCCTGTCGTGGAAGGTTGTAACCCTGCCGTGGAAGGGTTGTAACCCTGTCGTGGGAGGGGTGTAACCTTGCCGTGGGAGGGGCGTGACCTTGCTGTGGAAGGGTTGTAACCCTGTCGTGGGAGGGGTGTAACCTTGTCGTGGGAGAGACGTAACCTTGCCGTGGGAGGGTTGTAACCCTGCCGTGGGAGGGGTGTAACCTTGCCGTGGGAGGGGCGTAACCTTGCTGTGGAAGGGTTGTAACCCTGTCGTGGGAGGGGTGTAACCTTGCCGTGGGAGAGACGTAACCTTGCCGTGGGAGGGTTGTAACCCTGCCGTGGAAGGGTTGTAACCCTGTCGTGGGAGGGGGTGTAACCTTGCCGTGGGAGGGGTGTAACCCTGCCGTGGGAGGGGTGTCCACAGTGCATGCGTGTGATGGAGCCGTCGCTCGACGCGCTGCTGCGATGGAGCGCAATGCACAGTGGGGTAATCAGCTTGCTGCCGGCTGCTGGCGTTCCTCGTGGCAACGACCTTTTATCGGTAGACCATCGCCCGCCGTCGACCACTTTTTGCCAATGGATCGTCCGACGAGTGTGGTTGGGGAGGGAGCGGTGCCAGCAGTTACCACGGCGGCACCTAGGCCGCGGTCCGGCGGCGAGAGCTGTGCTCCCAGCCAAGACTTCCCGAGGCAAACCCGATCGCATCACATACCGCTACCCGCCAGCTCCTTTCATCCGTTGCCTGACGGGTGGTATGGTCTCAAGTGCTGCTGTTTACTGCCCCGGCTACCGGGCTGGCGTCCCCGAAGTATCAGAGCCCCTCCCCCCTCTCCCCCACCCCTGCCCCATATCATGAGGTGGTCCACCAGGCGCCAGGTTCTCTCGTGGGTCCAGGGTCTCCGTCCCGGCGACAGACCGCTGTGAGCCTGCGCCAGGCGCCTCGTCTTCCCAGTCGCCACACCCGGCTGACTGCCTTTTGCCCGCCCTCCTCTGGGCGACGCATCACCTGTCCAGTACTGACGTCTGACTGAGGCCTCGCCTCTGCACTGCTCACATGTCCGCGACTGCCCCGTCTCCACCATGGCCGGTGTCCTGTCGTCGGCCCGTCTCGCCGGCACTGACGCGCGCGTCCGGTCCGCCCCCAGCCGGCGTGAAACCGCGCTCACTGTCGCCGGCGTACCACATCGAGTACCGGCCGCACCGCGTGGAGGAGCGGGCCGGCTCGCCGGAGCCGGCCGAGCCGCCTGCGCTGGCCGTCGGATGGTGCCGTCGGACCGGCGCCCATGACGCCGCGCAAGATCAAGCGGCGCGCCATGACACGCACCTCGCAGCGGTCCTCAGGTGAGCGTCAGGACCTCACCGTCAGGTCAGGACCTTACCCTCAGGTCAGGGGCTCACACTCACGTCAAGGCCTCGCCCTCAAGCCAGGACCTCACCGTGAGGTCAGGGGCTCGCCCTCAGGTCACAGCCTCACCGTCAGGTCAGGGGCTCGTCCTCGGGTCAGGGCCTCGTCCTCAGGTCAAGACCCCACCGTCAGGTCATGGGCTCGCCCTCAGGTCACGGTCTCACCGTCAGGTCAGGGGCTCGTCCTCGGGTCAGGGCCTCGTCCTCAGGTCAAGACCCCACCGTCAGGTCATGGGCTCGCCCTCAGGTCAGGGCCCCATTGTCAGGTCGGGGCCTCGCCCTCAGCTCAGGACCTCACCGTCAGGCCAGGACCTTACCCTCAGGTCAGGGGCTCGCCCTCAGGTCAGGACCTTGCCCCCAGGTCAGGACTGTACCCTTGGGTCAGGACCTTACCCTTGGGTCAGGGGCTCGCCTTCAGGTCAGGACTTTGCCCTCAGGTTAGGACCTTACCCTCAGGTCAGGATTTTACCATCAGGTCAGAGGCTCGCCCTCAGGTCAGGACCTTAACCTCAAGTCAGGATCTTACCCTCAGGTCAGGATCTTATCTTCAGGTCAGAGGCTCGCCCTCAGGTCAGGGGCTCGCCCTGATCAGGCCAGGACCCCACCCTCAGGTCAAGGACTCGCCCCGCCTTGTATAAGGGGGTCGCCTCACACCGAAGTCAGGGGCCCACGCTAGAGTCGCAGTCGTTAAGGGAGGTATTGAGGTAACCGAAGACGCACAGATAGGTATTATCGGCAACTGATAAACACTGTGGTGGGCGGTGGAGCTCAGAGTCGTCATCAGGTTTGGGCAGGGGTGGTCAGAGAATAGCGGACCCAGGTGGGACTACATCGTGAGCATGTGGTGTGGACCGCCCACGTGTGTGGTTGGCGTCCATCACTACTTGATTCTGCGGAGGGGGGAGGGAAGGCGCCCAGTGGTCAGGTACTCTGTGCACCATACCACCGAGTGTCCTGTCATCATGATCATCATCGACAGCACCACAGGGGATTTAGGTCGTAGCTATCGTCAGGTCACAGTGCTGTAGCGTGGGGGAGCGTGGTGACGCTCGATGGGCGCTCCCGGGGCTTTCTAAGGCGGAGTGAAATCGTGCGCGTGGTAGTTGAATGGAAACCGAGCTTAGCCGGAATGGACTGGTGACCGATGATAACGGCGCTTCGAATTTCACATGACGGTGTATGTGCCAACGGAGACATTCATGATACTTCACGGGGGGTGCCGGTGGCGTAGTGGTGAATACGTCTGCGTTAACCACTGCGTGTCTGTGAAACCAGAGGTACGGGATTCGATTCCCCGTGATGCCGGCCCTTCCTGCCAGGGTGAGAGGCAGGCGACGCCATATACCCTCAACCACTAAGTGCGTCGTAAAGCCCCAATGACACACACAGTTGGCACTTGCTGCCTTTAGCTCGAAGCATCGGCTGGCTCTCTTTATAATCATCAAGGTCCAGAATATCACATACATGAGCATGATCACAGTGATCGCTGAGAGTTCACACCGTTCACACGTTCACGTTATTATAGGACCTCGGTTTACGCGTTCGCACGCTCACGTCAGTATAGGGCCTTGGTTCACGCGTTCACGCACTCCCGTTAGTATGGGGCCTTGGTTCACGCGTTTACACGCTGGCTATTATATGACCTTGGTTCACGCTTTTACCCGCTGTTATTATACGGCCTTGTTAAATGCGCTCACGTTGGTATAGGACTTTGGTTCACGCGTTCACGCGATCACGTTATTATGGGGCATCGGCCACGCGCTCAAACAAACACCATGTTTTAGACCATGGGTTCGTCATTCACGCGCTGAATGATTGCAGGGCATTGGTTCAGCCGTTCAAGCGAATACTTCATTTTAGGGTATTGGTTCGCGCGTTCACGCGCTCCAGAATTAAAGGGCCGCGGTTCACGCCCACAACGCGCACGCACGCACGCACGCACGCACGCACGCACGCACGCACGCACGCACGCACGCAATGACACTCGGCCTTCGCTGCGCTGGCCGAGCGGTGTCGGCATGTGTCCGAGGGGAGGGGCCGGGTCGGCGCCGGCTGGGTCGGCTCTCACCACCTCTCAGCTCCGGTAGTGACTCGACAGTACTCCGGCCAGCGGGCGCATCAGCTTGTAACCGCCCGCTCACGTGCGTCGGTCCCATGCGCGGCGCTGATAGCCGGATTCCCAAGGAAACCCACTCATGCAGATAGCTGTTGCCTGGTCTGTTACAGGCTAGGGATGATGGCCCGCACAAGGTCAGAAGCGCGCTGCACTGAGAGGCTTACTAGGTTGATCAGCTAGGCGTCATATGAATTACGTGTTGCGTTGTGTTCTGGGCCTTGTCGATATTCTTGCAGAGCATATACATATCGTTGCACCGGCGATAGTCGACTTCCATCGCGTTAATGCACCTCACAGCGGCATAAGAGTGAGCAGTCATGGCGAAGCGAATCTCCTGCTCGCCGGGGTAAACAAGTATTTATCATTACCTGTATGGGCTTTCGTATGGTTAACATCCCCCAGGAAGCGTTTTTGGCCTCCAACGTTTTCAGTGTTGGTCGTCGCGTGCCTGTCTCTCCAGAGCGTGACTGACACGTGCGTCTGTGCCGTGGGGAACGGAATAATACTAACTACAGCTCCCCTGCTTTCAGTTGGGTCGTGCTTTAAGCACATAGGGTAGGAATGGTTACCATTAGCAAGATGTCGGTTGTTCAAGGCTTTGATGACGCTTACGCCGCGCAGTTTAAGAGAGTTAGTGGCCGCAGTGTATAAGAAGTTCGTTTTATTGTTCATGTAATAAGCTAGCTAGCCGTTCTTAGCTATCGATTCTTTTAGCTGTTAACCCCGTTGGCTGACTGATCTTAGCTGTGGACGCTGACACCTGTCACGCTCGTCATCTGACGGTATTTCTGACAGTTCCGCTTCCCCAGCCCTCTCCCTTCCGTCCCCGCCCCGCAGCACACGGCGGGGGAGGAGACACTGACACTGATCGCCCAATACTGACTCCCTGCCCCACCCTGCAGGCCGCAGCTCGCGCAGCAACCGGTCGCGCTCGAGCCAGCGGACCCGGCGCCACCCGAACCCGGTGACGCAGCTGCTGGACTCGTCGTCGAGCGAGCTGGCGCCCGACCGCGGCCACACGAACCCCGGCTTCCTAGCGTCGGAGCGGCCGGCCGGGCCGCCGCGGCCGCCGTCCGTCCACTCGAGCTACTCCAACTACCACGGCCAGCGGCGGCCGGCGCCGGCCGTGGCCTCCGACTACGGCACGACGGGCACGCTGAGCGCCGCCGGCGACCGGCGGCCCGGCGGCCAGGCGCCGCCGCTGCCACGCTACGGCGAACACGCCGACTACGGCGGCTACGGCCGCGCCGGGCCGCCGCCCTACGAGGCCGTGCCCAGTCTGACTGAGACGTCCATGTGAGGGCGCCGCCGAGCGCCGAAGCTGGCTGGAGCCCACGCGCGGGCATCCACGTACGGCCGGAGGTGACCTCGCGCCCAGACGGCGACGCGATGCGGCGCGAGGCCGGCAAAGCGTGTGGCACCTGCTGCGGCGGGAGGGGCGGACGCGAGAACGTCACCTGCGGACGGCGCCTGCGGACGGCGCCGCGCAGAGGTGTGCCACTGATGTCGCGCGCCGCCCCAGTGATGTCAGGGCGGGCGTCAGCCGCGTCTGCCAGCGGCGGCGCGGTGTGAGGCCGCCGCCTGTGTGAGCTGCCGTGGCTGTGTGTGGTGCGGCCAACAGCAGAGATATCCGCCGTCCCCGGCAGATGGAGCTCCTCCGACAATGACGAGTGTTTACCTGGTCGGTTTCTACCTGCTGGGCCTCCTCAGTACTTGCCCTGTTGCCATGGTCACGGGATCAGCGGGGGTATGTGTCTTGTTAGCCATGCCCGTCTGGAAGCAGCTTTCTCCAAGACCCATGGTGAACGCGCGTTATCGCCTCGTGCTGTGCCCCTGTGTTCCGTTGTAGTCTTCCTAGCAGCATTGATCACCTCTCGTGCAGTGCTCGCCGCGCCTGCCAGAAAGAGCGCGGCCTCGGCGCGCTTTCCATCGCGCCGGCTTCGATCATCCCCAAAGATGGCGGCGGCCACAATCGGTCCCGGGGCGGCCATGTGGCGCCGCCGCCGCTCGTTCACTGCCGACCTGCCCGCCGCTGGCCGGCCTGCGCCAGCCGGGCCGCTCAAGTGCCGATGACAATCAGGAACGCTAAGACACGGCCGCCTGTTGGCCGGCGCGCCACCCCAGTGCCTTCTGATGATGATGATCTCCCTCCCCGCACCGTCCGCCGCCCGTCCGTCCACGCGCCGCTTGAGGGTGCGCCTGCGGGAGGAGCCGGCCGAGCTGTGTACACAGGCACGGCCTGCGAGCTGCCCGCGAGTCCGAGTTCAGAGACGCGCGGTAGCGACTGAACGGCGTATGGACTGGATTAACTGTGGCAGCTTTGCGTGCGTGGTCTTCTCACGTTTTGACGTGCTTTTTTAGCGGTAGGCTCGTAACGAAATGTGTTCTGTCGTCCTTCAGATGTTGAACTTTGCAAGCGGACGTAGCTGTAAGCATATTTTGTAATCATGTATTGCTCGCTCGGACTGTTTTGTAGTGATGCTCCATATGAATCACATCTACATCCTGTATATTTAATCACAGGGGCTCAATACACCCGAACCGTGAGTGCATTCTACACCGGTTTGGTCACCGAGCTGCAAGGACGAAACGACGGAGGAGTCCACCGCAGTTTGACGCTTTTGGAGAGCCCCCACCCCGCGTGTCAGTCGCCGACAAAGGTGGCGCTTTTTGAGACCCCCCACCCCGTGTGTCAGTCGCCGACAAGGGTGACGCTTTTTGAGACCCTCCACGCCGTGTGTCAGTCGCCGGCAAGCGTGGCGCTTTTTGAGACCCCCACGCCATGTGTCAGTCACCAACAAGCATGGCGGCGTGGATGTTCAGTGACGGCCACGGGGCCTGCGGACATCCCCTTGCCTGCATCTGATCGGAGGCGGACGACATGGAGGCTTGGCGAGCCATGCCTGAAAACGCAGTCGAGCTGCGTATAGAGGGGAATGAGTCGGACGTCCAGCCATAACATGGCCGCTCCGATGTTATGAATGGGCAAATGCGTTCTGGGAACACGATAAACCGATATAGAAAACTACTCTATTAGGTTGACAATGTGAACACTCATCGGTTAGATGTTCTAACGCCCCCCCCCCCCCCCCCCCCCCGTTTATCCACGACTTCTGGAGCAGGGCTGCGCTGAGGGGTTTGCAGCAAATCTTCAGCAGAGGTCTAGTCTAGACTCCAGCTTTGCTGGGCTCCTCTGACCAGTCAGCCAGTGACGCCGGAGGTGGTCACGTGGCCCCCTGCCGCAAACCAACCGCCGCCACTGAGGGGCGTTGCCAGCTCGTACTGAACCAATATAGATGGCAGTATCAATGCAAATAGATTCATTGTAGCAGCTGCGTCAAATCTAAATTGCCTTGCTGAGACTGACTCGTTAGGTAGCCTTGGACTGACTAGGGGCCGTGGGCTGGCTGAGGTTAGTACGGAAGACTTCACTAGAACGTCGATGTGGAATTTCGTTTCGTTTGGCTAAACCATTGGTAAACCTCACCTACTTCATTTTCGGTTAGTGCTATATACCTACCTGATAAAAAGGAAGGCAACATTGTGTACAGTGTCCTGCCGCGTGCGTACACTACCACTGGGAAATTCCTAAAGACAAATATAAAATCAAATCAAAGGTGAGCGAGGGGGAAGAGCAGCCAAGGGCAGTTATTTTGCAGGTGACCTGTTTTTTGAAAGGTGTGCAAATGGTTGTCATTGATGCTGTATTAATATAGCCAGGTTTTGAATGGATTTGAGTGTTTTTATTTATAGTAAGCATGCTAACATGCCAGTCTGCAAAACATGGTGGTAATTGATGAGACAGGTGGATGTTTTATGAGCTTCAATGTATCATGTTTGGGTGACACCACTATTTTGATTGGGTATCACTGACTCACTTGACAGTTCCATTGCCAGGGTTACTAGGTGGGGAGGACATCCACCACTTTTGGCAAGAATGCAAAATGTTGACTATTGGTATCCAAGGCAACCAAATTGCTCTAGTTTTCCTCCTCCCATGACAGTTCTTTCATATCAATTTAAAAAGATTAAATTGGCAATTTGTAATCTGTTAAGTGTGCACATATCAAGATGTTCTCAGATCCTGGGATTATAACTTCTTGATCTCATTGCATTACTTGAATAATTCCATGACTTCTGCATGCATTGTGTGTTGTATGTATATTTCATGTGTTAAGAACTTTTTTTAGCCTTATTCAAGTTGTAATTTAGCTCTGCATTATTTAACTCTTCTGTCATGTGCTGCTGTACAAGTAAATATGGCACTTTGCACATGCTTTGACAGTGTCACCTGCTTCCATGTAGAGATGCATGGATGATGATGCAAGGATTGATGTCATAGTTCCATTACCGTATTGAAGGGGTGGCTGACGACCTTTTACCCCGGTAACTATCAGATCAGTCACATCAATTTTGTTTGATTGGTTCAATGATTTCACTTACATGACTCACCAGCAGAGAGGTGAGTTTGTGCTCATTGCATTTGAGCAGGTAGGTTGATACAGCTATTAGGTGGGTGGTGTTTTCTCCTGCTTTAGTGCAGCATACAGCATTGAACTCTCACAACACTTATAGCATGAGCAGGAGGGTGTAACTCCCATTGCCGCAGAAAATAGATTGCTTCACTTGAGAAAACCGATGGACCGTTTTTTACACATCTTAGCAGTATAGGTCCATCATTTTGCACCCCACCATCATTGGAACTGTGAATGACAGCTGGAGGAATGGTGGTGGAACAGTAATGTGTGGATTAGGCCCAGCTGGCTCCTCTACATTGTGTTACCACCATGTGATCACAGAAACGAATGTGAGGAGACCCATGGTCACTGCCAGACTATGAGAGCTCCAGTGCTCAGCTGGTGCCAATTGTCCAGATATTGACGTTGGCCGCCAGTAGTGACTCGGAGCGCTGCTGCAGGGTCACGATGGAGCACGTGCCATTCCCGGGCCCGTTCTCGCCGCCGGGACACTTTGGCGGCCGTTCGCCCTTCATCAATCCGATGTGCGGCCACTGGTCATGTCCGCTGACCGTATCACATCACCACTGCAGCCAGTGCGGCTACGGCAGCGCCGAGGTGAGGCGTCCGCCGCCATCCATCGCCGCCGGCCGCAACTTGGGCTTCCCAATGTCGTACAGAGAGGGCGCTGTTTGGCACTCGCTGGTGGGTACCGGATTTCCCGGGGATAATGAAGGATCGCAAGTGTGACAGGTTGACCTTAACCTTGGTGGGCAGATGGCCGCTGCCCGACACTCGTGACCGCTTTCGTTGCTTCTGGTTGCCAGATGGTGACTGCCAGACACTCGCAACCGTTTTCGTTGCCTCTGGTTGCCAGATGAGCCAGCTGAGGGTGCACTCGTGCCGGCGACCCTACGGCGTGGACCTGCCGCCCCCTCCTCCGCCGCCGCCGCCGCCGCCGCCCACGTTCTACCAGCCGGGGCCGCCCTCGGGCTACTACCGACCACCGCCAGATGACAGGGGTAGGATAGCCTGGTTATGCCTCTGTACTGGGGACTGGTCTTCTGGTCTATCTGGGGGACTAGACCTGGCTGCTGCCGACTGCCCTCTTCACAACGGCGACCAGTCGCAGTCACAAGACCAGATGTGGGCGACGGCGGCAGTGGTGGTCACGATGCGCACGCGGGCTGTGTCTGCGCACGCCCAGCTGCGCGGCTGGCTGCAGCGGCTACCGATGCGTCTACCGGCTACCGATGCGGCTACCAATGCGTCTGTAGAACGTTCGCGGACACCGGAATCCTGAGACTGGCTCTCGAAGCTCGCTACGTTGGGGACTTGGGAGGACGTGATGGACTTCGCTACTAGGGGGGAGGGGGGCAGGACCTCGGCTTGATTGGCTGGTGGGGTAATGATACATTTGGACGGATGTGTGGGCTTGACCTACCACCTGAGTCTGCCCAGCTGTCACCTCACGCACATGCCGTCTCTCGCGCGTGTTTCGGATCGTTCTGGAAGTCGTTGCCTATTCTGTGCGGGCCAGGAGAGGAAACGTCTAGATACATGAAAGATAGCTCGGTAGTTGCCAAGGACGTGGCGTGGGAGAAAATGACATGTCCAGATGACATCCGCGCTGCAGTTGCATTTAAAAAATAATGTGGATGTCGTCTGTGGACACCGATAGCGGCCCGGTGCGCCGGCGGCGTCACTGCGATGTGGAAACCAGGCAGGCACCAATTCATAGCTTCCGCCCAAAGTCCAGCTTGTCAAGCCATTCGACCCACGTCGTCTCCGTGACGGCACCGCAGCGGTGCTGGGCTCGGTCCCGTGACTGAGTCTCCCCCCCCCCTTCAAAGACTACGGCGCGCTGGCCGGCCGCGCGTTCTTCCCAGCGGCGCCGATCCTCGGGCCGCAGTACTTCGCGCCGCCGCCGCCAGGGGCGCAGCTGTACCGGCCGACGCTGCACGCCCCACCGCAGGGCATTCCGGGTGAGCCTGCGCTGCCGGGGGTGGCGAAGAGGTGACTGCTGTCTTGTGTTGGTGGTGGTGGAATAAAGGACTGGTGGAGTTGTCGGTGTGAGTTATTCATTATCATGTTGTGAAATATTTATGAAAGACAAGATGAAATGTAGCGTGTGGTGATAATGTGGTACAGATAGGCGTAGTACAGTTACGGGATCGTTGGTAATATTCGTAGCAGTTTCGAAGCAAGATATGTTGTGATAATGGCCGTAAGCGCTTAATGATGTTATTTGTTTCGTGGACCGACTAAGTATTGTTTTCCTGCGTGGAGTCGTGTGCATGTGTCTCCAGCCGCATCGTCGGCTGCGGGGCGGTCTGCCTGGTCCCCGCGGTCTGCGGCCTGCGTGGTCCCGCCACGGTGTCACTCTCGACGTCCGTTCCGCGGCGGCCTGAGCCGAGCCCCGCCCCGCCTCCGGCCACGGTCCTGGCTCTGACATTGGCCCTGATCGCCAACATCAGTCCCGACCCCGACCCTGACTGGGACGCGCCTCGACAGAGGGCCCGGTGCCGGCGGCGCCGCTGGACTTCTCAGCTGAGCGGCGCGGCGCCTCTCCTCCGGTCGACGCCGAGGCGTACGCGGCGCGGCGCTGGCTGCCGCCGGGACCGGCGCCGGGCGGCGGAGCCGGCCGGTGGCGCGGCCGAGCCGGCGGAGCGGGAGCTGCCGCCCCGCGCGACCCTCCTGCCAGCTGCAGGGGCGTCCACCGGCCGTCGAGCCGCCGCCGCCATCGCAGCCGCAGCCGCAGCCGCAGCCGCCCCAGCCGCTGCAGCCGCACGCAGCCGCAACCGCAACCGCAACCACAACCACAACCACAACCACAACCACAACCACAACCACAACCACAACCAGCAACCGCAAACCACAACCACAACCACACACGCAAACACAACCACGACCACAGCCACATCAGCAACCACAACCACAACCACAACCACAACCACACATACAAACACAAACACAACCACGACCACAGCCACAGCAGCAACCACAACCAAAACCACCACCACAACCACAACCACAACACAACCGCAACTTCAACCGCAGCCGCAGCCGCAGCCGCAACCGCAGCCGCAACCGCAGCCGCAACAGGCGGCGGTGGTGGCTGGCGAGCCGGTGGTGACGACGGCGCCGGTGGCGCCCCCTGCGCCGGCCTCAGCGCTGCAGGAGAAGGCGGAGCCAGCCTCACCGGGCGGCCGGGCCCGGCAAGGAGAGGAGGAGCGACCGGAGGATCGGGATGAGGCCGCGCAGGACCAGGTGAGTGAGAGGGGGGGGGGGGGGAGGGGGAGGCAGTAACTCCTGGTGTGCCGGAATAGGCAGGTGGCGCGACCAGTGCAGGCTGGGCCCCTGCGGTGGACGTCGACAGGGCTTGGTCCGCGCAGCAGCGGCGTTCATAAGAAGCGATGGGGTGCGCGTGGACAGATTGGGGCTGCCGCTTTAGGCAGGCTATAGGCATGTGTTCGGTTTCGCGTCGTTCTTTCGTCTTGGCTCTTGGTCACCGAATGCCGAACTTGTGCTCGACTCCGCCTTGGCTCCGAATCGAGTCGAAGTTTATTCCGACTCTGCCGGGAGTTAAGCTACTCGGCTAGCCCGCCATCAGCTGTCGTCTCAGACCACGCTCCCCCCGCCAGCGCGCCGTGGACTCGCCCGGCTCGCCTGCCGGTGGCGGCTCCGCCCTGGGCAGTGACGGTGGCGCGTCCCTGTCGCCCATCAACGTCGACATCCAGGTGCACTGCCTCATCTGCAGCACCCGTGTCAACCCGCAGGCCGACCAGTACTGCGACATTTACCTGGACAACATCGTCACCGCCCACTCGCGGCTGCCTGTCTCCGAGAAGTTGGGGCGTGTGCTCAGGTGAAGACCCGGACGCAGTGCTGGGCAAGGGTCTGCGATCTCGGGTGGGGCGATGCGCGAGCGGCGGTAGTTTTACGTTCGCGATCTGTGCGCCGTTTACTGTTACACACGCTGGTGCGCGTCACGCCCGTCTTACGCTGGCGTTTTTGCGGGTCGTGCACGTGCACAACACGCCGTCCGAGAGCTCGACAGAATGTCGTGTGCCGGACTGCGCGTCCCTCCGGCCGTGGCTGGTGCTGGCACTACAATCGCACTGTTCTGTATATGTCTGACGATGTTCACGTGAGCTTGCTCCACAGACAGCCCGTAATGGGATAGTGTAGATCATGCATGCCTTTTACCGGAAGCTTCTACCATAGATGTGTAATCCACAACAACTCACGCGCGTAGATGTTGAAGCGTCCGTCTGCCTGTCCGTCGCCTCAGGTACCACTTCTCCCCGGAGCTGCTCTACAGTCACACACTGTGCAGGCGATGCTTCAACATTATCAACGGCATCGACCAGCTGGAGGGCCGGCTGGAAAAGCTCAGGTCAGCATCAGTGGCGGCGCGATCAGTCAGGGAGCTCTCACTTCGTTGGATCACTGACAACTGATGTCGACAGAAGCCAGTCGGACAGAAGCGTCGGTCGACAAAGGCTTGATCAGTCGCACGTTCCTATGCTAGGTCACTTCCCTTGCGGCGTGTTGGTCACCCCTGCCCAACGAGCGCGAAGAGTCATCGATACGCGTCCAACGCCGTGTTGGGTCTTTGTTACATGTGAGTGTGAACAACCAGTTTGCGATCATTTTTTTGAAGTATGGATCAACGTGAGCGAACTATTAAGTGGATAAATAACGCGCTTTATGGTCTGTAATAGCACATAATCAGGGTGTTTGAGGGCGCGTTTTGATGCCGTACACCTTCGCTTAAGCACTTACTCCTCTCACCACGGCGGTGTTTTGGGAAAACGGTTGTTTTCATTCCTGTCTTTGTGAACTGCCGATATTTGTGGAATTCGGTTTGGCTCGCGGCTCCATCTGGCCGGTGACCATCCGCTCACCGCCAGTGGCGGCTCCATCCGGCCGGTGGCCCTCCGCTCCCCGCCGGTGGCGGCTCCATCTGGCCGTGGCCCTCCGCTCCCCGCCGGTGGCGGCTCCATCTGGCCGGTGGCCCTCCGCTCCCCGCCGGTGGCGGCTCCATCCGGCCGGTGGCCCTCCGCTCCCCGCCGGTGGCGGCTCCCGAGGGGTGTGCACAAGGACAACTTCAGTATCGATCCGTGGAGAAAGCGGGAGAATTTGCGTGAGGGGTAAGGGGTTTCGCCATGGGAAACATTGAGTGCTTTGGCGAACATAAAGATCATCTGTTCATGGCTTAACACGTCGGTGGTACATTTTAAGGTTTCTTCCTGTTTTCGGCGCGCTTTCTCTAAATTTCACCGGTTTCTAGGTCGGGAGGCATGTTACAAGAATGGGCGTAACTCCACGTCCTCGTACCTAGTCTTTTGCTCGTGACACACATCTACCCAGTTGGATTCATAAGGCGGCGTTTTTCGTCATCACACCGCCGGACGTGAGGTTTGTATGCGCCGAACACGGCGGCTGTAGAAGCCCGGCTGGCCCGGAGAAGAAGGCTCGCTCTGATCCGTGTCGGCTTCCCATAAGGCGTACCATTAACTCAACTTTGACCTGGGCGCGGGTTCTGACGGGATGTAGAAGCCCACAAAGGCGGGGACACGGTGAGCTGGCTTACGGATGGAAAATGGATTGGCCCAGTGCCGGTTTTGTGTGGGACAGGAGGATGACTGGCTGTCGGAGACCTCAGTTCCCTCGCTGGATGTGTCGCGGAGCGCACCACTTCGTTGGGGGATCATCCGCCAGCTGATCGGCGCTAGCCCACACTCCTTCGCCCAGCGGTGACAAACGGCTCCCGCCAGTGCTTTAGTCCGCGTGGGAAGACCCGACTGGCTCGTACGGCCGCCTGAGTAGGCGGCAGGCCGGCGCCCCTGGCCGCCGCCAGTTCCGCCGCGCTCGGCGGGAGGCGCCCGGCGACGCGGCCGTCTGAGCCGGCTCCGCCCGTGTCGGCCTGAGTTACGGGCCGACTTGGAGCGCGGACCGGCGCCGGCGGCCGGACGGCCCGCGCTCTCCACACGGGGCGGCGTCCTGGGGGAGGGGGGCTGACCTCGTTGGAGGCGTCTGTTACGCCGCGCCGCGCTGGTGGCGGCGGCGGGCGGAGCTCGCAAGGCGCGGCGGCGCGGCGGCGCTCGGTGTCGGTACTGGGTGTGCGAGTCCCGTATCCAAATGCTTTTGATGTCTATGTTTGGACCGTGAATGTGGAGTTCTATGACAGTGACTTCTTAACGTGTATTTTGATAGTGGATCTAAATACGCTCAATGATTTCAGTTTGGTGTCAGCCTTGGGGTCAGTAATAAGAGCAGAGTGTACCGTTTGCCGCGCCGCCTGGTTCTGGCGCTACGTCCGTAGTGCTGAGACTAGCTGCCGTAGCACGCCCGTGGAGCGTGGGGAGTGACGCGACGCGAGAGTCGGACGGTCCGGAGCCGAGGGTCCGACGGTCCGGAGCCGGGGGTCCGACGGTCCGGAGCCGAGGGTCCGACGGCCCAGAGCCGAGGGTCCAACGGTCCGAAGCCGAAGGTCCAACGGTCCGGAGCCGGGGGTCCAACGGTCCGGAGCCGAGGGTCCAACGGTCCGGAGCCGAGGGTCCCACGGTCCGGAGCCGGGGGTCCAACGGCCCGGAGCCGGGGGTCGGACAGTCCAGAGCCGGGAGTCCGACGGTCCGGAGCCGAGGGTCCCACGGTCCGGAGCCGAGGGTCCGACGGTCCAGAGCCGAGGGTCCAACGGTCCGAAGCCGAAGGTCCAACGGTCCGGAGCCGGGGGTCCAACGGTCCGGAGCCGAGGGTCCAACGGTCCGGAGCCGAGGGTCCCACGATCTGGAGCCGGGGGTCCAACGGTCCGGAGCCGGGGGTCGGACAGTCCAGAGCCGGGAGTCCGACGGTCCGGAGCCGAGGGTCCCACGGTCCGGAGCCGAGGGTCCGACGGTCCAGAGCCGAGGGTCCAACGGTCCGAAGCCGAAGGTCCAACGGTCCGGAGTCGGGGGTCCAACGATCCGGAGTCGGAGCGCGGGCTACTTTAGCCGCGCGATCACTCTACTACTTTACACTACTTTAGTCGGCGGCCCCTCTGTACTTAGATGCGGCGTCGGAACGAAGAAATAATTTCCTGTTGTTGTCTGTGCGTGTCGCCATACATGAGCCGGTGGTGTAAAGGCGGTTGGTCCCAGTCACCCAGGCCATCCATGAAGCAATCATTTACTCATGCACCACGGTCTTCGCCTACGCTCGTGCTGGTTTGAATGCCATTAGATTATCTGCAGTCAATGAGCGGCTACAACGCCTGAACGCCCTCTGCCTGTGGCGAGGGGTGACTGCAATCGTCAGCCTGTCAGGCGGGGTGGCAAACACCGGAGTCTTACTGACACGGGAGGCATCGGTCGTGGGCGTTTTTGTTGCTGGGTTAGCGTCTTCAATAAACGAAAAGGAGGAGCTGCCAGCTGAAGGCTGAGTGTTTGCGCACCACTCGGCGGCGAGCACCGTCCAATCGGCTCTCAGGAAATCCCAGCGGGGCGAGCGAATACCGGCGAGTCGGCAGCCGGACGAGGCAACAGCCACTGCTGCGTGGGGAGTGTCACGACATACCACACAGACCGCGCAGCCGAGTTACGGCGCTGGTGGAGCAGGTAGTGCTGGAGGCGGCTAATGATGGAGGCAGCGGCTGATGCCGGACCGTTGTGCCAGATGTGGGGCGGCCTGCGTTTTTAAAACGTACTGGCTATTTCTGTTGAGTGGACTCTCCAGCCACCCTCACCTCCCCCTCCTCCCTCACTCTCTACGCCGAGTTGTGGAAGTTAAAATCACCAAGAACATGGATGGTATGTGG
Organism: Pollicipes pollicipes; assembly: GCF_011947565.3. Taxonomy (NCBI): domain Eukaryota; kingdom Metazoa; phylum Arthropoda; class Thecostraca; order Pollicipedomorpha; family Pollicipedidae; genus Pollicipes; species Pollicipes pollicipes. Next base: position 2,380,692 of record NW_023596448.1, read on the forward strand.
TGGACGCTGCAGCAGACTACCATGCTCTGTCGTCAGACCCATCCGGCGGGGCTAAGCACAACATTGCCGTCGCCGTGGGGACTCCCCAGGTGGACAGCAGCGATGGCTTACAGGCCAGCATTAACAACGAGTTTGCAGCAAGGGGCACATGCATGCTTTGTAAAACCCATGCCACTGTGGTCAATGGCATCTCATCTGCCATGTTTTTTTTTGTACATGCGACGGCATGTGATGACCCGAACCGTGTTCGAGAGACCTTGGTCCCCTGCGGTACGCTGCGGCTAAGTTATAGAGGGCACTGGAGAAGACCGATTGTGATAGTTGGGCTACATTGCCTCGGAGACCTCGAATCTCCTCTGAAATTGAACTCCGTGTCCGAGGTTTACAAGTCAGCTAGAAATATGTCATCTGGTCTAACAATGGGCGCCATATGACCGGGCTAACCGGAGCGCCCTAAGGCCCAAATCATCATCATCATCATCATCTGGTCTAGAAGTGGCCGGCAGCCCAGCGCTCCCGTTTAGACGCTCAGCTTCAGTAGAGCCCAGCCGGTCCCCGCTGGGCTCCACTGAAGCGGGCCCAGCTGGTCCCGCTGGTGGGCTCCGCGGCAGCTGAGGCTGGCGAGCTCCGCCGCTGGAGGTGGCGTAGACCGGGCAGGAGCGCGCTCAGTCGCCGGCCCCGCCGCTGGGGACGGCTGGGTGGACTGACTTCGCCCGTCATCACCACACGAGCAGCCGGAGGCTCCCCGTCACTGACCCTCCCGGCCAATGGGGGGAAGGGGGGGGGGGGGCTCGATTGCTGCCCGACCCTGACCCGTGGGGCCCAGGCCAGCCTAGCGACCCTCCGACGATCCTCCCGATCCAGAGGCCGCGGACGGGCGTCGGCTTCAGGCGGGCGGCGGGAGGGAGTAATCGCCGAGGGTGGCCGTAGGGTCCTCTCCGCCTCCGGCACGTGGGGACGACTGGTGGCGTGAGGGCCGCTTGCCGGCCGGGCTGGGGCGCGCAGCGAGAGGCCAGGGCCGAGGTCCCGGCGGGCCGCGGTCCAGCCCTCCTCTCCTGCCCGCTCCACCCCTGGGTACACCTCCTCCGCCGGCGCCCCCCCCCCCCCCCCCTCACAAACCGCATCCCCGGGCCGGTTTACTAGGTGCGGCCCGCAGAGGATCCTTCACGAGCGTCCGGCTTAGATGACGTTGCAGTAGTGGTCCCCTGAGCCCCTAGTGTGAATAATCACCCTAATGCAGTGTCATACCCTCGCGTCTCCAGAAGCATGCAAACCCGTTTGCGGCCAAAACTCGCGCACTGGGCACGGCCACCGAAGGGCTGCACCCTTTGCTCTGCCGCTGCGTCTCATTACGATTTCGTGACGTGGGCTTCACTGAATCGACACGGGGTCTCGGCACTTGGTGCCTGACACCAGTACACTTTCTACACGTTCCAGCACTTTCTAGCCCTTTCAATGAAATATCAGTAAGACTGGCACCTACATATAGCACATCACGGACTTGGGAGCATACCGGCATTTGTTTCAGGCATGTCCACTCAGGTATGATTGGCAACCATACCTGAATGGTATGGTTGCCAATCATGATCATATCGGAGAATGCAGGTAGCCACCCCACCACTTGTCCTCTAATATTGACCGAAACGTCTAGCCTCTCGCATGTTTCTAATTTCCTCGTCCTTTGAGGATGGACTCGCGGCTCGGCCGTCGACACCTCGAGCTATTTCCGTTTGGGGCGCCGAACTTCGAGAAGCCTGCTCACGGCGGAGAGGCTTAGTGTTCAACGGATCGGTTTTCCTTCGCCGTTGGGTCGGTGGGACAAATCATCAGAGACTGCGGGAATGGCTCGTTCGCGATAGTGCAGTTGGTGGTGGGATCAGTGAGCCGACAGTCCATAAGTGTGCTGTATGCTTCGGGGCTCTGGGTTCCCGCCCAACACTGGTCTCTGGGTCCCCGCCCAACACGGGGTCCAACTGAGTGTACTGTATGCCTCGGGGCTCTGGGTCCCCGCACAACACGGGGTCCAACAGATTTCGGGACAGGGTGTCCCGAAATTTAGGTGCGGTTGTATCGTCCTCACCAACAGAGAAAATAATTGAGACTGGTTTGTGATGTATTTGCCTATGTAATCTCCACACAGTCGTATACGCTGCCGCATGCGCTCCGGCATGCCGCTCGTCAGGCTGTCGAAGGTTTCTGCTCTGATCCTCCGCCACGCCGCTTGCACGTTTGTAACAGGGTCTTCTCAAACGACGCCGGTGACGTCTTGCCGAACTCCTCCTTGACGATCCCCCAGAGATTCTCGATCGGCGACATGTCGGGATTGTTGCCTGGCCACTTACCCTTCGCCCAGAAGCTCGGGAAGTTGGCACAGCACCAGTCCTGGGTCTTCCTGGCGTGATGAGCTAGAGCGCCGTCCTGCTGGAAAATCGCACTCGACATGTTTGGCAGAAGTTTGACCTTGGTTGGAGGGCTATTTTCCTTCCTCCGCTGCATCGCTGAGATTGCGGTCTTCTCCGGTACCCCTTTGAAGTAGAAGTCGGCGGTGGCGGTCTGTCCTCCGGGAGCTGGTGTGGCTCAGAGAGTCCTCTGTAGCTTATCATACCCCAGACAAAAAATATTTACCTTTTGTAGCTGTTTTAGCTGCTTCACTGTCTCGGCAATCGGCATCTACAAGCTGCTGTTTACCCAGACCCGGTCTCTCTGGCTGTTAGGGTCTTGGAAGAGCTCGAAGGGCGTCTCGTCACTGAACAGAGCGCGTCTCCAGTCCTGAACGGACCAGTTCTTGCAGGTCTTGGTTGATTCCAGCCGCCTGCGCTACTGGTCCACGGTAAACGTTGGATGCAACCTGAGCTGGAGTAGCTTCAGTTGCGGGCTGGTCTTCAGATACTGGTGGACGGCCGACTTGGAAACTGTATGACTCTTCGCCGTCAGTTTTCTCGCCGGGGTTCTCGTCGAGTGGCGCCTTTTGAATGCCAACTTGGCAATGGCGTCCTCTGTCACTCGGCTCAGGGCCGACTTCCGCCCACGACCTGCGCGATTTTCGAGCGCATCTCCTGAGCGGTCGCGAGCCAGCCGGTGCCTAAGATCGATGGCTCGTGCTCTTTCACCATTGGCGATATGCGGACTCGACGCCTTGGCTGGACTGGTGTGTGTGCTTGCGTGCGTGCGTGCGTGCATGCGTGCGTGCGTGCGTGCGTGCGTGCGTGTGTGTGTGTGGGGGGGGGGTCCCACCTTGGGGAGCGGCACCGCCATGGACGCCAGTTCGTCATACACAGGCGCCTACAAAAAGAGTTGTCGCGGGTCGCGGTGGGAACGCATTGACGGGAGTCAATGGCTTAGGCCACAGGGGCTAATCTGACGTATCGGGCATGGACCGAGGCCGGTTCCACTAACCTGGGAGAGGCGAAAACAGTGGTCAGCCCCCCCCCCCCCCCTCCCCAGCGACTGTCGCACACCCTCTCTAACCACTAGCCCTGACGACATCACGTGACCATCTGCTCTGGCCGCACCGAGTCTGGCGGGACATCCACAGTGAGACATGGCTGGACCAAAGGCGCGTGTTGAATGACTGCCTTGGTCAGCCCGTAAGACGGTCTTCTCAGTAGCCAGGAGCGCCCCCCCCCCCCCCCGTCGGTGCCGGGGGGACAATGGGGCGCGTCAGTTAAGCTGAAGCCTACCATCTGGTGCGGAGGCATTGCTGGCCACGGCAGCCAAATTGCCAGGCAATACTACCATGCTCAATGGGGAACCGCGCTAGCGCAGTGCTAAACAGGACATTGATGGCGCATTTTCTCTGGTCTGTTGAGCGTCAGTCATCGGCTGACATGAGAAGCGATGATAGCTGGCGAGCGTCGAACCGGCCTCCTCCCTCATAAGGTGGCGGTCACATCTGCAGAGGTGGTGGCGCGGCTTAATATTCCGCGCCGCCGTCATCCGCAGCGGCGCGGCATTCATTTGCCGCGGCTTAATGACGCTGTCACGGCCGCTGATCCGCGCCCGCTGCGCCCCCCAGACGGATCAGCGCCACCGCCGCGGCGTGTAGCGCCCAGTGTTTGCCCGGGCCTGGGCTCGGTAAAATGGAGAGTTGTTGTTGCCGGATGTCGCAACTTTGTGGGGAGTTTGCGGCTGTTCGGCTGCTGGTGCGTGCTCGGATGGTGGCCTGGTCTCGTCCGGGCGGAGCTGGCGGCCCCCGGCCCCCGGCCCCCGGCCCCCGGCCCCCGGCCCCCGTCCCGTGCCGCCCTCTGGGTCTGCAGCGCTTGAGGACGCGTCGGGCGCCGGCCCTTTTTCTAGATTGGTGTCCCCCGCCCCCACGGGCACGGAGGGTGGTTGGTGTGATGTGTCATATGGGCCGTATACTTGGTCTTTCGGTGCCTGCGCGCCGGGAGTGGTCCCCAGCAGCACACCAACTGATTGCGTGGAAACGTAGGAAACGTGGCACAGCACCTGTAGTATTTAGGGGCGGCGTCTGCTGTAACGTTACAACTGCTATGTCAAGTGGTTACGTGGCGTGCCATGAAGTCCGCTTGGAGGTGAACTTGTCGCCACAATTGCGGTTGCGATGGGCTTGGGCAAATGCGCTCACAGCTCGCATTGATGTTCAGCCAGCACCTGCCGTTTCAACTTGGTCTTGACGTCAGTCCGGTCATTGCGTGGCCCGTGGCAAACGACCTGAGCATTTTCAGTTGGATGTAGCAACCTGCGCCTCGCAGATTATAAGCACCCTTCCCATTTACGTGACCCGGAAGTCCCCTTACACGTACACGCGGCCATGAAACCCTCGTGGACGTCCCAGCGGTCCAGCGATCCCGTTCCCCTCCGCCCAGCATTCCCCGTTGTCGGTCTGGTGACAGAAAATCCCGTGTTCCGACCTGTGACGCAGGCTCCCCTCACTCGTCACTGTCGCCCAGCCGCCTCCGTGACCGGCACTGCGACTCAAGCCTCCGTGACCGTCCCTGTGACCTAGAATCGGCTGCCACACTTCCTTGTACCCATCACCGTGACCCCGTTTTGCCGCCCGTGACTGACGCTCGTGCTTCCACGCGCTGTGCTTTCCGCCTCAGTCCCGTCCAGTAACCGTGATTTGTGCCAAGCCCACGACGCTGCCTTGTGGCGGCCTTTTCCTGACCACTTACGGAGGACATCCTCTCTCTGACGACGGGCTTACGCTCGTCTGGCAGGCGGGTACCAGCACCGAGGCCGACACGTGAGGCATGGAGAGTGGTGCTGCATCGCACTCGATGCCGTGGGAGACGCTGCTGATGGGTTTAAGGCGGCCCAAAAGTCGACGCGCGGTTGGATGCCTACCATCTGCCATCCCTGCCTTTCTTGAGAGGTCTTAACTTGGTATGAAAACGGATGAAGATAAAGACGAGTGGTGCTGGCATTAACTGTTACGATTGAATTTAAGGTGGCGCCTGTGGGGAAACGTCCTCCCCCTTCGTGCTAATGGCGCACCGGAGAAAGATAGAAGGAGAAGAGCGAGGAGTGAGATGCGATTAGATTGTCCTTAGCTTTATCTTTATCAGTGGGCAGTGAGCGTGACGTGACGGTCCCTGGCGCCTGGGAGACAAGTAGGTGCTCGTTAAAAGAATGTTCCAAAAGTGAAGGCAGGAGCATGGCAGAAAGGGCAGCACTTCTCGTCCTTCGGTTTGCCTGCCTGCTTGTTGGATCTAGATCTGTTCGCACCTCGTGTCGCGCTCTTTTGCACAGTCACTGACATGGGATCGTCTGAACGGACCCTCTGAACGAGCCGACCTGCACGGTGCGCAGCGCGTGAACCACATTTGCTGTATCTTCTAGCACCGCCCTGGTACGGGTGAGATCAAAGTGGTCAGGCCTTGCGACAGCCCTCGCTGACCTCCCCCTTCCCCCTCTGCCGCCCCCTAAAACCGCCCCTAGCGTGCCCTGACCAACCCCGAAAAGCTCTTGGATGCCCCTGCCCCACGAAACGTTTTTGGAAAGCCTCGGAATTTTTCTGTGATCTTTTTTAGTCATGGACCTGCCCGTGCCTTGGCCCTGTTGAACCTTAACCACGACCAGCGCTGCACCCTCGGCCGATCTGAGCTGATCTCTGTCGGTGCCAACAGGTCGGAGGTGCGCCATAAGTTCAGCGTCACCTGCCAGGAGCGCGGCCTGGACGATGACCACTTCCCGCCGCGGCTGGAGGCGGAGGCAGCACCGCCGCCGCCAGTCGGCTGCCACCCGCGCCGTGCAGACGTCGCCGCCGCCGCTACCGTGGCAGTGCGGCGCGTGCGCGCGCGCCTTCCGCTACCGCAGCGAGCTTCGCCGCCACGCCGCCGGCCACGGTGGCGGCAGCCGGCGGCAGGCGGGGCCAGCGCGCCTGCGCTGCGCCGCCTGCCGCTGCGGCCGTCGACAGCCGCGCGGCACTGCTGGCGCACGTCTGCGCCGCGCCGGCCGCCGCGCGACCGACGTGCGCCGGCTGCGGACGCGCCTTCACGTTGCGACGGAACCTGCTGGCGCACCGGCGGCTGTGCGGCGAGGCGGGACGCGCCGAGCGGTTCACCTGCGCTGACTGCGGCCGCCGCGTTGTCGGCCGACTCAATTAACCCGCCGCCACGTGATGGCGCATGAGCGCAGTCACCCGCACGTGTGCGGCACGTGCGCCAAGGGCTTCGCGAAGCCGAGCGATTTGAAAGCGCCACGAGAGCACGCACGAGAAGGTGAAGTCGCACGTGTGCGAGGCGTGTGGGAAGCAGTTCTCGACGGCGTCGAACTACAACCAGCACGTGGCAACGCGTGCATCGCGAAGAGAGGGATTCGCGTGCTCCGTGTGCCCGAAGACGTTTTCCTACGGCAGCCTCGCTGAAGATTCACATGAAACGCCACGAGGGCGAGAAGGCCTTCAAGTGTTCGCAATGCGCGAAGGAGTTCTTATACAAAAATAATCTAGTCAGACATTTAAAACTGCACGCTGGGGAAGAGGCCAACAAGTGCAAACACTGTGATGCCACGTTTAAGAAGAAATCAGCCCTCAAAGAACACTTACTTACGTGTTTTTAAAACATTTTATGGAATGATGTGATCGATTCGTTTGATGCAGTCATTGTTGATATTCACGTGATGGACTGTGTCGTTATAGTGGCGTTTGTGTGCCTGTACCTATGCACATGCGTACCTTTATTCCTCTAATGCTATGTGGAGATATGAAGTTGGTGTTCTGTAACTGCGCAGCTGGGGGACGTGCTGCTGTTGTGTAGCAGGCCGGGCTGAGAATAGCCTGATGAGCGCGGCAGTTGCCATCAGGGAGTGCCTGGTAGTCCACAAGTGACGGCTCTTCTGAGGTCAGAGGTCTGAGGCCTGAGGTCAGGCCACCAGCATGGTGACCGCAGTCACTGATCCGCAGTATGCGCATTATCCGTCACATTTGCCACGATTATATGGGAGAGTGTCGAGGTCTCGGTTGTTCGTTGGTATTCTGCGGGACGGGTCCGATGCGTCGCGTCACCGGAGTGGCCCGACTCACACCGTACGGCCCGGCTCGTTCCCGCTGGCTGCGCTGTGTGAGTGGAGGCTGTTGCCCAGAGCCTGCAGGCGGCTCCAGTTGAGACGGACCGGGCCGTCTGTGGCAGCCATCCGGCCACGGACCCGTGCTGGGGACGTGGCTGCCCCGCCTGGACTGGTGCCCCCCACCGGCCAGCGACAAAGTCGGCGAATGCGCATGCGCCGTGTCGCCCGCTTTGGCTCGGTGGCTGGGACAGGCAATCATCAGCTGTTGCCTGACCCTGCCTGCACGGGACTGACCTAAGCGCAGATCGAACCAGCAGCAGTGGTCGACACTGGACTTGACTCTGGTCCTCCGCACTGTCCTGCAGGGGCGGCCGTCAGTCAGGAGCGACTTCAGGCTCAGTCATACCTCGCGGATGCAGGTAAAAAGCTTACAAGCGGTCCCTGTGGTCTGCAACACCTAACGACCGCAGAATCTGCCTGGCATTCTGCGGGCTTCAGCTGCTGCGGGCTGCACGTACCAGATTAGAGAGCTAAAGGCTGATACCCGTAGTGAAAAGAACTCTGCCCACGCTCTGAGGACGTGCGGGTTCAAATATGGTGCGTCTGGCCCGGGATGGCTGACGGCTACAGAATCTGCAGCGGATGTGTAAGGCGTCACCGGCACGAAAAGATGCGTAATGATTTATCTTAGTTGAACGCGCTGTGACGTCAGCGATTCGCGCCGTTCCTGTCTTTCCGTAGCCGCTTGACCAGCTTGTAAGGAATTTGCGGAATGATGAGGCGCCACGGCCAGGCTAAGGACACGTAACTTACACCTTGTGCTCGTTTATTCTCTATCAGCATCACATGTGACTATTTACAGTTCTGAATGTACACGATGTCAACAGCAATGGAATCACGTGGCACAACTATAGGTCTCATAACTGTTGACAGTCTGCTTATAAACGAGCACAGCACGACTCTAAAACCGCGGCCGAGCCGGCACGTTATTAGTTATCTACCGTGGAAGATCCTTGAAGGCTACCAGTCGTTACTTGGACCACGTCACTACAGTCTGTCGGCGTGCGCGCGGCGCTCAGAAGTGGGTCGTCGCTTGCGCAGCCGGCGTCGGTGTACCGGGCGGCGACGGCGGCGGCGCCTTCCACGTCCACCGCCGGCGCCAGCGGCGGCGGCGCGCCCTCGTCGGTCGCGGCGAACGCGCCGACCTCTGCATCGGCGTCGGCGCCGGGACGCTCCGGCGGCTCGAGGCCGTTGACGCTCACGCCCTGCGAGTCGGCGCGCACCAGGTCGAACGAGACGCGCGCCGGCGCCGCGTCCGCCTCGAACTCCGGGTTGTCGATCCCCCGCTGGCGCCGGCGTGCGGCAGCGACGGCGTCGACGAGGTGCGCCGCTGCGCCAGGCGCGCCGGCACGTCCAGCTTCGCCTCGTGGCGGCGCTGCGAGAGCGCGCGCGCCAGCTTCTCGCGCAGCGACGGGCCGCGGTGGCTCCGACTCGCGCACGCGCTGCACCAGCGTGCGCAGCGCCGGCGGCGCGTCGTCAGCGACGTCATGCGGCAGCGGCGCCGACGTCATACTGCTGAGCGGCGCGTGCGGCGCCCGTTTGAAGTCCTCGTCGGACATGGAGCGCGCCGGGACCTCGCAGCTGTTGGACGACTTGGACCGCGAGCGCCAGCTGAGCACGGCCGAGAAGGCCGACAGCGCCGACATGTTGCGCTTGGGTCGCGGTTGCGGCGTCGGCGCCGGCTCCTCGGGCCGCGGCATGTTCGGCATCGCCACCAGCAGGTTGAGGAACATCTCCCGGCAGGCGGCCATCATGTCGTTGATGGTGTCGGGGAGCGGGCGGTGCGAGGTCTCGGGCAGAAGGCGCGAGAGCGCGGCCGCCAGCAGGGTCAGCGCCCCCACCACCACTCCCACCCACTTGCTGAAGGTGATCTGCCAGCAGGCCAGGCGAGGCTTAGTGTCATGCGCTAGGGTGCACACGTGGAGGCAACGCAGGTGGGATCGTAACCGGACATGGAAACCATTCTCAAAAGCAACTCACGATACGCGTACCAGTAAACTGGGCACGCTGGACATCAGCGAAAGCATATGTGACTCATTCCCAGCACTGGCAAACATGCTCCACGTGTGAGGACATCGTCAAAATGAGCTGTGAAGTTGTGCTAAAAAGCAAACCAGGCAACCAAAGTCAAACCCGAGATCGACTGACCGCCTGACCCGAGTTCAACTGCGCGCCTGACCCGCGGTCAACTGCTCGCCCGACCTGACCCGAGCCCGACAGCTCGATCAGTCCGCATTTATTTTATACGCATTATTCCGATATTTACACGCAGCCAATCCCGGCACGTCCGCGAACTGGCGGTTTCGGCGGAGGCGGCTGGGAGTCACGTCACAGTGTGACGTGACTCTGGGGTACATCACAGTGTGATGTGACTCTGGGGTACATCACAGTGTGATGTGACTGGGGTACATCACAGTGTGATGTGACTCTGGGGTACATCACAGTGTGATGTGACTCTGGGGTACATCACAGTGTGATGTGACTCTGGGGTACATCACAGTGTGATGTGACTCTGGGGTACATCACAGGGCAATGTACCTCTGGGGTACATCACAGTGTGATGTGACTCTGGGGTACATCACAGGGCAATGTGGCTCTGGGGTACATCACAGTGTGATGTGACTGGGGTACATCACAGTGTGATGTGACTCTGGGGTACATCACAGTGTGATGTGACTCTGGGGTACATCACAGTGTGATGTGACTCTGGGGTACATCACAGTGTGATGTGACTCTGGGTTACATCACAGTGTGACGTGACTATGGGGTACATCACAGTGTGACGTGACTCTGGGGTACATCACAGTGTGACGTGACTCTGGGGTACATCACAGTGTGACGTGACTCTGGGGTACATCACAGAGTGAATCGAGTGTTTCTGAACGCTGAAGGCCAACCGACCGGGGCCCAATATCCACCACAAACCTACCACCCGACTCATATCAATATGCATGGCCTTTCAAGCTAAGCCGTGGATACTGATTTCACGCCGCGGCCTAATCCCTCGTAAATTTGGTCAGACGGCGGCATAAAAGCAATTCGACGCGGCGTGGATATAGCCGTGGACCACATAGCTGCACAGGACGCAGGCTTACTGGGTTCACCTCACCACGTGAGGCCACGGACACAACCGCGCCTTAAATGGTGCCGTGGTCTTTTTCTGTTCTGGTGCCAGTATATGGTCATAACACGAAAGTGGTTCAATCTGCTCAAAGTTTCTTGAGTCCGGACCCCACCGACCCTAGAGGTGGTTACTTCCGCCCATGGGCACATCACTACGTGGGGCAAGCAGAGAGAGAGAGAGAGAGAGAGAGAGAGAGAGAGAGAGAGAGAGAGAGAGAGAGAGAGAGAGAGAGAGAGAGAGAGAGAGAGAGAGAGAGAGAGAGAGAGAGAGAGAGAGAGAGAGAGAGAGAGAGAGAGAGAGAGAGAGAGAGAGAGAGAGAGAGAGAGAGAGAGAGAGAGAGAGAGAGAGAGAGCGTGACACATACATGCGTATATATATATATATATATATATATATATATATATATATATATATATATATATATATATATATATACCTATCTATATATATAGGTCAATTGTATATGTTGTACATGTATATCTACATATACGGCAAACGCAGCGCCTACAAACGTCAGGACCCAAAACGCTATTACCATGTGGGGATGTCTGTGGCAAGCCGTGGAGGAATGTCAAAGGAATCAAAGAGCACATGCGACAAGGGCACAAGTCGAAGTTTTGCTCTACATGTGTCACTCTGGTTGAAGATGCCGAGTTGCGTGGCTGATGATGGTGCGCAGTCAGTGGGACTTCGCTGCACGGATATTGACAATTATTGCCAGCGTCTGTGAAGCTCGTCCAATTTTTTTCTCTCCGCTCACGTAATAAAATTAGAAAAACGCAGACATTTAACCCATTCGGTTGAATGTCGAATACCTCCGACTGTCTATTGCGTGAGGCAGAACTCATTCAACATCCGGGACCTTGACCGTAAACATCGCTGGCTTCCACTAGCGCAAAATACGACCGCGATTACCACCCGACGTTAGCGGCGGTCCATTGGCCGATGTTCATATGTTTGTATGTACGTCAAAGCGTGGATATGCGAGTCGCAGACAGTTACTTAATCTCGCAATAAATTAAATTACTCGCAATAAGTTATTTCTGCCACTCTCACGGTCAAAGCCGTACCAATCATCGACGGTAAACAGTCGACGATCCAAGTATGACACCATCACAGTTGACTACCGTGCAGGATGTACGCCGAGCGCTTCGACCGCCAGCGTCTTGCATTCTGATTATGGTCTAATCCGGGCGGAATTCGGAATCTAATTGAATGGTGGCCGGGTGCAGGGGAACATTGAGGGGACGCTGAGTGGAAATTTGGTTCTCGGAACGTGCGCAGTATGAGACGAGCTTGTGTGTGAAGATGTTGACGCTGCGTCCAACGGCGACAATGGCCCACAACGCTGCAGGGAAGGCAAGGAGGAGGATAGAGAGGAGAGGAGAGGAGAGGAGAGGAGAGGGGAGGAGAGGAGAGGAGAGGAGAGGAGAGGAGAGGAGAGGAGAGGAGAGGAGAGGGGAGGAGAAGAGAGGGGAGAGAGGGGAAGAGAGGATAGGAGAGGAGAGGAGAGGAGAGGAGGAGAGGAGGAGAGAGGGAGGAGAGGAGAGGAGAGGAGAGGAGAGGAGAGGAGAGGAGAGGAGAGGAGAGGAGAGGAGAGGAGAGGAGAGGAGAGGAGAGGAGAGGAGAGGATGGGAGAGGATAGGAGGGGAGAAAAGAGGAGAAGAGAGAAAAGGAGATGACAAGCTTATCTTTATTTTACCCACCGATTTTCACACCTGGATGGGCAATGGCAATTACCCACCCAGCCCCACAGTACGCCCACGTTCCATTCCACGGCATGACGCTTGCGTGACATTGCCGCGTAGCCAGAGGCATGGTCCTGCACCGCATCCCCTGCCCTCCTATACCGCATCTCGTGATCGAAACTGACGGCCAGAATGAGGCCGACCATGCCCATGGCCCAGCCGCCGTCCACTTCTTTGGAGGCCATCCATCTTCCGTTGAAATAAAGCCCAGAATGATGCAGTGGTGGAGGGAAGCTGTTTTGAGCATGCTGAGCCAAAGTCTGGAGTGGTGCTCGAAAGCCTGAAAGCCGCGCGCGGGCAGACAGCCACAGGCGGCACACCCAGCAATTCCTGGGCGCTGGTGTTGAGACTGCGTTGTGCGTGATGCCCCCGTATCAGCTTCTTAACATTAATGTCAATCCGTGGGTTAAATTTCTTTTTAAATTTATGCATTCATGTTCCTTACCATTCATATTAAATGGGTTGCTGGTCACACGTTGACGAAAGCCCTTCGAAAGCCGGCGATACGATTTCTACCCTTCAAAAGCCGACACTATCCAATTATAAATAGCCGGGAGATCCAAGGTCGACACCAATAGTGTACAGGCTAGCCCCGACATTAGTCATTTCGCGAAGTTTAACCAAGAGCGATACAAAATACAAACACGTTTTCCCAGCTCAGATGTGCACGGGGCGGTCAACGGAACTCTAGAGGCTGATTTGATTGAGGCCTGGGTTTCGATGTGACGGAGAACTGGCGAACCACTGACTCGACCTGCCCCTCATCGGTCATCGGGAGGCAGGGCCGTGTCCGTACTATCCTGTAGACAATCCACTCAAATTTGAATGGGCACATTTAGCAGCGTCGAGTTTCGTTGGGTATATGACACTGTTGCTTAACACCAAATTTTGACGGTAAAACTTCGATAAATTGAGCAATGGGTGTTGCCTTATTCACAAGTTTAAAAACAAAAACGTGAATAGATACGTTCACGTCACGAGAGAGCGGCACACACACGAGCAGCGGAAAGAAAGGAATCCCATTCAGCTTCGAAGGAAATACAGAGCAGCTGGGTCGCAAGGTTCCAGTTTACACTTCACTGACCCCTCCAAGTTAGGACAAAGGCGCAGGCAGTCACAGTTCACACCCAACAAGCACCCATCCACCCGCGTGTCATCTCACTAACTTATGCAAGCGAACCCGTTCAGTCCCGCCGGGATAGTCTGGAGACGACAGCCTGGACCGACGCGTGAACCCGTGTTGGACGCGCGCGAGGGTGCGGGTGAGAGCTGGCTCCAAAAACAGAGGATGTTTTGTTCTCTGCTCGACGTTGCAAGGCACGGCTCTTTCAGCCGCGCGACCCGCTTGAAAAAGGCGAGAGTTTTGAGAGGCCCACTCCCGACTTCCACAAATCTGCCTTCACCCTGGGCCAGCGCGCGATGCGGCGGCGTCGGCTCGTATCGGCTGCGACCCTCGTCGATGACGTCAGATGAGCGACGTGTCCGCACCTCTCCTCGGACCAGCTGCGGCTGGACTTTGGGCACACCCCGATCCGCCTCGATCACTCGTGATGCCGAGCAGTCGGCGAGCCCCTCCCTCCCCCCCCCCCCCCCCCACCCATTGGTCGATCCGTTTGTGGCTGTTTTCGGGACCGTTGGCGGCTGCAGTCTGCGTCTGACAGGCCGAGGGCTGCCCCCTCCCCACTCTCTCACCTCCTCCCACCCCGCCCACTCCGACGTCCTGAGTCCCGTCTAGGGGCTCGAAAAACGTGTCTCGAAAACAATGGCGGCGGCTGGCGGACAAGGCGCGGGCGAAAAATAACGCGGCTTTGGAGGCAATTTTTCATTCTGCATCCGACCACGCGGCTTTAAATGCACAGAAAGTCGACAGTAAGGAAACAGCGTAATAGATTGGCCGGCTGGCGGCCTGGAAAGGATTCGCCATCGTGGGGAGCAGCGAAACTGATAAAGCGGCTAACGGCTACGCGAAGAATTCCTGGAACAGCCCGCTGGGTTATTAGGGTGGCGGGTTTCCTGCGCACGGCGGCGGAAACAGTCATTTGGCCTCCAGCGCATCTCCCCATTTCCAGCACAGGGAAGGCCGGATGTTTTTTACCGCCAGTTATCCACGAAGAAGGGGAGAAAGATAAAAAAGGAATGGGAGGTTCTAAGTAGGAATAACACACGTCGGCAAGCAATTACAGATTTTGCTAATGTTGTCCAACATTTAGCCCTCATTTCTTTTCATGCCATGATGTTGCATCCGATGACACATGCATGCTTACTTCACGCAAGCGGTGCTTCAAATAATCCCGTGCGTCTATCGGATTTTCTTTCCCATGTGATTGTATTGTCAATATATGGTGCATGTACACCAATACTTGTGGCCTCGACATTTTGCGGTATTATGGCGGTTTAAATGGTTGCCCACTGTTTCAGGCATCTTACACCAGTTTCTAGACAGGCCATCAGACAGATCCTGAATCTACCTCCCTTGGCCCTGACTGGGACGCTGAGACCCTTTGCATCCCCTGCATCGCCTCTGCCAGTCACAGACCCACCCCTCTGCATCCCCTCCATCCGCCTCTGCCAGTCACAGACCCATCCCTCGGCATCCCCTTCATCCGCCTCTGTCAGTCTCAGACCCTCCCTTCTGCGTATTCTACATCCGCCACTGACAGCCACCGCGGGCTGCTCCTCACGGCTGTGGTCCGTGTCTGCGAGCCGCATCAACAAGGCGATTATGTCGGATTAGGAGCCGCTCACCAGCCCGATTGTGCCCTTCGGCGGGGAGGCGAGGCCCGGCGCGCGGCATGGCAGCACCGGCCGCCGCCGCTCGCACGCCCAGCCGTCGGCGCCCGTGCTGATGACGCCGGCGGGAGGCGAGGCCCGGCGCGCGGCATGCAGCGCCGGCCGTCGCCGCTCGCACGCCACCCGTCGGCGCCTGTGCTGATGACGCCGGCAAGGAGGTGAGGCCCGGCGCGCGGCATGGCAGCGCCGGCCGCCGCCGCTCGTACGCCAACCCGTCGGCTGCCTGTGCTGAGACGGCCGGCAGGGAGGTGAGGCCCGGCGGCGGCATGGCAGTGCGGCCGCCGCAGCCGCCGCGGCCGCCGCGCTCGCACGCCACCCGTCGGCGCCCGTGCTGATGACGCCGGCGGCAGTGGGTGGCGCCACTCCAGCGCTGTGGACGGGGAGCCTCCAGCTCCGGCCGATCTGTGCCGCGGATCGGGGTCTCGGGCTTATTTTGGTCGGTTCACGGGGCGTGAGAGTTGTTTGTGGCAGTTTCTGCCTCGCCAATCCATGTTAAGCACGCCGAAACTAACCCCAATCTGGGGCTCCGGCCACCAAACAACCTCAAAGGCAATGAAAATAGCAAGAGGCCAATGGACCTTTATCCTCAAATACCTCTTCGCGACCCACTACACATTTCAATGAGCTTTTAGCAGCGAACTGCACAATGATGTACGTCAACTATCGTATGGAGGCAAATGCGTCTACATTCGTATTAATTTTTTGTTCGCTAACACATTGAATATGAACCCTCATGACTGTCACTCTGACACGATTTCTCCGAATAGAGTAGCATAGTAGATGTAGATGCTGCTTAAGTAGATGCTGCTTAAGTACATGCTGCGTAACGAAATTTTTCAGTCCCCGCCACTAAAGACGCTTCTCTCATAATTCAATCGCTGCCATTGACACCGCACCAATCGATCCGCGGACGCCCGCTGCCATGTTCCATCTTCTCGTCGTCATGTACCGATGCCTTCGCGCCGGCTGCCGTGCGGCCCAAATGGGTCTCTTTCGGCCGGGGTGAGATAGTTCACAAGGGCGCTCTCGTGGACAGCCGCTGCCATTCGGAGGTCTCCTCCCGGTGATCCGTCCTCCATTTTCAGCCAACTGTCGAGCAGCATCCGCTTGACCCGGCAGATGGCTCGGGATGAGATGTCCACAGGCTCTCAGTCTGAACTGTGGCTCATATGTATTGTGGAATTGGCATGCATAAGCTTCACCTGGCGGTACCCAGCACCACTCAAAATGTAGAATTCGGCGATTCTGCACATAACCTTACGCATTATGTAATTTGCTGTTATAAAATGTTCCTCAATCAAACCTCCAGTTCAATTTGTATTTGTCATTGACTTTTATTTGTGAGCGTTGACTTCTGTCACATGGCAGATACGCATAATTTACAAATACCGCTCATGACACTCTCAGTGGGCTTCCCAGCGTCGAAACGGCCCAGGGATCATCCCCTGCCCAGACTGGTGCTGCATGCTCGCTACTTCCGAACACACCCGCCAACTGCCAGCAGGCACTCGCCCTCACACCCAGCGAAATTTCTCACATGCCTCCTGCCGTGATTACACAAGAGACCTCTGCGCGACAGAAATGCTTCCCGGCTCAGCGCCAGCGTTGCAGACAGAAGAGCGAAGCCATGGGACACGCAGCCCGACAAAAACGCCCGAGTCAGCGGCCCCGGCGCCGACCACCGGCCGTGAGAGCCCGACAAACGCCCGAGTCAGCGGCCGCGGCGCCGGCCACCGGCCGTGAGAGGCCGACAAACGCCCGAGCCAGCGGTCCCCGCGCCGACCACCGGCCGTGAGAGCCCGACAAACGCCCGAGTCAGCGGCCCCGGCGCCAGCCACCGGCCGTGGGTGCCCGCCCTCGGCCGCCTCGCCGGCCACGTTGGCGGTGGGCCTGATGGGCAGATCGGCTTCGACAGCCGCCTGACTGGGAGAGATGCATCGGTAGTCTTCAGGTACAAACTAGTTCATTTCATTAGCTTCCAGGTGCAGGAAGCAGGCTTTCCAGCACGGACCACCACTTCTCATGCCACGTGCCGTATTGGACCTTCACGTGCAAGGAACCAGCACCACAGCGTTTGCCGAGCCGTCCATCATTGCCGCAGCTGCATCTACCACATCCGGGCGACCCCGCCGTCCTTGACCAACTCGCTGAGCGGCATGATCAACAGAAGAGCATTTACGCAAAAATGGCCAGCCCTGGAAGGTCCGATTTCGGTGGAGCAGCTCACGCAAGCAAGGTTACCGGACCCGGGACGCTCGAGCTCGATGGCGGCTGACCGGCTCCAGGAAGACTCACCAGCACCGGGGACCCCCAGCCGCGGCTGTAGACGGCTCGAGCCGGACGGACAGGCGCCCGCCCGACGCTGGTAAGCCCGCGCCGGTGCAACACTTACCAGCTCGAGGAAGTAGTAGCCGAAGGCGGACCCGAGCAGACCGATGAAGGCGGTCAGGCCGATCAGTGTGCCTCGCACGGGCGTGGGGAACAGCTCGATGATGAGCAGGCGGATCGAGATCAGGCACGACACCACGCAGTACTTGGCCATCAGCTTGATGGCCAAGTACACCGGGTACATGTCCACGCCGTCAGCTGTGGGAGGAGGAGCGCAGTCAGGTACGCCGCCAGTCTGCGGCCCATGCGCGGCTTGTTAGCCTGCGTCAGCCTGTGACCTACAGACTGAGGGGACGGTTACGCACACTGTGTCAGCCTATGCTCTACAGACGGGGGGACGGTTGCGCACACTGTGTCAGTCTGTGCTCTACAGACGGAGGGGGTGGTTACGCACACTGTGTGTCAGCCTGCGCTCCACAGACGGAGGGGGTGGTTACGCACACTGTGTGTCAGCCTGTGGTCCACAGACGGGGGGACGGTTGCGCACACTGTGTGTCAGCCTGTGCTCTACAGATGGAGGGGGTGGTTACGCACACTGTATGTCAACCTGCGCTCTACAGACGTGGGAGGGTGGTTACATCCGCAGTCAGCCTGTGACGGAGGAGGGCAATGACATACACTGTGTACCGGAACCCCCCTCTCCCCCCGTCAACTAATTCAGCTTGTGGGCGG
The DNA here is from genome assembly GCF_011947565.3 of Pollicipes pollicipes. Classification (NCBI taxonomy): domain Eukaryota; kingdom Metazoa; phylum Arthropoda; class Thecostraca; order Pollicipedomorpha; family Pollicipedidae; genus Pollicipes; species Pollicipes pollicipes. Next base: position 2,398,944 of record NW_023596448.1, read on the forward strand.
AAGACAGTAGTCGCATACGATGGGAACTATCAGCCCACAGCTGACAGAGCGATTAAAACAGGTTGTCAAACATGCATAAAGCCCTCGGCGAGACGGTGTTGTGGACGGAGGAATGCGGTTTGATGCACTCGGCGTTAGTGCACAGCCAATTGTGAACAGAGGAGCTGGGCTGGATACCACAGGTGCACCGTATGCACTGAAATCGGCAGAGACAGAGCACGTGACTGCAGAGACACCAGGTGCATGTGAATGTCGACGGATAGAGGCAGAGGATTCGGAGAAATGCAGCGGTTGTCTGCCCATTGCATAAGCTCGCCGAGCAACCGCAGAGTAAGACGCACCGCAAACTTTTCTAGCATGCTACCCAAGAGAGACTTGTTAGGGCCCGGCGTAGATGACGCGGGTACACAACGGCCTTATGCACATCCAGCCACGTCCGAGCGGAGACAGCTGGAGAAGAAGGAAAATCGGCATGGACCACAATATTGGGAGGTCTCCCTGTTATATGCAAGGCGAAGGAGCTGCTGCAAAACAGTTATCGTCGCCTTCGAGTACGTCGTCGCCCACAAACCTGCCTCCACACCCGCCTTACTTTGTTACATAATGCTACCAGTTATTAAAACGACCCGTTTGTTGGACCCAAATAGGTTTATCAAAACGTCCCGTTACAATAAACCGTTTTGTACGCGGCCGACTTTTGGCAGCCTAAGATGCCGCGAATTCCATGCGGGATGGAGCTTCCTATACGTCAGTTGACACCCGCATAAGGTAGAAGATAGATACATTTAAAAACATTTTTCGCGTTCACGAGTTACCGGGCGGCCTCCACTGCCGTGAGCTGACCACGGCGGCGGCCCTGCGCACGACGCCCACGCCAGACGCCGCACGTCAGCCGCCGCACGCGTGCACGCGGTGACGCACGGGCACAGCCGTGCACGCGGATTAGGAGGCCCGGGACTGCGGAGATGGCACTTCCTGGAGCTCGGCGGCTCGGCCGGGCCAAGGGCTTAATAATATGTCGGGACAATGGACCGGCTGGAGCTGGCCGGCTTCTCGGTGGGGTCGAGGCCGCGAAATCCGAGGTCTCACGGTAGGTGCCGTGACCGCGGTGAAAGCCATTGGACTAGCCGGCGTGGTGACTGATTGAAGCCACTCTGGGGGGGGGGGGGGGGGGGGGGCAACAAAGGACTTTCAGCCGTCAGCGCTTGGTGCGAGCCCGAAAGAAATGTGAACGAAGATATTTTGCAAACGTTGTGAAATACTGCAGGAGATTTCAACAAATCAGCGTCGTAAAGCCCACTATAGATGATTCTAGCAAAGCAGCGTTGTGAAGCCTGATGTAGACAATTTCAACAAACGAATTGCGTAGCTTTCCCACGGCAGTTTGAGGTCATAAATTACAGCATCCAGCCCATCAATTCATGTTCCAAGTTTAACACGCGCTCGGGCGGGGGTCAAATTAACCCCCTCCCCGAAGGTTTTTTCAGAATGGTTTCCGAAAGGCGCGGCGCAGCCACGTCAAATTTTGCGCAGCTGTAGACAGTTGAATAGCGAATGGTTTGGCATCAAAATTTTAGATGCACCTTGTAAAGCCGCTGACCTATGGCAGGTCAAAGTTAGGCCATGGTTTCAGCGAAGTAAATTTCTAGGGAATCGTTCAATCTGTTGCAACAACGGAGTGCTAGACTAAGTCATACATCTCCGAGATGCTTTCTTAGGCAACACAAATATTGAATGAGCAAATTACGTTGACCTACAAGGTATACAGGTCAGACCAAGGCCGAAACCAACCTGCTTTATTACTCTGGGGCTTGCTGTATGGCGTAGTTTCTGGTGCTCATTTCGAATTTATTGATAGCAGGAACCGCAATATACATCTTCCATGGACTTCTTAGAGATCAGAATAGGTCATTGACCTGAATGATCCAGGTCAGCATTTTTTTACAAACATAATGTCTGGCGCAGTCTTTGTCGCTTATTCAAATGCAAAACCCAGCGCAGTCTTGCATGATCTTGGTCACCATGGCCTTCAAAAGGTCAAACAAGGTCACTGACCTCAGCTGATTATGTGACCTTTGCTTAGAAACAGCTATCTAGGTTCTGGGGGCACTTTGGAGACCAACCTGGAATTCGACCTTGTTTGACCTATTTGACCCGAAGGTCATAGCCTAGGAACCTTTAACCTTGACCTAAGTAAGTTAACGTGCAGGCCAATACACCCTGTAAATTTGATGTTTCTAGCTTTCTTAGTTCCTGAGATCTCAGGGGGTCAAATTGACCCCCACCTGAGCGAAGGGTATGTAGCCGGCCACCCGGGCGCGTATTAAGAAAAAAAGAAACAGCGTAAAACGTGTTTGCATCCGGCCGTGAGAATATGTCTTCGCGTGTAACAGCATGCCAGTTTGATGGACCGCAATCATGGTCAGCATGTTCCTGCCCACATAAGACAATTTCCATGCAACATAATTGTAAAAATATACCTTGCTCGCACAACATCTGAATTCTGTATTGTACACAAACATACGGCACAGCTGCGTAGACGAATCAAAAGGATCAATCCGATGTCAACATACTCAAACAGCCCACTCCCGAGAACCCGGAACAGGGCTTTCCTTGACACTCAAAATATCTCTCCACTCGCAAGAGGCTTCTGCATCTGCAACAGTCACACCAGCACGGCACGCCGGCGTATGGCGAACAGCGGTATGGCGTATGCAGGTATGGTCCAGATGAGGGTGGTTCCCTGTGCTGCACCAGCTGATAATGACGCGTCCCACTGGTTCCCTGTGCTGCACCAGCTGATTATGACGCGTCCATTGGTTCCCTGTGCTGCACCAGCTGATAATGACGCGTCCCATTGGTTCCCTGTGCTGCACCAGCTGATAATGACGCGTCCCAATGGCTCCATGTCCTGCACCAGCTGATAATGACGCGTCCCCACTGGCTCCGGCAGCCGGATCTCTCATTTCGCACCTACCGAGGGCCAAGGACCTTTCACAGCTTTGGTCATGTACATTTTTGGCGTCATTCCAGGCACGGCTTTGGTTGGATGGATTCTGCCGGCTTGGCAAAAATTCACTGATTCGTGACCGACGATCCTCCTGAACATTCGCGGAAGTCCTGAGTCATCACCAGTCAGAGCAGCGATGACGTTATACCACCCACGACAGGTGTGCCTTACGAGTAAGTGGTTGGTAGTGACAGTGAATAGCGCAAGTGGTAGGGGCGAAGTGAGATGCCTGCATGAGTGGGTGGCCTGATAGCGTTACGAGTAGACCACTGGTCACGTTTTAGCGGTGAGCGGGAGGCTCTATAGGTGTCAATAACGCCATCAGGTGGGTTCGAATCTCACTGGGGCCGCTCGTGTTTCCGACAGTGGGAAGCTTTCGCTACCGGAAGTAATGTCGTAACCTTTACCATAAGTCAAGACCGGCACCGCTTCAAAATCCAACGACTGTGGTAAAAGGACTTCGTAGTTACGTAAAATGCTTCCACGGCACGGGAGGGTCGTCCGAACAACAAGCTCTACGTAGCACATATAATGTTTCCAGCGATATTCGTGCATACGACCTATAATTATTACTTGCAACGAAAAACGCTGTATCGCTCAACCATTTCGTAAAGGAAAGAACCTTTAGAAAAATCGAGATGACTGAAAACAAAAATACAAAAGGATGGACAAAATGTATATCATTTCCACATTTCCGTCTCACCGTTTTACTTGCAGGCAATCGTCTGCAGGCAACGCCGCTATCTGCCGGCGACTATCTGCTGCTGGCTAGCCGCTGCAGCTGGCGACTATCTGCTGTTGACTATCCACTACAGCTGGCGACTGTCTGCTGCTGGCTATCCGCCACAGTTGGCGACGACAGTGCTCTTAGATGCTACACGCGTTGATAAATCGCCACTACTTATCATTGCTTCCTTGCAGATTAGGTCATTATAACCTACGACCATTAGCATGACATGAAATACGGCCGCCGACTTCAGCGTTCCCGCGAGACTTGCTAGCAGATGGAGAAACGACTCCGATAGCCGTGTGCCCGCGAACACCAGCCATCGGCAGATAATGCACTCATTCCTTAGCATGCGCAACTTACACCACAATATGTAAACAAAAGGAGACTGTCTAAGTTCATTTACCCCACTTCATTTGAGCTTGGAAATGACGAGTGATTTTAAACTGAATGAGAAAATGCTATGCCCGACGACACATCGTGATAATAACGGCTGCCGAGCCGACTGAACTTATTGGCCCAATTTGGACATGAACTAGTCCACCGGCCCGATAGGCGCGCCCGCAGTACACGGCCGCGTGCGGGACAGCATATACGCTGTGAGATGCTCTGAGATATTCAATGGCGAAGTCAGCACTGGTGTGTGCGCGGCAGTGAGGAGGGGGCTAAAACACAAAATATTCATCCTCTGATTGATGCATGAGCTTGACAGTACGCTGAAGAAAAATGAAAGTGGGGAAAATGATGAAGAATGCTTCGGGAAATTTGGTCAGTGCTCACCAGCTGCTTTTGCCTCTATCGGCTACAAATGTGCCGAAGACACACCTCCAGCAAGACCGTCGGGCAGTGTTCTAGCACAATATGCTGCCACCAACCACTGCGTCACGCGTCTTTCAACAAGGCCCGTAACCAGATCAATAAGATGAAGAAGGATGATTCTGGAAATATATCACGGATAACGCTATTGTTTCGCTGCGCCCCTCCCCGTCCCCCCCCCCCCCCCCTCCATCTCAGACGTCACTGCAAGTTCTCAGACATTTTTCATAAGCAGAAAATATGCTTCGGATGAAACTTGGTCTGATTTCCAGCTACTGTCGCGCAAACTTGGCGTCGCAGCCCGTCTTTATGTCCTACTGTACGAGGCCCCGCTCGTGGTCTCAAGACGAGCCTGATACTTTTGGAACGTTGGAGGTAAGTGTAACTTCATGCTTCCACAGATCTCCGAAGGTGCAAAATTATCAGTAAAATAACCCGTAAAATTAAGCCGAAGGCACGCCTCTGTCCTTCTCTCAGCATCGGCTGATGAAACCATGAGGCGGAGGGCGGGGGTAGCAGGGTCAGAGGAGCGAGACGGACGGGAGGCGGCCGGTATCGATCCAGGTACTTCCCAGCGGGGTCATGACCTGAGCTGCTCCCCTGATGACCAGTTCATCAGCCGCTGCCGAGGGCTGAGGTCGGCAGGCTTGATAGCGGCTAGTGATGAAGCCGTCTTTTTAAAACGCATGCTTGTTCTTGGTGATATGCATGCTGTTCGGGTGTCTGGGAACTAGAATCTAAATAATTGCGTGCTTGTTAACCAAAGCTGTAAAATGTGCTACATGGTGTGTTCATGCTTCAAAGACGAAGACAGTCTAAGCTTGTGGTCGGACAACACTCCTGACCTGTTCAGCTCCTGTACGGTTTGTTGTCGTGATTGTCTCAGCAGTACCTTGGTGTACACTAAGGCAAGCCCAATCTACGAAACAAGCCCGTCCAACTAGGTTATACCAAAACTGAAACACTCATGTTACCCTTCTGTTCTCTTGCACGCGCCACTGCCTTCCATACTGGCAAGGACTATGTCCACGTGGAGGATTCCTAATGGTTATGAAAGGAAACAACTCCCATGACATGCAACACAGCCATGCGTCGGGATATCCAACGGCCATGAATAGCTGGTATGCGCAACCAGCTGAGCATTTAACCCTTGGCTCATGCGGCGAACGCGCAATTTCCATGCATGCGGAAACTGGCTGACCATTGCCTCCAGCCGACCGCCATGGGAGCGATTGAAGGGGCTTTGACTAGTACGGCATCAGGCTGTTACGTATGTGCTGGCCTGGTTTTTAGCTGGATGAGAATGGTGTAAATGTCGAATGTGGATATTATGCTTTTATGCCTTACGTGTTTCATATCTCAGGAGACATAAACACCGTTGGAATACAAGCTGCTTTTATCCTGATGCAACACTAAGATTTCATGCATAGGTTTTCATTTTGTTTGCGAGGCTGCGGTGGGCCTGGAGACACGCCAGCAAATTAGCTTAGAATCAATAACTAGCGAGCGGACGACCTTGACAGCTGAGATTAAAAGATCGGTGCATTGCATAATGGCGAGGACGTCCCACTATCATAATGACGAGGACGTCCCATTGTCATAATGAGGAGGACATCCCACTATCATAATGGCGAGGACGTCCCTCTATCATAATGACGAGGACGTCCCACTATCATAATGACGAGGACGTCCCATTATCATAATGACGAGGGCGTCCCATTATTCGGCTTTACATATCCAACCAGCATAATGTAAGTCGCATTCGCATTCGGCAGAGCACTGCCTGTCAGTGGTGGATGCAGAGTCCAAAGAATAGGTGTGAAAGAGCATGATCGTGATAGTTGGCATGGCGATGCATTGCAAATCCGCCAGTTCTCCCCAAATATCTGCAGACGGTGCCGCTCATGCGGATTCGTGCATCCACCTCACATGTCCTGGGGTGCAAAAGATGCACTCGGGGTATAACACCGTCCTGCTACCATGTCATATTGTCGGTGGGCTCTCGTTGAACAGGTCGTTGCAACTAGTCAAACAAAACCGGCGGACTTGAGAGCGAAGGCCGGGGTTGAGTACCGGTTGAGTACGTGTCTTGGGATAAGACGTCCAGGTCCGTCAAAGAAGGTAAGCTGTCGTGCGGTGCTGTTAGGCGCATTTAGCTGATATCGGATTCTTCGCAATCCCAATGCTATGGATCACATTCCCAGGCGATTAACGGGACAGAGATGGAATGAACACGTCACCAGGGACAGTGCGAGAATTTTTTGCTTGGGTGGAGGTTGGGTGGGATGGGAGTTGGGGGGGATCACGGAGGGTGTCTGGGAGATCAAAAGTCGATTTTTTTTTCGTGTGACGCCATAGGCTATATATCGCCACATCAAACCTCGAGATTATGGGATACGCGCTCCGCCCCCCCCCCCCACCCCCCCCACCCCACCCCCCACTGGGCTATGACGTAACGACGCCCCCGACCAGCGCCTTGAATCGCTTGCAAGATGACTCAAGAAGCGGTCACAAGGCACGTGCTTCCTGCGCCAACAAAGAACGAAGGCGTCGAGTGTCAGTAGATGTGCGGATACGACTTGGGACAGTCCAAGGCCAAATCCCAATCAGCTGATGCGACCAGGCAGCGACCTCATTAGCATGCAAGGTATGTGAATCCTGTATGACATCGGTCCTTGCATACACGTAACTTGGTAGCTTCGGTTATACAACGTGAATCCAAAGCCTGGGGAAGCGCGCGACTCGTGCAAATGGCACGCGTTCTAGACGGTGAGTTGTGAGCTGTGTGATGTATGGGGATGTATCAGTGGTCACCAACTGATGCAAATTTGGTCAAAATCTCGCTAGGCGCAGCAGATGGTCATTCAGATCAATAGGCACATACGTAGAATATTAAAGGACACGACAGCAGCGTGACAAAATAGTGAGAAAAAGCGTGACTGATTTGGAGCTGGGATACCAGATTTCTGGTAATAGCCAAGTCGCGACTAGTGTCTAGGGAGCCGTCGACTGCTTGGCCATTCTACAAATTCATCGACTGACCATCTGGCTGACTGACTAATGCATCTCTTCTGCTAAGCCGAAGAAGTGGCTGGAATCCTGCTGACTGGATGTAAGAAGCGGTATTCAAGAGAAGCGGTCAGGATCGCTTTTGAAGATAACGCCTGTGTCCAAGTATCGCGCAGAGGTTGAGATCCTTACCTGGCGTGTAAGAAAAAAGTGGTTTTACCATTTGCATAATTTACCCCGAAGAAACGCTATCAGATCTCGGTATTATGCAAGGACCTAACGAGCTACAAGCTCAAGCACTTCTCTACTGATGAAATATCTGTCCGATATCACATTCCAACGCTTACATGCTTACGTGCCACTGATCACGACCTTACATCGCGAAAATTCCAGTATTCAGCGTAGCTGAAACGATGCCGTGAGCCATTGTAGCGGTCTACTCTCCGCCCGCTTCCAGCCAACCACGACGATGTTCTGCTAAGCGCTAGCAAATCAAACCATATACAGGGTCTCTAAGAGCCCAGTCTCGATCATCAACTTCTAAAACAGACAGTCACCTGGCGACCGACCAGTGCAAAGGCCCGCCGACAGCAGTCACCGGCGTGGAGGGGGGGGGGGGGGGGGCATCACGTGACCACGGGCATCAGCCCGCCGCGACCGGTTACCGGTTACCGGTTACCGGTTGGTGGCACACTTCGGCGGCCGGTGCGCACGGCGCCGTCATGTCATCAAATGCCGCGAACCGGCCTCCTGACAGCGTAAGCCAGCTCCGGTCACCGCCAGCGGCCGCAAGTGCCACATAAATCGTCCAGACGGAGAGCCACCGCAGCATCTTCAAACAATGTGCTGTCCGTCACAACCAGCCGTCACAGGAGTCAGGCGGAGGCATGGGCCACACGAGCCGCGCCACGACCCGCCGCGGGTGAGGCACCCAGCGACCGGCGGCAGGCCACCGGCCCTCCAAGGTCAACTATGGATTACCATAGCCAGAGCCGGTGGTTCCATCTCAGTGAGAGCCAGCAGTTGGGTCAGAAGGTGGGGGGGGGGGGGGGGGAGGGGGGGGGGGGGGGAGGGGTACGGTGGTGGGGTTCAGCGTCACGCACTGTCACGCTGATGGATTGCATGGTGCGTATGTTGCAAAAGCGGCTACATCGCACTATAAGTCACAGCAGAGAACACTCAGTCAAGGAATCTCACAGTAACGCATATGTTCACATGATAGCACAAATCCCACGGTAGTGGGCATTTCTTGTGCAACAGCGGTGCTGCAATCTTTGCAAAGTGACAGTCTCACAGCGACGCAAGTCACGGAGACGGTGGCGTACATTGACGGAAATCATTTCAAAGCAGCCAATATAACCACCGCAGTACCAACGCGTACGTTGCACGAAGCAAAGCAAAAATGGACACGCGAGCTGTGCGTCTGACGGTGGGGGACTTGGCACTGACGGCTGGTGACCTCGCGCGGGGCGCCTCGCTCTCCCGAACGGCAGCCGCCAACGCCACGTGTGACCGCGCGCCCCAGTGTGCCTCTCTGTGGAGGGCAGCCCCGGACCAGACCGGCGCCCATCAGCCACGCTTCAAGGGCCACGTCACGTCACGTCACGCCTGGTCATGCCACACCACGTTACGTCACGTCACGCCAAGTCACGTCACGACACGCCTGGTCACGCCACGTCACGACACGCCTGGTCACGCCACGTCACGTCACGTCACGCTGGGTCACGCCGGGTTACGTCACGTCATAATACGTCACGTCACGTCGCGTCACGCCTCTTCACGTTACACCGCGTCACGTCACGTCACGCCGCATTAGCGGCGGCTCGAGATGTAGGTGACTCGGAGCCGACGAAGCGTCTTGGCGCTTGCACACCTGCTCCCCGGGAGTCGTGCATGGCACGGAGAGGCACAAGACCCCGCTCTGCCGGAAGCCCCGTCCCGTGTATTTCGCGCGCCCAGCTTGGCGGACGGCCTGTACGGGTTTAAACGTCCAACTTATCTCCTCTCTTCCTGCGATAGCCTTTTTAAAGCCTTGGGTGTGCTGTCCCCTGCCGCGCAAACCTGCATCGAGGATTTCAAGCCTTCAAGATGCATATCTTCACAGGGGACGTAAAGCCGAGGGTTACTGGTATGCCCCGTCCGGTTTGGAACAAGACAGGACCGTGATGGGACGGGAGGCAGTACTTACGGGTCATATATGGACCGCGATGGAACAGGAGGCAGTACTTACGGGTCTTATACGGACAGGTGACGGAGAGAATGATGAATATCCCAGCTCCAATCAGAAAGTAAAAGATGGGCTTCTTTCTGCCGAATCTGCAACATAGAGAATGAGACTCAAGCAGGTGAAATGAAATCACCCGAACCGTGTGCTAGCTAAATATTTCACTGCCTAAATCAGGAAACACTTCTAGGTGCCACGTTTGGCATGATTGGCATGGCGCGAAGCTAATGTTTTCATGGGACATCGGCTGGAAGACAGGCACTGCATGGGAGAATTCCATTGGGATATCAGTCGAAGAGAGTAAAATGAGAACCATCAACCGTATCGTCCCGGTTCTCAACGGGCCTACCACGACATCGACGGCCGCGGTAATGACACTCGCCTGGCGAGCGTCGATTGAGAACGGCACAAGGAATGACGTCACCACAGGACAGCTGCCACGCTGCCACTTCACCTCTCAGGCGCCCGCGCTCGCACGCAACGCGACACGAGCACGCCGGCCGACGCGTGACATCCCAAGCTAAACGTTTACGCCTTGCTGCGGAACGGAGACGGAACGGAGAACGGAATCTGTCAAGTAGCGTCACCGTGCGCCGGACGCGCGGCTCATGACAGGAAACACGAGAGACCCGGCGTAGGGTCAAAGGTCCAGGGTCACATTGGCAGCAGCGCGAGCTCTGGCATGGTGAACATCGACGTTGAAAAGATGTCTGCATCGACGCGTCTGAATTGTGAAACGCCGGGGAGAGGTAGGAATCAAGTACAGATCTCGTCGGTCGGAAGGTCGTCTCATTGCGTGGAGAAGTCCAGCTGCGATAGTAGCTGGACTTCTCCACGCAATGATAGAAGTCCAGCTATATATATATATATATATATATATATATATATATATATATATATATATATATTCAGCTATATATATCACGCAGGATAGAAGTCCAGCTACGATAGCCCCGCCCGTATTTGTTATCTCAGCCGAGGGGCGACAGACGTGGTGTCGAGGTGAGCAAATAAACGGAGATAAATGATGATTTGATCTTAAGGACCCGTCGACAGCGTTGGTTATATGGCGCACATGTAATGCGAAAAAGGAGAGGAGATAATAGCCGTTTTCATAAACATGCGCTGCACGAAACTTTTCGCCATGTCAAAATCTTTTAGAAATCGTGCTATGTGCGGTACGTGCTTTCGCAGAAGCCGATGTGACATTTTTTGTAGCAAAGAGGTTGTTTTAGTTGCTTTAGGTAGACAAACGTGCGCTGTTTTGAAATAATTGCTCACCAATGCCAGCGATCATAAATATTTCAGCCCAATATCTCGACACAATAACATGCTTTTGCACTTACCATGCTGAATAGACTGAGATTGTTTACGTTCGTTCCAAGCTGACTGAAGAGAGCCATGCGCCTTAGCGCGGGCGCACGTCATCACGGCCGGAGGCCACAGTCTCTCGTGTGGAGCGGGACACGGGACCTCAGCCTGGCTGCCATTGGGCTGTGTCATTAGCTGGTCATCAGCATGGCTCAGGCCGCTGCATTGTGGTCACTGCAACGTTCACTGCCATCACTGTAGTCATAAGCGGAGTCTCATATAGATCATTCGTGAAAGTCAATATCAAAATTGGTTGGTTGTCATGCGGTTGGATTTGTGGCATGTGTGCGGGGGCTTGCTTTTCAATAGTTTTCAGTCATTAAAGTAATATACTGAAGGGCCTGGATTCAGCCAGCGGCTGTTTCAAAGGGACACAAAGCCCCGTCCATTGTCAAAGCTCCATATGCTATATAATGCGGCTCGCGACAGGCCCAGCAGCAGGCGGGTGGATTCCTGACAGGTCCGGCAGCAGGCGGGTGGATTCCTGACAGGCCCGACAGCAGGCAGGCGAATTCCTGATAGGTTCAGCAGCAGGCGGGTGGATTCCTGAAAGGTCCGGCAGCAGGCGGGTGGATTCCTGACAGGTCCGGCAGCAAGCGGGTGGATTCCTGACAGGCCCGACAGCAGGCAGGCGGATTCCTGATAGGTTCAGCGGCAGGCGGGTGGATTCCTGACAGGTCCGGCAGCAGGCGGATGGATTCCCACAGCTTGCGCAATTGCTAGCGGACCGACAGCCGGTTTGATGATCACAACGGAATTCTGTGGATGCAGGCACGAGCACATGCCGGTGGCACCTGCTTCGGCCAGCAGAATGGTGGCATGCCACGATGCCGTGTGCTTGGGTCGGCAGGTTTCGTGTCTTCGCACAAGCCGGCGAGCGGGGCCATGACGATTCAGGCCAGGTGTTCTGTGAGGTTCACATCGCATACTGCCCACGAGAGCGGACGCCCGGATAAGAGCACGTGGGTCTCGCCGGGCCCCTGTAGCCTGCACCCGCGCACGTGGGTCTCGCCAGGCCCCCCTCAGCCTGTGCACGTGGGTCTCGCCGGGCCCCGTAGCCTGCGCCCGTGCACATGGATCTAGCCGGGCTCCCGTAGCCTGTGCACGTGGGTCTCGGCGGGCCCCGTAGCCTGTGCACGTGCACGTGGATTTAGCCGGGCCCCCGGAGCCTGTGCACGTGCACGTGGGTCTCGCCGGGCCCCCGTAGCCTGCATGAGTCTCGCCGGGCCCCCGAAGCCTGCACCCGTGCGCCATGCAGATGGAGGTGAAAGGCTTGCACGAATGCGTGCGATGCTTGGTAAACTGTGCATGTATACACAGTTCACAAGCGTGCATGCTATGGTACGTCGGCGCTAAGTAGTTCTAATGAGACCCCTGATGGCATCATAGCTTC
>NW_023596448.1:2416493-2424418 GCF_011947565.3 Pollicipes pollicipes
GTCTGAGTCGCGCTGCCCGTCGGCACATTTAATACCGTGCCGTTCTAAAAGGTGCGGGGCATAGCCGTTTTGCCGGTCGAAAATTAATCCTTTAACACCAAAGTGGGAACGAATATCTGCGAGGTAAAGTAAGCTCGATGGCGCATGCGGGCTGCCAGCCAGCCACACCGGGATCGTGCGGGCTGCCAGCCAGTCACACCGGGATCATGCGGGCTGCCAGCCAGCCACACCGGGATCGTGCGGGCTGCCAGCCAGCCACACGGGGATCATTCGGGCTGCCAGCCAGTCACACTGGGATTACACGGGCTGCCAGCCAGTCACACTGGGATTACACGGGCTGCCAGCCAGTCACACCGAGACCTAGCGTTGAATCCTGCCGACACGCGAGTTGTGAAACTTGGCAGCAAGCAACCGGCTCATGTTGCCGCGTTCAATGGCGGACCGAAGCATGACGCAACCAGAGTCGCGTTCGTCCACCAAAGTCACCCCGATGACCGCCACAGGACTGTCTGCGACAGTCGCAGCGGCGCTACGGCACGGCGCCACCCGCGCAGGATCCAGGGCCCCACCGGCGCCGACTGTACCTGCTCCAACAGTTCGGAGACTGTTGGCAGTGCGCCGGCAAGCGCGAAATGTGTAAGTCAGGATCAAAAGAGATGGGCAGCGTTTGATCACCTGTCCTGTTCGACGGTTTCTGCTCTACACTGGTGTCATATGATCACGAAGCGTCTCATGCCCCCGATCCGCAGCGGTGTCAAATGATCCCTGATCCACAATGTTAAGTCGCACGACCCTCGGGTGTCGTCTGTCACCTGATTAGCAGCGGTGTCAAATGATCCCTGATCCACAATGTTAAGTCGCGCGACCCCTCGGGTGTCGTCTGTCACCTGATTAGCAGTGGCGTCAAATTAACCCGGATTCTAAACGCTGTCGTATATTCCCCGAGCATCCGTGGTGTTGACTGGCCTTTGAGCTGTCGAGACGTCGTGTGGCTACATATCTGCGGTGTTTTTGCATGATTCCTGGTCCCGCAATCCCGGCACATCATATGATTCATAATATAAAATGATTATCGCGTCATCCTTGCGCGTTAAAGCCGCTACCCTCGTGGTTCAGTGGTGCTGCCGAATTTGCCACAGTGCCGCACACTCCCTGATCCTCAGCAATGTCGTGCACTCCCTGATCCTCAGTGATGTCACACACTCCCTGATCCTCAGTGATGTGGCACACTCCCTGATCCTCAGTGATGTGGCACACTCCCTGATCCTCAGTGATGTGGCACACTCCCTGATCCTCTGCAATGTCGCACACTCCCTGATCCTCAGTGATGTCGCACACTCTCTGATCCTCAGTGATGTCGCTCACGCCCTGATCCTCAGTGATGTCGCACACTCTCTGATCCTCAATGATGTCGCACACGCCCTGATCCTCAGTGATGTCACACACTCCCTGATCCTCAGTGATGTCGCACACTCTCTGATCCTCAGTGATGTCGCACACTCCCTGATCCTCAGTGATGCCACACACTCCCTGATCCTCAGTGATGTCGCACACTCCCTGATCCTCAGTGATGTGGCGCACTCCCTGATTCTCAGTGATGTCACACACTCCCTGATCCTCAGTGATGTCGCACACTCCCTGATGCACAGCAGCCGATCTGCGGCGGTCGGCGCCCGGCCAACCCCTGCCATCATCAGCCTAAGTCAGACGCGTGCCTCGGAACCCGACAGTAACCTGCCCGTCCGTCCCCCCGTCCGGGCTCGGTCTGCTAAGTTTAGACTTGCCGAGTGCGACAGTGCGGCAGTGCGGCAGTGCGACACCCAGCAACACCACGAGAACGGAGCGCACCTCCGTGGCGGCAGCCGCCCGCACAGAGCTTGTTATGATGGGGTCGCGCTGCCAACACAATTCCAAGTATACATGAACTCACACTTAACCCTGTTTGGTTTGCTTTTCCGGAAGGGAATGATCAATAGGGAAATGTAACAGGAACAAAAATAATTCCTCTCAGAAAAAGTACTGAAATGTATATTGAATGAAAACAAAACAAAAAACAAAAACACCAAAAGACACCTGCCACTCCTTTTAGATAAGCGGTTCCGTATTACACCCCCCCTCCCCCCCCCCCCCCCGCTCCTGTCGTCACTGCCGATGAGCATCTCACCCTCATCACGATGTCAGTCGTGGCCTCTGAGCATTTGTCATGCATACCACTCGTTCTGTATCCTACAAATGCCCACGTGGGCGTGATATGTGAAAGAGGGCGAGGAGAGGGGACAAAATGTTATGGTGCGCATGCTTCGGCTAGATGTGCAGACCTCCCCCCCCCCTCCCCCCTGGAGAGCTGGCTAGGCTTTACCCGTGACTGTACTGCCCGTGACTGTGGGGGGGGGGGGGGGGGCGGCGTGATGGCTGAAGCTTTGGCTGTTCACATCAGGGAGGCGGCCCTCTGCGTCAGTGATATGCCGTGTAGCAAGTGGTGTGTGCACGGGTGTGATTCTCAAACGGTGTTTAGATTAAGCCTCAGTCTGCATCGCAGGCCTAAGCCGCAGGCAGGCCTAAGCCGCTGCTTGTGACCGCCAGGCGATGCCGCCAACGGTCATCACAAGCAGCCAATGGTTTTTCTGTCCTCGACTCTGAGCAGCTTCCCTGTATGTTGAAGCCTGTGTGTTGAAACTGATGCAGCATGATAAACTCATCTAGTAGAAATACTATTAAATACGGACTGTTCTCTACATGTACCACGACAAACCCCAGGGTACTAATACCGTTATGCATCATATTTTCTTGCCAGCTGGGTCTCACAGAGCTGTTAACGAATGAAAAGTTTAACGTCTGCAGCTGCAGGATGCTTGGCACATATCTACGGCGGCGAGTCGAGGTATTAGTGGGGCTCAACAGACTCCATGTCACTGGACTGGAATGAACGGAGTCATCTACAGCGACGAGTCGAGGTATGGGCGGGCCTCAACAGACTCCATGTCACTGGACTGGAATGAACGGAATCATCTACAGCGACGAGTCGAGGTATAGGTGGGCCTCAACAGACCCCATGTCACTGGACTGGAATGAACGGAGCCATCTACAGCGACGAGCAAGCCTGACTAGACGAACTCCTGTCGGCGGCTGGGCAGTGTCGCTCCGACGAACCGTCGATTTGTGATCAGAGCTGTTACGGATCACACGTCATCACACGGCCATCATGAATCACACGTCACATGATACCACAGATCACATTCACATGACCGATACGGATCACACGTCATCACTGACCGTCAGGGTGAACTCAAGCCGAGGCAAGCAACCGAGACTGTTAAGTTGTGTATTCTTAAAAACATTTTCATCATATTTCAGTGGCATGACCATATTAGGAAGTGACCTACGGTGATGCTTGGAATGAATGGCCTTATAGATCGGAGATTTCTGCAGGAGCCTTGCAGTCATTTTTGGAAAATGGCCTCGGCACATACCGCTGTGAGGACGATTTGTGGTGATTCTGTGCGGTGACGGGGGGGGTATAGCCATTTGGTGTAAAATATTGCCGAGACGGGTACAAGCCATGGTCAAAAGCACCCGATGAGCTTTGCTGGGTGTTTGATGAATGGCCATGCATCAGTTACCGTCCTTATCTACGCGAACCGCAGTCACGAAAAGCCAGAATCCATTTCGAATCACTTGACGTATCTGTCAGTAAATCTTCAGATCTGAGGAACTGAGCCTGCCACATAGCTGGGGGTCGTGAAGCTCAAAGTAAACGAATGATCGACAACACAGAGCTGACAGGCTCAAAGACTGACTCATATCCGCCCTGGCCAAATAAAAACGTAGAAAACTGTCGGCGGCTGTCACGACCCGGTCAGACAGTGGTCGTGACACCGCTCCGCTCAACGGTCAGACCATCCCCGACCACCGTCAGCTGTGCTCGGACTGAAAACCAGCCTAACTAGCGTAAGTGCGGCTATCCCAGGGGGCGCTGGCCAGGACATAACCGCCATCATGCTCACAGGACACGTCAACAACATCGGACACGTGAGCCTCAAAAAGAGGCTTTCACTTGTGCAGAAAACGATAGTGTTCTATTGAGCACGGTGCCCATGTTTGGGCCAAATCGAAGGCCTGGCACTGGTCGGAGCCAAACTTCCCCCGCAAGGTACGGCCGTCAGTCCCAATGCCACGCGTAACGTCTCGTACTCAGCAACATTCATGTCCGCCGCGTATTATGGTGCTGACGGAGGAGACGCAGTGCGAAGGCTTTGACGAGGGATTTTGCGATGACATGTTGCTAGAAAGCAGCGACGAACAGCCACTGAGCATTTGGCCGCTGTCAGCTTTATGAAAACAACAATTCATCCCCATCAAACGGGCCGGCGCATACCAGCTGAACGCCGCCCACGCCGAAAGATTAACCGTTTTAGCGGCGCGAGCATTGCGCAGGGTTTCGAACCCATCTGTGATTATTGGCGCCGGAAACTACGGCCAGCGTAAATATTAGCGCCAAGGAGGGCCCTGCTGACGAAACCCACAGAGAACAAAAAACAGGTCGAGGGCGGGGAATCAAAGGAAAAGAAGCGTGTTCCAAACAAACGTCTAGACGTTGTTCTGACGGCTGAGCTGCGGCATGCGAGAGTGGACGACGCAGTTGCTATTCGTCAATGGTAGCAGGCGTTAGAACCGACTCTGACCATGGATTTGGGAAGAGAAACATCGCGGGTAGCAAGCACCTGCTTATTTCAGCGGAGCCCCAGCTGGACTGAAGAAAACTGAACACACCGCTCATGTCGCCGTGATAATACACGCGATGGGAGATTTGTTCTGGCTGTCACGAGCCTACCACGAGCTAGGTTGTTATTAGCAGTAGTCAAACTTTGTTGAAGCATGTAGCATGGCAACGATCCAAATGCGTGCTAAGTGCTACCAGTTGGCGCGCTGGGTGCTAATCAAAAAGCGCACACATCCGTTTTAAAAATTCGAATGCTGCTGCGTTAACATGAAAAACAGCTCGCCTTTGCTCGAGTTCGTTCACTACATCGGTTGCCCGAGTCCCCGGTCCGACAGCTCAGTTAGTTAGATCACTTGACTTGCAATCCAGCCACACGTCGCGGGGCGGGGGCCCGCGTCGCTTTAAGCGCTCGCTGTTTGCCTTTGACTTGGGTTGACCTCCGGCCGGTGGCAGCGGTCGCGCCAACAAGTGACGTGACGTCAGAGGACGAGCTGGAACGATGCCGAACATTGCAGTACGCTTAACTCTCCACACAGCTTTCAGCTGTTAATCTGGAATTTCCACAATCGGATGGTAGAAGTCGGGGATCACCCAACAAGCGCTGCTTAGCATGAGCTCTGATTCCAGAATCCATTCATTCAGTACTCCGGACTAAATCATTAAAATTCTCTTCTGACCACCTCAGAACTCATAGCGCGCTCTCGCCATCTTCCTCATTGTTTAGGTCCTCGAGCTCCTAGTCCCTCTCACTCTGGTCTCAGGCCCGCCTGCCCTTCCCTCTCCCGTGTTCTAGGTGGTGTCGCCTCCCTTCTCCCCCACCTGACCTCGCCTCTGGCCGCCTCTAACCCTCCCAGCGTTTCTCCTGGCCTCGCCCGTGCGCGCCCGATCCGCCGGCTTTGGGCACCCCACCCAGCGCCCGGCCGCGTCATGAACTCCACCTCAGGCCGTACTGCAGGCGTCAATGAAGCCGGCGGCCGTGCCGCCCCACGGCCACCGTCGGCGGGCAGGCGCCGCCCGTGTTTGGCACCGTGCCCTCGGGGGGCGAGCACCATCAGCCCGGGGAGATGGCCTGCAGCCGGCCTCGACCTTGAGTGCTGACTGCTGGAGGCTGCTGTGAAAGGCAGACTCCTAGCCGCCGGTAACCAACCGTACTGTAGCCAGCTTCGTAAAGAGAGAATGCGTACACATATGGCGTAGGGGGTAATTTCACAAGGTTTTACCTCAACTCCGGTTGCATAGAGTAAATAGTACTTATTTACTTTAACGCCTAAGATTGTACAATTTACTGGGATATCTGGAGTGAGGAGTTACTCCGTACTTCACCAGGCATCCATCGGGTTTCATAAACGCAGCTGGTTTGGCCACGAAGTAGACATTTATTCTAAAACTGGCATGACATGCTCTGGCCGGCATTGGCCTTAGACTGAGCTATACGCGCCACACAGATGGGGAAACAATCTTGGCTCATCTGATCAAATTCGACAGCAGAAAACACCGTAAAGGATGTGAAAAATGACCTTAGGCAAATCGCAGATCACATACAGAGCTAGTACACATTTCTGTACTTTGGTTCCAGCACCTAGCACATCTAGCGCTGACTTTCCACGGGTGGTCGCCCCCCCCCCCATCGCTAAAGGCATACAACCTGCACGCCAGGCGTTCGGTTCCGGCGGGTGAGCCTGTTGAAGGCACCAGCACGACCGTCTGCCCGGGTGGCAAGCGGGCCCCCTCATCATCTGGGAGGGCGCACGAGCCCAGCAGACAAATAAGCCAGCAAATCGGCAGAGAAGGCGCCGCTCAAGGATCCGTGGGTCACGCCGGCACCGGCTCACAACTAACAGCATTTATCCGATTTATGCTTCAAAGGGTACCGACCCGGCACGGGCCCGGCCAACAGATTCGTGGAAAGCACGCGTAAACGTGGCTGAAACCTGACCCGCCGGCGCGGTGGGATCCGCACTCCATGAACTCACGAACCTCTAGGGATCTGTTCATCCTCCTCGGGGTCTGTTCATCTGTGGCCAGGACAACAGCTTGATGCTATGCCATTTTTTGGCGGCATCTCTGGAGCTGTTCAAAGCATTAGATCATATAATTTTAGTCAGCTGCGTTCTGCACTCTTCATACCTGACTTTGAGGTTTATATTTTTACGATGACTGGTCGCTGACCTATCACGTCTCTTTGGGGGCTGTCAGAATGTCAAGTGATCATAAAGGGCTATCAAAAGCTAAATTACTGTAATTGCAACTTAACCTCGCTTCGAAAAATGTGGGGACTGCTTTTCAAGAAGTATATCTTTGTTATAACATCTCAGTTGTTCCATTGAACAGGCTTTGTTGCAATGACGTTGCGGAAGTCATGTTGTGTATTCTTAGATACATTGCTGAGATACTACGGCAAATATCAGTTTTCTAAAAACTTTGCACCCCTGTTGCAGAGTGCAACTGAGCGTTGGCGACCAATGCTCTTACCTGAGGCCTTGGTTGACTGGTTGCCGGCCCTATATGGACCAGGTGCTGGCGGTCTGTCGACCCCAGACTTACCTCCCGGCTCCGGGTTAAAAGGCGACATATTTTTTTCGAATGTTTGCCAAACTGCCAGATTGCGGGGCCGAACATTACCAGGTAAACTCTGTCTTTCTTATGGAAGCAGACAGCAAAACCGTTGGAACACATTGCTTACCCGGAAATCATATGCTTTCTCATTTTTCCCGGACAGTCTTAGCCTCTTTCTGGACCTCAGAAAAATGTTAATCGCTGGGTTCCTCTGTCCGAGACTGTACGTGCCCCTGACCTGTCATGCCGGAGTGTGTCGGTTTGTCTAAGCCAGCTGGTGGATATGGCAGTGCAGCTGGTGGATATGGGCAGGATGTGGGTGGATCTCATCGGTTAAAGGAAAGTGAGCAATCTAAGCATTTACAGCAAAACAGAGTGGGCAAAACATGTGAGATATTGCCAAAAATCGACCTCTGAGAAGAAAAAATGAACATATTTTAAGCCACCAAAAGCTGGGCTTTTGGAAGTCATGCTGTATATCTGTCACGCATCTCGACCGTTCCAACGAACCGTTCCGTTCACTCTGTATGGCACGGGGAAGGTGAGAAATCGGTGCCCCGCTGGCAATTCTTGGATCTTTGCTCACCAGATCTTCTTGTCCAGCAATGCTGAAGGTGTTCAGTGGATAAAACATGGCACTAACCAATGT
>NW_023596448.1:2425294-2462794 GCF_011947565.3 Pollicipes pollicipes
ACCCAGCGACCGGCGGCAGGCCACCGGCCCTCCAAGGTCAACTATCGATTACCATAGCCAGGCCGGTGGTTCCATCTCAGTGAGAGCCAGCAGTTGGGTCAGAAGGTGGGGGGGGGGGGGGGAGGGGAGGGGGGGGGAGGGTACGGTGGTGGGGTTCAGCGTCACGCACTGTCACGCTGATGGATTGCATGGTGCGTATGTTGCAAAAGCGGCTACATCGCACTATAAGTCACAGCAGAGAACACTCAGTCAAGGAATCTCACAGTAACGCATATGTTCACATGATAGCACGAATCCCACGGTAGTGGGCATTTCTGTGCAACAGCAGTGCTGCAATCTTTGCAAAGTGACAGTCTCACAGCGACGCAAGTCACGGAGACGGTGGCGTACATTGACGGAAATCATTTCAAAGCAGCCAATATAACCACCGCAGTACCAACGCGTACGTTGCACGAAGCAAAGCAAAAATGGACACGCGAGCTGTGCGTCTGACGGGGGGGGACTTGGCACTGACGGCTGGTGACCTCGCGCGGGCGCCTCGCTCTCCCGAACGGCAGCCGCCAACGCCACGTGTGACCGCGCGCCCCAGCATGCCTCTCTGTGGAGGGCAGCCCCGGCCAGGACCGGCGCTCATCAGCCACGCTTCAAGGGCCACGTCACGTCACGTCACGCTGGGTCACGCCGGCCCGACACGTCACGTCACCCTGGTCACCAGCACCCTGGTCATGCCACACCCGTTACGTCGTCACGCCAAGTCGCGTCACGACACTGGTCACGCCACGTCACGTCACGTCACGCTGGGTCACGCCGGGTTACGTCACGTCATAATACGTCACGTCACGTCGCGTCCGCCTCTTCACGTTACACCGCGTCACGTCACGTCACGCCGCATTAGCGGCGGCTCGAGATGTAGGTGACTCGGAGCCGACGAAGCGTCTTGGCGCTTGCACACCTGCTCCCCGGGAGTCGTGCATGGCACGGAGAGGCACAAGACCCCGCTCTGCCGGAAGCCCCGTCCCGTGTATTTCGCGCGCCCAGCTTGGCGGACGGCCTGTACGGGTTTAAACGTCCAACTTATCTCCTCTCTTCCTGCGATAGCCTTTTTAAAGCCTTGGGTGTGCTGTCCCCTGCCGCGCAAACCTGCATCGAGGATTTCAAGCCTTCAAGATGCATATCTTCACAGGGACGTAAATCCGAGGGTTACTGGTATGCCCCGTCCGGTTTGGAACAAGACAGGACCGTGATGGGACGGGGGCAGTACTTACGGGTCATATATGGACCGCGATGGAACAGGAGGCAGTACTTACGGGTCTTATACGGACAGGTGACGGAGAGAATGATGAATATCCCAGCTCCAATCAGAAAGTAAAGATGGGCTTCTTTCTGCCGAATCTGCAACATAGAGAATGAGACTCAAGCAGGTGAAATGAATCACCCGAACCGTGTGCTAGCTAAATATTTCACTGCCTAAATCAGGAAACACTTTAGGTGCCACGTTTGGCATGATTGGCATGGCGCGAAGCTAATGTTTTCATGGGACATCGGCTGGAAGACAGGCACTGCATGGGAGAATTCCATTGGGATATCAGTCGAAGAGAGTAAAATGAGAACCATCAACCGTATCGTCCCGGTTCTCAACGGGCTACCACGACATCGACGGCCGCGGTAATGACACTCGCCTGGCGAGCGTCGATTGAGAACGGCACAATGAATGACGTCACCACAGGACAGCTGCCACGCTGCCACTTCACCTCTCAGGCGCCCGCGCTCGCACGCAACGCGACACGAGCGCGCCGGCCGACGCGTGACATCCCAAGCTAAACGTTTACGCCTTGCTGCGGAACGGAGACGGAACGGAGAACGGAATCTGTCAAGTAGCGTCACCGTGCGCCGGACGCGCGGCTCATGACAGGAAACACGAGAGACCCGGCGTAGGGTCAAAGGTCCAGGGTCACATTGGCAGCAGCGCGAGCTCTGGCATGGTGAACATCGACGTTGAAAAGATGTCTGCCCTAATCGACGCGTCTGAATTGTGAAACGCCGGGGAGAGGTAGGAATCAAGTACAGATCTCGTCGGTCGGAAGGTCGTCTCATTGCGTGGAGAAGTCCAGCTGCGATAGTAGCTGGACTTCTCCACGCAATGATAGAAGTCCAGCTATATATATATATATATATATATATATATATATATATATTATATATATATCCAGCTATATATATCACGCAGGATAGAAGTCCAGCTACGATAGCCCCGCCCGTATTTGTTATCTCAGCCGAGGGGCGACAGACGTGGTGTCGAGGTGAGCAAATAAACGGAGATAAATGATGATTTGATCTTAAGGACCCGTCGACAGCGTTGGTTATATGGCGCACATGTAATGCGAAAAAGGAGAGGAGATAATAGCCGTTTTCATAAACATGCGTTGCACGAAACTTTTCGCCATGTCAAAATCTTTTAGAAATCGTGCTATGTGCGGTACGTGCTTTCGCAGAAGCCGATGTGACATTTTTTGTAGCAAGAGGTTGTTTTAGTTGCTTTAGGTAGACAAACGTGCGCTGTTTTGAAATAATTGCTCACCAATGCCAGCGATCATAAATATTTCAGCCCAATATCTCGACACAATAAACATGCTTTGCACTTACCATGCTGAAATAGACTGAGATTGTTTACGTTCGTTTCCAAGCTGACTGAAGAGAGCCATGCGCCTTAGCGCGGGCGCACGTCATCACGCCGGAGGCCACAGTCTCTCGTGTGGAGCGGGCACACGGGACCTCATAGCCTTGGCTGCCATTGGCTGTGTCATTAGCTGGTCATCAGCATGGCTCAGGCCGCTGCATTGTGTCACTGCAACGTTCACTGCCACACTGTAGTCATAAGCGGAGTCCTACATAGATTCATCGTGAAAGTCAATATCAAATTGGTTGGTTGTCATGCGGTTGGATTTGTGGCATGTGTGCGGGGGCTGCTTTCAATAGTTTTCAGTCATTAAAGTAATATACTGAAGGGCCCTGGATTCAGCCAGCGGCTGTTTCAAAGGGACACAAAGCCCCGTCCATTGTCAAGCTCCATATGCTATATAATGCGGCTCGCGACAGGCCCAGCAGCAGGCGGGTGGATTCCTGACAAGGTCCGGCAGCAGGCGGGTGGAATTCCTGACAGGCCCGACAGCAGGCAGTGCGAATTCCTGATAGGTTCATCAGCAGGCGGGTGGATTCCTGATAGGTCCAGCAGGCAGGCGGGTGGATTCCTGACAGGTCCGGCAGCAAGCGGGTGGATTCCTGACAGGCCCGACAGCAGGCAGGCGGATTCCTGATAGGTTCAGCGGCAGGCGGGTGGATTCCTGACAGGTCCGGCAGCAGGCGGATGGATTCCCACAGCTTGCGCAATTGCTAGCGGACCGACAGCCGGTTTGATGATCACAACGGAATTCTGTGGATGCTGGCACGAGCACATGCCGGTGGCCCCTGCTTCGGCCAGCAGAATGGTGGCATGCCACGATGCCGTGTGGGTCGGCAGGTTTCGTGTCTTCGCACAAGCCGGCGAGCGGGGCCATGACGATCCAGGCCAGGTGTTCTGTGAGGTTCACATCGCATACTGCCCACGAGAGCGGACGCCCGGATAAGAGCACGTGGGTCTCGCCGGGCCCTGTAGCCTGCACCCGCGCACGTGGGTCTCGCCAGGCCCCCTCAGCCTGTGCACGTGGGTCTCGCCGGGCCCCGTAGCCTGCGCCCGTGCACGGATCTAGCCGGGCTCCCGTAGCCTGTGCACGTGGTCTCGGCGGGCCCCGTAGCCTGTGCACGTGCACGTGGATTTAGCCGGGCCCCCGGAGCCTGTGCACGTGCACGTGGGTCTCGCCGGGCCCCCGTAGCCTGCATGAGTCTCGCCGGGCCCCCGAAGCCTGCACCCGTGCGCCATGCAGTGGAGGTGAAAGGCTTGCACGAATGCGTGCGATGCTTGGTAAACTGTGCATGTATACACAGTTCACAAGCGTGCATGCTATGTACGTCGGCGCTAAGTAGTTCTAATGAGACCCCCTGATGGCATCATAGCTTCGAATGTGAAGCGGCGATCGTAAACGTGGGACCAGCTCTGGCGCGCTAGTAGCATGAAAGCCAGTTGAAGTATATTAAAACGTCAACGACAGAAAAGAAACAGACTTGCTATATTTGCACGGTGTCCATGCCTGCAATGAAACCGTCATATAATACTATACAACTTGATGCATGTGGTCAAGTCTTTGATTAACGCGCCTCCCTAAAGAGTCGCCGCTCGCTGGTGCAGCCCTGGTAAAGGTCGTAGCCCTCTGTCTGCGCATGTGTGGAACTCTACGTCTTCTGGAAGGGACCTTACACCAACGTTTGTCCTCCTCTCCGCCCAATTAGGAGTTTCAACACCCAAAATCAGTTTTCATCATTGAGATTGGCTTGCATCACAAACAACGTTGAAACAGTGGATCCGTCCATATCCAACCTCAAAGCTGTTTTTATAATATTTCTTACATTTTACATCATGACGTTTGATTGCGTTTCTGCACGGCGCCGCTCACCGTCTGCAGGAATGAAGATGGAGACGGAAGCCGGAATCATCACCAGACCGGACAGGCAGTAGTTGAGGTACAACGTTGCCCTTCATCACCATGGTGCTGGCCGTTAAGCCGTAGTACAGGTAAGCCCACGATCGCCCTGCCGCCAGGTGAGCCTAGGTCAGGTTAGATCAGCCCAGGTCATGCGTGGACCTGGAGACAAGCGTCTGTTATTGACAATACACAGACCACACGAGCACACACTCCTTGCCCACGCGCGTCACCAGTTCACGACCTATGCATTCAGACATATTCGGCACTAAGAGTGACGACAGGTGCAACAGGGCCCTGGCGGAATCAGCGGCCAGTCTGCCCCCGCTGAAAAGCCCTGGCCCGGTCATGCGAGGTCAGGTCGGGTCAGGTCAGGGAAGGGCAGGACACGGCGGGGCAAGGCAACCTCACCCCGAGATAGATCGTGAACGAAGAGTGGATTGTCAGCAGACAGGAAATCTTTCATTTATGTGCGAGATCTTCTGTGGTGCAAGATGAAGAACACGTTCCGTGCATGTGCACTAAGGATGTTTTTAACGGACGCTGTGCACATTCTCCAGCTTGTCATGCTGTGGCTGTAGCAAGAAAAGTACAATACTACAGCCGCATTGCTAATACGCCACACCGCAAGGTGTCATCATTTGTCAAAAGGAGCCACACCATAAAATACATACATTCTGTTATGTAACCTTCCTTGGCTCAAACATGCAAGCAACATCGCTAGGCGTCCGAGTCGGTCATATCGCTTATCAGCATCGGAGATGCCATTCTTTCTCTGGGAGAGTTATCTGCCAACAGGGTGCGTCATCCAGCCTATCACAACTCACGACGGCCGTCTTCGCGGCATCTCCTTAAATCCGGGCTTCCCAAGAATGCAAGTCCGGCGACGTCCGATCCACAGCCGGCACGACACCAAGCCGAGGAAAGACCTCGGTCTGCCCGCGCTGTCCGCGCGCCGTCACCAGCTGCTGACCCCGACAAACATCTTTAAAGCTCGACGACGCACGGCCGTGGGGCAAAACTTCACTACAATAGTGTGTCAGAATGTTGAGACCTGCGCTTAAGTGAAAGCTTTTCGACAGGCAGCTCACGGTAGTGCCACGCAAACTTGACCACAACATGTGTCAGAATGTTGAAACTACGCTTCAGGAAGAGAGAGCAGAGAGAGAGAGAGAGAGAGAGAAGAGAGAGAGAGAGAGAGAGAGAGGAGAGAGAGAGAGAGAGAGAGAGAGAGAGAGGAGAGAGAGAGGAGAGGAGAGAGAGAGAGAGAGAGAGAGAGAGAGAGAGAGAGAGATGAGAGAGAGGAGAGAGAGAGAGAGGAGGAGAGAGAGGAGAGAGAGAGAAGAGAGAGGAGAGAGAGAGAGAGAGAGAGAGAGAGAGAGAGAGAGAGAGAGAGAGAGGGAGACGGGGTTTTAGGGATGATATCAGAAACACTGGGCGTCGCTTGTGACGGTGGTTTCCAATGTCACGAGCACGCAATAGTTCGCCAAAAAACTCTTCGGAATTGGCGTCTGAAAAACCCACCGTGACATTTCTGCACCGACAGGCGTTTCATGAGAGAAAATCAATCCGCTCTTTTCCCGAGTTTTGTACAGCTCACAACTTACGCCACTCATAAATGAGCCGAACAGTCTGCAACGCATAGCATGAAACATTTTTTGTTAACGAACAGAAAACTTGATGTTCCGGGTAAGGTTTCTTTAGTAACTCAAGTGCGTAAGTAAATGCATTCATTTGCCCTCCTCCTTTGGCCTTTCAGCCTGCACACGTGCCCGCCACATCGCACACGCCTCAGTCATGACGCCACGGGAACGTGGGCACACAACAAACCAGCCCCGATCGTTACGCGCCGCTCCTCGTCTGCGCTGCGCAATCAGTACAGCCCCGGTCGGATGATCGACATCCATCACATCTCACCCGAGGCAGCCCATTGGCGGCGTGGACTACAAGTGGACTACAAGTGGACTACAAGTGGACTACAAGTGGACTACCACTGCTGCGGAGACCCGCACCGAACGGGCTACGGTACGGGGACAGGTCCTGATGTTGATAAACAGGGCCTGATGGTGGCCACCGGCATCTGATGACGGTCAACAGTGCCTGATGTCGGTCAGCAGGGCCTGATGTCAGTCAGCAGGGCCTGATGTCGGTCAGCAGGCGTGGGTAGGTGTGGTGCTGGCCTGTCAGACTGCCGAGCCTCCACCCGCGGCCGGCCCGGCGGCGTCGCGTGCTGGTTAGGGTCGACAGGCAACGGCCGGCCGGTGTTAGCGTCGCGGTCTGCACGGCGCCTCTGACCACACTCTCTGCTGGCTCTGACGGGGTCTGCAGTGCGAGCGTGTGCAGACTACCCCTCTGAAACCCGTCAGCATTTGTTTATTCCGTAAATTATCGTGTGCGATGACTAGTCATGCCCCTCCCCCTCGCATGCCGTCGTGAGAGGGCTGGTGTTGGAGGGAAGGGGGGGGGGGGGTCCGCGCACGGGCACGCCTTGAATGGAACAGCGGACGCTGGGCTTCCGTACTCCGACAGACTGTTTGGCGGCGAGCGCATTATCTGCTGAGACGTGTCGTGCTCTGACCAACCGGCAACAAGAAAACAAGATACAACATGTGGGTCTGAGGATACTTACATCGCATGCGCGAAGCCATTTTTTGGCGGGGGGGGGGGGGGAGGCGACGAGCGCTCCATCCCGCCTTAACTGTGACGCATGGATTACACACATTCTGCGGTCGTTTTGTCACCGCATGCCTTATACGGCAAGCCTCGTGGTGAGAGACGGCAAGGTCGCGATTAAGGACGACTTTCCCGGCATAACACGATCCGTAAAAAGCCGTGCTATGTTTGGAAGGCGACCGACGGCGGAGGTGGCCCAAGGCTAGGAGATGAGACCATGGAAAGCTGGCGGGATCCGCTGCCAGTGTTTTCCTCATGGAAGCTGGATAGTACTAAGTGATTAAAAGCGAGGTGCGCCGACCACGCGACGTTGAGTCGCGATGGTATCTGGAGACAATGCACAAGGATCGCAGCTCCATACAACTGTGGCTCGAGCGGCTGCAACAACAAAACAATGGAAAACTTCACCTCCACTAATCTGGCTGTACCACGTGCAAATTTATTTTCGGAGTCGTGTTATTAAAACTGTACTGTGTTTATCACTAATCGTGAAAGGGTGTGAAACTTAATCATATGAAGCCAACAAGACAAAGCCAACAAATAAGCGGGCCTGCAATAAGGTCACGGCGTTCTGAGCGCGGCACGCGGTACATCGTCGCACGAATACCAGCAGACACACCGTTCCCGAGCCCGTCTGGCGTCACGAGATGGGCGTCCGGACCCTCGGCACATATCCGACTGCAGATACAGCTGTGCGATCATGAAGACCCAACAGCCAAGGTGGATTCCACTGGGTTCTTCATCCTCAAGTGAGAGAATGACCGGCAAGGTATGGTAAGGTCAGGCAAGGTCAACCCAGCTGAGCACCGCGCACACACAGGACATGCTATCAACGCGGCACCGTTGCTCGCCGGAGTAACAGCTCAACAGCCGGGGCGCAGTGCTAACGCTCGCTGTCAAGCGTCGGGGAGGGCCAGGGGAGCCGTGGCCGCGTGCGCGCCGGAGCGCAGTGTTAACGCCCGCTGTCAAGCGTCGGGGGAGGGCCAGGGGAGCCGTGGCCGCGTGCGCGCCGGAGCGCAGTGCTAACGCTTACTGTCAAGCGTCGGGGGAGGGCCAGGGGAGCCGTGGCCGCGTGCGCGGCGGGGCGCAGTGCTAACGCCCGCTGTCAAGCGTCGGGGAGGGCCAGGGGAGCAGTGGCCGCGTGCGCGCCGGAGCGCAGTGCTAACGCTTGCTGTCAAGCGTCGGGGGAGGGCCAGGGGAGCTGTGGCCGCGTGCGCGGCGGGGCGCAGTACTAACGCTTGCTGTCAAGCGTCGGGGCAGGGCCAGGGGAGCAGTGGCCGCGTGCGCGCCGGAGCGCAGTGCTAACGCTTGCTGTCAAGCGTCGGGGAGGGCCAGGGGAGCCGTGGTCGCGTGCGCGGCGGGGCGCAGTGCTAACGCTCGCTGTCAAGCGTCGGGGGAGGGCCAGGGGAGCCGTGGCCGCGTGCGCGCCGGAGCGCAGTGCTAACGCCCGCTGTCAAGCGTCGGGGGAGGGCCAGGGGAGCCGTCGCTGAGTGCGTGCCGGGGCGCAGTGCTAACGCCAGCTGTCAAGCGTCGGGGAGGGCCAGGGGAGCCGTGGTCGCGTGCGCGGCGGGGCGCAACGCATGGCCAGACCAAACACGGCGTGGTATTCGACAAAGCAAACAGTTCTTATGGCGTCGACCCTGGAATCTAAGCATGTAAAAAGGGCGGGTGCGAGTCGGTCTAGCAGGAGCGGCAGCACCAAACAACGCCTGGGTGTCGTCTGAGTCGCGCTGCCCGCCGGCACATTTAATACCGTGTCGTTCTAAAAGGTGCGGGGCATAGCCGTTATGCCGGTCGAAAATTAATCCTTTAACACCAAAGTGGGAACGAATATCTGCGAGGTAAAGTAAGCTCGATGGCGCATGCGGGCTGCCAGCCAGCCACACCGGGATCGTGCGGGCTGCCAGCCAGTCACACCGGGATCATGCGGGCTGCCAGCCAGTCACACTGGGATTACACGGGCTGCCAGCCAGTCACACCGAGACCTAGCGTTGAATCCTGTCGACACGCGAGTTGTGAAACTTGGCAGCAAGCAACCGGCTCATGTTGCCGCGTTCAATGGCGGACCGAAGCATGACGCAACCAGAGCCGCGTTCGTCCACCAAAGTCACCCCGATGGCCGCGACAGGACTGTCTGCGACAATCGCAGCGGCGCTACGGCACGGCGCCACCCGCGCAGGATCCAGGGCCCCACCGGCGCCGACTGTACCTGCTCCAACAGTTCGGAGACTGTTGGCAGTGCGCCGGCAAGCGCGAAATGTGTAAGTCAGGATCAAAAGAGATGGGCAGCGTTTGATCACCTGTCCTGTTCGACGGTTTCTGCTCTACACTGGTGTCATATGATCACGAAACGTCTCATGCCCCCGATCCGCAGCGGTGTCAAATGATCCCTGATCCACAATGTTAAGTCGCACGACCCTCGGGTGTCGTCTGTCACCTGATTAGCAGCGGTGTCAAATGATCCCTGATCCACAATGCTAAGTCGCACGACCCTCGGGTGTCGTCTGTCACATGATTAGCAGTGGCGTCAAATGATCCCTGATCCACAATGTTAAGTCGCGCGATCCTCGGGTGTCGTCTGTCACCTGATTAGCAGTGGCGTCAAATTACCCGGATTCTAAACGCTGTCGTATATTCCCCGAGCATCCGTGGTGTTGACTGGCCTTTGAGCTGTCGAGACGTCGTGTGACTACATATCTGCGGTGTTTTTGCATGATTCCTGGTCCGCAATCCCGGCACATCATATGATTCATAATATAAAATGGTATCGCGTCATCCTTGCGCGTTAAAGCCGCTACCCTCGTGGTTCAGTGGTGCTGCCGAATTTGCCACAGTGCCGCACACTCCCTGATCCTCAGCAATGTCGTGCACTCCCTGATCCTCAGTGATGTCGCACACTCCCTGATCCTCTGCAATGTCGCACACTCCCTGATCCTCAGTGATGTCGCACACTCTCTGATCCTCAGTGATGTCGCTCACGCCCTGATCCTCAGTGATGTCGCACACTCTCTGATCCTCAATGATGTCGCACACGCCCTGATCCTCAGTGATGTCACACACTCCCTGATCCTCAGTGATGTCGCACACTCTCTGATCCTCAGTGATGTCGCACACTCCCTGATCCTCAGTGATGCCACACACTCCCTGATCCTCAGTGATGTCGCACACTCCCTGATCCTCAGTGATGTGGCGCACTCCCTGATTCTCAGTGATGTCACACACTCCCTGATCCTCAGTGATGTCGCACACTCCCTGATCCTCAGTGATGTCGCACACTCCCTAATGCACAGCAGCCGATCTGCGGCGGTCGGCGCCCGGCCAACCCCTGCCATTATCAGCCTAAGTCAGACGCGCGCCTCGGAACCCGACAGTAACCTGCCCGTCCGTCCCCCCGTCCGGGCTCAGTCTGCTAAGTTTAGACTTGCCGAGTGCGACAGTGCGGCCGTGCGGCAGTGCGACACCCAGCAACACCACGAGAACGGAGCGCACCTCCGTGGCGGCAGCCGCGCGCACAGAGCTTGTTATGATGGGGTCGCGCTGCCAACACAATTCCAAGTATACATGAACTCACACTTAACCCTGTTTGGTTTGCTTTTCCGGAAGGGAATGATCAATAGGGAAATGTAACAGGAACAAAAATAATTCGTCTCAGAAAAAGTACTGAGATATATATTGAATGAAAACAAAACAAAAACAAAAACACTAAAAGACACCTGCCACTCCTTTTAGATAAGCGGTTCCGTATTACACCCCCCTCCTCCCCCCCCCCGCTCCTGTCGTCACTGCCGATGAGCAGCTCACCCTCATCACGATGTCAGTCGTGGCCTCTGAGCATCTGTCATGCATACCACTCGTTCTGTATCCTACAAATGCCCACGTGGGCGTGATATGTGGAAAGAGGGCGAGGAGAGGGGAACAAAATGTTATGGTGCGCATGCTTCGGCTAGATGTGCAGACCTCCCCCCCCCCCCTCGCCCTGGAGAGCTGGCTAGGCTTTACCCGTGACTGTACTGCCCGTGACTGTGGGGGGGGGGGGGGGGGGGCGGCGTGATGGCTGAAGCCTTTGGCTGTTCACATCAGGGAGGCGGCCCTCTGCGTCAGTGATTATGCCGTGTAGCACGTGGTGTGTGCACGGGTGTGATTCTCAAACGGTGTTTAGATAAGCCTCAGTCTGCATCGCAGGCCTAAGCCGCAGCAGGCCTAAGCCGCTGCTTGTGACCGCCAGGCGATGCCGCCAACGGTCATCACAAGCAGCCAATGGTTTTCTGGTCCTCGATCTGAGCAGCTTCCCTGTATGTTGAAGCCTGTGTGTTGAAACTGAATGCAGCATGATAAACTCATCTAGTAGAAATACTATTAAATACGGACTGTTCTCTACATGTACCACGACAAACCCCAGGGTACTAATACCGTTATGCATCATATTTTCTTGCCAGCTGGGTCTCACAGAGCTGTTAACGAATGAAAAGTTTAACGTCTGCAGCTGCAGGATGCTTGGCACATATCTACGGCGGCGAGTCGAGGTATTAGTGGGGCTCAACAGACTCCATGTCACTGGACTGGAATGAACGGAGTCATCTACAGCGACGAGTCGAGGTATGGGCGGGCCTCAACAGACTCCATGTCACTGGACTGGAATGAACGGAATCATCTACAGCGACGAGTCGAGGTATAGGTGGGCCTCAACAGACCCCATGTCACTGGACTGGAATGAACGGAGCCATCTACAGCGACGAGCAAGCCTGACTAGACGAACTCCTGTCGGCGGCCGGGCAGTGTCGCTCCGACGAACCGTCGATTTGTGATCAGAGCTGTCACGGATCACACGTCATCACACGGCCATCATGAATCACACGTCACATGATACCACAGATCACATTCACATGACCGATACGGATCACACGTCATCACTGACCGTCAGGGTGAACTCAAGCCGAGGCAAGCAACCGAGACTGTTAAGTTGTGTATTCTTAAAAACATTTTCATCATATTTCAGTGGCATGACCATGTTAGGAAATGACCTACGGTGATGCTTGGAATGAATGGCCTCATAGATCGGAGATTTCTGCAGGAGCCTTGCAGTCATTTTTGGAAAATGGCCCTCGGCACATACCGCTGTGAGACGATTTGTGGTGATTTCTGTGCGGTGACGGGGGGTATAGCCATTGGTGTAAAATATTGCCGAGACGGGTACAAGCCATGGTCAAAGCCACCCGATGAGCTTTGCTGGTGTTTGATGAATGGCCATGCATCAGTTACCGTCCTTTATCTACGCGAACCGCAGTCACGAAAAGCCAGAATCCATTTCGAATCACTTGACGTATCTGTCAGTAAATCTTCAGATCTGAGGAACTGAGCCTGCACATAGCTGGGGGTCGTGAAGTCAAAAGTAAACGAATTGATCGACACAACAGAGCTGACAGGCTCAAAGACTGACTCATATCGCCCTGCAAAATAACAACGTAGAAACTGTCGGCGGCTGTCACGACCCCGGTCAGACAGGGTCGTGACAGCCGCTCCGCTCAACGGTCAGACCATCCCGAACCACCGTCAGCTCGGCGAAACCAGCCTACAGCGTAAGGCGGCTATCCCAGGGGGCACTGGCCAGGACATAACCGTCATCATTGCTCACGGACACGTCAACAACATCGGAACGTGCGCCTAAAAAAAGGGGCTTTCACTTGTGCAGAAAAAGCTAGTGTTCTATTTGAGCACGGGCCCATGTTTGGGCCAAATCGAAAGCCTGGCACATGGTCGGAGCCAAACTTCCCCGCCAAGGTGGGGCGTCGTCCCCATGCCACGCGTAACGCTCGTACTCAGCACATCATGTCCGCCGCGTATTATGGTGCTGACAGGAGGCGCAGTGCGAAGCTTTGACGAGGATTTTGCGATGACATGTTGCTAGAAAGCAGCGACGAACAGGCCACTGAGCATTTGGCCGCAGTCAGCTTTATGAAAACAACAATTCATCCCCATCAACGTGCCGGCGCTTACCAGCTGAACGCCGCCCACGCCGAAAGATAAACCGTTTAGCGGCGCGAGCATTGCGCAGGGTTCGAACCCATCTGTGATTATTGGCGCCGAAACTACGGCCAGCGTAAATATTAGCGCCAAGGAGGGCCCTGCTGACGAAACCCACGGAGAACAAAAAACAGGTCGAGGGCGGGATCAAAGGAAAAGAGGCGTGTTCCAAACAAACGTCTAGACGTTGTCTGACGGCTGAGCTGCGGCATGCGAGAGTGGACGACGCAGTTGCTATTCGTCAATGGTAGCAGGCGTTTAGAACCGACTCTGACCATGGATTTGGGAAAGAAAACATCGCGGGTAGCAAGCACCTGCTTATTTAAAGCGGAGCCCCAGCTGGACTGAAGAAAACTGAACACACCGCTCATGTCGCCGTGATAATACACGCGATGGGAGATTGTTCTGGCTGTCACGAGCCTACCACGAGCTAGGTTGTTATTAGCAGTAGTCAAACTTTGTTGAAGCATGTAGCATGCAACGATCAAGTGCGTGCTAAGTGCTACCAGTTGGCGCGCTGTTGCTAATCAGAAGCGCACACATCGTTTAAAATTCGAATGCCGCTGCGTTAACATGAAAAACAGCTCGCCTTTGCTCGAGTTCGTTCACTACATCGGTTGCCCGAGTCCCCGGTCCGACAGCTCAGTTAGTTAGATCACTTGACTTGCAATCCAGCCACACGTCGCGGGGCGGGGCCGCGTCGCTTTAAGCGCTTGCTATTTGCCTTTGACTGTGTTGACCTCCGGCCGGTGGCAGCGGTCGCGCCAACAAGTGACGTGACGTCAGAGGACGAGCGGGAACGTGCCGAACATTGCAGTACGCTTAACTCTCCACACAGCTTTCAGCTGTTAATCTGGAATTTCACAATCGGATGGTAGAAGTCGGGGATCACCCAACAAGCGCTGCTTAGCATGAGCTCTGATTCCAGAATCCATTCATTCATTATTCCGGACTAAATCATTAAAATTCTCTTCTGACCACCTCAGAACTCATAGCGCGCTCTCGCCATCTTCCTCATTGTTTAGTCCTCGAGTTCCTAGTCCTCTCACTCTGGTCTCAGGCCCGCCTGCCCTTCCCTCTCCCGTGTTCTAGGTGGTGTCGCCTCCCTTCTCCCCCACCTGACCTCGCCTCTGGCCGCCTCTAACCTCCCAGCGTTTTCTCCTGGCCTCGCCCGTGCGCGCCCGATCCGCCGGCTTTGGGCACCCCACCAGCGCCCGGCCGCGTCATGAACTCCACCTCAGGCCGTACTGCAGGCGTCAATGAAGCCGGCGGCCGTGCCGCCCCACGGCCACCGTCGGCGGGCAGGCGCCGCCCGTGTTTGGCACCGCGCCCTCGGGGGGCGAGCACCATCAGCCCGGGGAGATGGCCCGCAGCCGGCCTCGACCTTGAGTGCTGACTGCTGGAGGCTGCTGTGAAAGGCAGACTCCTAGCCGCCGGTAACCAACCGTACTGTAGCCAGCTTCGTAAAGAGAGAATGCGTACACATATGGCGTAGGGGGTAATTTCACAAGGTTTTACCTCAACTCCGGTTGCATAGAGTAAATAGTACTTATTTACTTTAACGCCTAAGATTGTACAATTTACTGGGATATCTGGAGTGAGGAGTTACTCCGTACTTCACCAGGCATCCATCGGGTTTCATAAACGCAGCTGGTTTGGCCACGAAGTAGACATTTATTCTAAAACTGGCATGACATGCTCTGGCCGGCATTGGCCTTAGACTGAGCTATACGCGCCACACAGATGGGGAAACAATCTTGGCTCATCTGATCAAATTCGACAGCAGAAAACACCGTAAAGGATGTGAAAAATGACCTTAGGCAAATCGCAGATCACATACAGAGCTAGTACACATTTCTGTACTTTGGTTCCAGCACCTAGCACATCTAGCGCTGACTTTCCACGGGTGGTCGCCCCCCCCCCCCCCATCGCTAAAGGCATACAACCTGCACGCCAGGCGTTCGGTTCCGGCGGGTGAGCCTGTTGAAGGCACCAGCACGACCGTCTGCCCGGGTGGCAAGCGGGCCCCCTCATCATCTGGGAGGGCGCACGAGCCCAGCAGACAAATAAGCCAGCAAATCGGCAGAGAAGGCGCCGCTCAAGGATCCGTGGGTCACGCCGGCACCGGCTCACAACTAACAGCATTTATCCGATTTATGCTTCAAAGGGTACCGACCCGGCACGGGCCCGGCCAACAGATTCGTGGAAAGCACGCGTAAACGTGGCTGAAACCTGACCCGCCGGCGCGGTGGGATCCGCACTCCATGAACTCACGAACCTCTAGGGATCTGTTCATCCTCCTCGGGGTCTGTTCATCTGTGGCCAGGACAACAGCTTGATGCTATGCCATTTTTTGGCGGCATCTCTGGAGCTGTTCAAAGCATTAGATCATATAATTTTAGTCAGCTGCGTTCTGCACTCTTCATACCTGACTTTGAGGTTTATATTTTTACGATGACTGGTCGCTGACCTATCACGTCTCTTTGGGGGCTGTCAGAATGTCAAGTGATCATAAAGGGCTATCAAAAGCTAAATTACTGTAATTGCAACTTAACCTCGCTTCGAAAAATGTGGGGACTGCTTTTCAAGAAGTATATCTTTGTTATAACATCTCAGTTGTTCCATTGAACAGGCTTTGTTGCAATGACGTTGCGGAAGTCATGTTGTGTATTCTTAGATACATTGCTGAGATACTACGGCAAATATCAGTTTTCTAAAAACTTTGCACCCCTGTTGCAGAGTGCAACTGAGCGTTGGCGACCAATGCTCTTACCTGAGGCCTTGGTTGACTGGTTGCCGGCCCTATATGGACCAGGTGCTGGCGGTCTGTCGACCCCAGACTTACCTCCCGGCTCCGGGTTAAAAGGCGACATATTTTTTTCGAATGTTTGCCAAACTGCCAGATTGCGGGGCCGAACATTACCAGGTAAACTCTGTCTTTCTTATGGAAGCAGACAGCAAAACCGTTGGAACACATTGCTTACCCGGAAATCATATGCTTTCTCATTTTTCCCGGACAGTCTTAGCCTCTTTCTGGACCTCAGAAAAATGTTAATCGCTGGGTTCCTCTGTCCGAGACTGTACGTGCCCCTGACCTGTCATGCCGGAGTGTGTCGGTTTGTCTAAGCCAGCTGGTGGATATGGCAGTGCAGCTGGTGGATATGGGCAGGATGTGGGTGGATCTCATCGGTTAAAGGAAAGTGAGCAATCTAAGCATTTACAGCAAAACAGAGTGGGCAAAACATGTGAGATATTGCCAAAAATCGACCTCTGAGAAGAAAAAATGAACATATTTTAAGCCACCAAAAGCTGGGCTTTTGGAAGTCATGCTGTATATCTGTCACGCATCTCGACCGTTCCAACGAACCGTTCCGTTCACTCTGTATGGCACGGGGAAGGTGAGAAATCGGTGCCCCGCTGGCAATTCTTGGATCTTTGCTCACCAGATCTTCTTGTCCAGCAATGCTGAAGGTGTTCAGTGGATAAAACATGGCACTAACCAATGTTCATGCTCTGAGCTTCGCCAAACTCATTAAAAGCTAAGGCCACGTCAGGGGCAAAATCCGGCAGATTATGTGAACGCAATCCACAAATGAGCCACAACATGGACCATACAGCTGATAAATGTCAAATGTGATGTAAGAGCCAATCCAGGTGATGGACGACACGTCTGGGTAAGTCTTAAAAGCCGCCTAAAAAGGCTAGTAAGTCATCCATAGCGTACAAGTTCCGTCGTACAGAGAGATGTTAAGTATAAGATCACGAAAGTAAAGGTCATTGAAGGTGCAGGAATGCCCTCAGGTATCATCGTGTGGCCGCTTGGATGTACATGGTGATATACCTTGGTTTGCGTCAGCTTTACCTGGGGGATGTACGCAAAGCCACCCAAAGATAGCATAAAAGGGACTCCATCATGTCTGACACTGATCTGCGGGTCAGCGACACATGATCATGACAACGTGAGGGATGACGTAACATGACCTGAACGAAAGTTTCAAGCCAGACGTTTTGATCGTACACGAAAATACCGCATTGTTATTGATTTTCTACAGCATTACATCCAGTGTGAAATCGGCAGTGGGATGCTCGGGACCCACCTCTCCCACCCTGAGCCATGTGACAGAACAGGCGAACTTGGCGAAGCTGGAAGCCAGCGCGGACGACGCTGCGTTCGGGATGAACAGCGGCACGTTAGCCGGCATCCGGGAGGCCTTGACCGCCGCTGCGTGCTCCGTGACTGCCGGCAGGGGCGGGGATAAGTCGGATGAGCGGCGGGAGGCCGTCGGACCGGCTCTGCACCTACAGCGCCGAGCCCAGCTGCCCACCGTCCGCCGCAGCGCTCCCTGCTAGCCGGCTCTGCACGCTGGAGCTGCGTGCCGTCTTAGCGTGATGCTGGCGCCGCACCAGTATCAGCGTGGGTGCCGGTCTAGAGCCAGCACTCCTGCGCTGGTTCCGTGTACGAAATGCAAACCAACGGCATCGGCATGAGCAGAGTCACAGCATTCCCGTCAAATACACCGCTGCGATGGCGCCGGTGCGGGCTCAGTGACGACTTTCTCCACCGGTGGTGCGGTCTCAAAACCCGCACCTCTAATGCGCGGGGGCCACGGGCCTTCGCATGCATACAGAAGGTGGCTCACCGTCACACGAATTTTCATCGTTTATTGATAGCGCCGCATGGAGCATCAGCCCGCCCGCGTGGTACACTGGGGCTGACACCCCTCTCCACGTGTCACGGGACGTCAGCCCGCCCGCGTGGTACACTGGGGCTGACACCCCTCCCCCCGTGTCATGGAGCATCAGCCCGCCCGCGTGGTACACTGGGGATGACACCCCTCCCCCCGTGTCACGGGACGTCAGCCCGCCCGCGTGGTACACTAGGACTGACACCCCCTCCCACGTGTCATGGGGCGTCAGCCCGCCCGCGTGGTACACTGGGGCTGACACCCCTCTCCACGTGTCACGGGACGTCAGCCCGCCCGCGTGGTACACTGGGGCTGACACCCCCTCCCACGTGTCATGGAGCATCAGCCCGCCCGCGTGGTACACTGGGGCTGACACCCCTCCCCCGTGTCATGGGGCGTCAGCCCGCCCGCGTGGTACACTGGGGCTGACACCCCTCCCCCCGTGTCATGGGGCGTCAGCCCGCCCGCGTGGTACACTGGGAATGACACCCTTCTCCACGTGTCACGGGACGCCAGCCCGCCCGCGTGGTACACTAGGGCTGACACCCCTCCCCCCGTGTCATGGGGCGTCAGCCCACCCGCGTGGTACACTAGGACTGACACCCCTCCCCCCGTGTCATGGGGCGTCAGCCCGTCCGCGTGGTATACTAGGGCTGACACCCCTCCCACGTGTCATGGGGCGTCAGCCCGCCCGCGTGGTACACTAGGGCTGACACCCCTCCCCCGTGTCATGGGGCGTCAGACCGACCGCGTGGTACACTAGGGCTGACACCCCTCCCCCCGTGTCATGGGGCGTCAGACCGACCGCGTGGTACACTAGGGCTGACACTCTCTCCCCCCGTGTCATGGGGCGTCAGCCCGCCCGCGTGGTACACTAGGACTGACACCCCTCCCACGTGTCATGGGGCGTCAGCCCACCCGCGTAGGGCTGACACCCCCTCCTCCCGTGTCACAGTCCCACCATCGCTTTCATCGCAGCGGCTCTCTGTGTGCTCCTGGGATACAGATGGACAGACAATACTCCCGTGCTAAAAAGCCACGGTGTTTGCTACCTGACGTTCGAAAGATCCTGCGGCGCAAACAAGGAGATGAGCGTTACCTTTGTGCCATGGCTGGGTACAGGATCAAGCCTTGGGTGAGGTGGAGTGTAGGTTTCGCAACACCGCCAAGGTCAGAAAACTTCACATTAGCAGCGTCCAGAGAGAGCCATTCTTTCACAGTCTTCAGGGACACAATCCTCATCTTCCGGAACCAACAATCCATCTCTTTTAAGTCGGCGTTGTGGAGGCAGGCAAGACAAACTGCATACAAGTACAGGCCTTCGCGATAATCTGTTTCTTTTACCCACTCGTTACGCCAACCAGAAGCGGCTGTCCGCACCCACCCGCTAACCATTCCAAACCTCTTGTACCCACCCGCTAGCCATTCCAAACCCCTTGTACCCACCCGCTAGCCATTCCAAACCCCTTGTACCCACCCGTCGGCCGTTGCCTACCCGTTCGCATTTGTCCAACACATTGTTTCTATACCTTGGAAGCGTTTCAAAAGTTAACGTTCAAACTTCACTTTGAGTGTGATAATTACAATAATAGTCTGATTTTAAGTAATTACAACTACAAAAGCATGAACAGTAAATTGTGTAGAACGTATTGGCTCACGTTCTTGACATATTTCGTAATACCTTCGCGCTTCATTATATCGTTCGGCCTCCTACCCGCAATTATCTCCAACATCTGTCCGAAACCCAATCCGTTACTTATCCCATATGAGTACATATGTTTTGTTCCTGGTAAAGATCATCACAAACGTGTTGTAGTGCTGTATGTCACGGAAACTGGTTTCGTAGTCTTATCTCACTAAACTAAAGGCTGGGAAACGACACTTTATCTGACGAACTGCAGTGACACACCTCGGGTAACGGCTACATCTACCAGTGTTAACAAGCGCTCTGGCCCAGAGCTACGCACCAGTACCATTGTAAACACATCAAACCATCCGTCCCAGACAGCTGCTGACACGTGGCCCCGCTCAACACGGCGAATCGGGTCAGTCTGCGGGCACAGCCGTCCCGCTACACCGCTGACACAATGGCGAGATTGGGGTGTCACGCGCGCTGTACGACCAGCCGCCAACACCGAGCGGCCGCCTCCGCTCTGCTTATTTCCGGCTGGTGTGACCAGACCGGCATCCCGTCCATCACCCGTCGGGCCTGACCTGCAGTCCTCCGGTCGGCTGCGCGGGTCTGGCACCGTGGCCGCGCCAGTGAGGAACACTGATGGTGCGACCAGACCGGCACCCCGTCCATCACCCGTCGAGCCTGATCTGCAGTCCTCCGGTCGGCTGCGCGAGTCTGGCACCGTGGCCGTGCCAGTGAGGAACACTGACGGTTCGGCCCGGTCAGCCTGCTACAGAGTCTACTCGGGCGTCGGTGCCCCTATGTGCCGATAGCGTTTGATGCCCAGCGCCGGAACTGCGGTACAAGAATCGCTCGGGGTCGCTGGCAGCTTCACCGCGCCCGTCTAGCTCTGCGCGGCTCGCTGGCACGAGCCTCGGAAGATCGTCGACATACGAACGGCGGCTTATTGACAGACGCGGACGAGCTTGGACGAGCGCGGGCGAGCCGACGACTTCCGTCAACACACCGCCAATGTCAACAGCCGGGAGGGGCCCCTCAGGCCGTCTCGGCTCGTGAAACACGGCGCCGGGACCTCCCACGTGCGACATTAAACCTCTCTGGCGGTGGGAAAATGGACAGTTCGCAGCGCAGACCGCGTGTGCTTTGAGAGCCAGGACACAGCACGGACAGCTGTCACCGCTAGCGCGGGCCAGGCCGCCGTGCAAAAAGCGGAGCAAGAAAGAGCCGTGGCGTCCGAGCGATGGAAGACCCGGGCGCGCTGGGCCGACTCTCGACCTCACGCGGGGTACGGGGTCAGAGAACGGATCCTCTGCGGGGGCGCGGCCTGCTTGCCTCCGTGTGGAGCTTGGTTGGTGACATGTACGGTGTACGGTGCCGTACAGGCACGTGACGTACTATGATATGCTTGTCAGGATGAAATGATGCTCA
The DNA here is from genome assembly GCF_011947565.3 of Pollicipes pollicipes. NCBI lineage: Eukaryota > Metazoa > Arthropoda > Thecostraca > Pollicipedomorpha > Pollicipedidae > Pollicipes > Pollicipes pollicipes. The sequence goes on from NW_023596448.1 coordinate 2,446,312, forward strand.
TTGCGTGTGAAAGATAAGTCATGACGGCCCTAGCTTAAGGACTCTGAAAGAAATCTCAAGAAACCTAACGGTAGATGAATATACCAGTTGTGTTACAGCCGTAAATCTTGATCCCCGAAATGGCTTTTGCTCTAAGCCAGTTCAAGTTCAACCTTGACATCTGCCACGAACCCCATCGTGTTTGCGTGCTTCCGAAGCCGCGCGTTTCTTCCTGATGCACTGACGTTTGCAGCGAAAGATCAGGGGATTCACCGGACTTGGCCAACATATGTTGCATTGGCAATGCGTGTGTTGCACTGAGGTGAAGCAGGGGCGAAGCAGTCCCCATCAAAACTGGAACACCACTCGGCATCGGAGTGTCGCTCTGTCTACGATACTACGGGTAAACTAAGTACGATACTAAACTAAACTAAACTACGATACTCCACGCCGATCACGTGGAGATACTACGGGTAAACTAAGATTAACAGGGTATGGGGGAGTCTGTGGATGTCATGGCAACCCCCCTTTACAAATATGCTGAACTCTAACCCTAAGCAGACGCACGAAAAAAACCGACTTTTAACTTGTTTTTGGCTGCCCCACTTACTGGCACTTTGTGGCTTCAAAAAAGTATTTCCCTTGGCCATCCGTGACTACGGCAAGGGACACTGACGTCACCGTAGTTGCATCATCTGTTGTTGAAAGAAGTCAGAGAAAGAGAACTGAAAGTATCAAAGGCTGAAAGTGGCGCACAGTGAGACCCCCGGCAGCCCATGCTGAGACGACACTGACCACATGTAGGAGACGATGAAGAAGTGTCGGCGCAGCTGGTGGTTCTTCATCAGGTCAAGGATCTTGCGCCATTCCCCAATGTGTGCGTGGAACTCGTGCTGCAAGTACTCTCCCGTGCCCGGCCGGTTCTTCAAATTTAGCTGCGTTGATCTCAGCCGCTCCACCGCCGACTTGCGAGGTTGGTTGCCATGGTAACCGTTGCCTGCCAAAAACGGTGTGTTAACAGTTGAGAGTTAACGACTTTATCTATCAGGCATTGACCCATGGCGTTTCCGCCGGCGGGGTCTGACACAATGTTAAGTGCTGCCGGCCGAGTAACAGCCCCTGAGGAGACACCTGTCCGGTGTAACGGATGCGCTGCTGTTTAGCCGCCACCTGAGGAGACACCAGTCCATGTAATCGGATGCGCTGTGTTTAGCCGCCACCTGAGGAGACACTGTCCGGTGTAACGGATGCGCTGCTGTTTAGCCACCACCTGGGGAGACACCAGTCCAGTGCATCGGATGCGCTGCTTTTAGCCGCCACCTGAGGAGACACCTGTCCGGTGTAACGGATGCGCTGTTGTTTAGCCGCCACCTGAGGAGACATCTGTCCGGTGCGGCGTATGCGCTGCCGTTTAGCCGCTACCTGAAGAGACACCTGTCCGGTGCAACGGATGCGCTGCCGTTTAGCCGCCACCTGAAGAGACACCTGTACGGTGCAACGGATGCGCTGCTGTTTAGCCGCCACCGAAGAAGACACCCGTCTGGTGTGGCGAATGCGCTGCTGTTTAGCCGCCACCTGAAGAGACACCTGTCCAGTGCAGCGTATGCGCCAAACTGACGTGCTGCTCTCCCCGACCGTGATACATTTTGCATGATCATGACTTAATGCCGCAGAGTGACTGTGGATGGTACAGTTTTGTGGTATGGTGAGATGTCCCTCTTAGTTCATCCGTCGGCAAGCGATGCTATAGCCGGAAGCCAGTTGCGGAACGTCTGTTGTTGTGTGTTGACATGTCACGCAAATCATGGAACTGGGACGTTTCAACCGCTTTTGTTTATATTGTGTCCTCTCATTATTTACGGTAACTCCACGAAATGCCCACCGATCAACCTGTTCGCTGCGAATAATAACATCAAATAATTTAGCCGATTCATGGGGGAGAGCGGGGGGAGGGAGGAGGACAAGCTGGGCTCTGCCCGGACTTGGAAGGCTGACATTTAGCTTATTTACACTAGATTGTCGGAATCTGTTAGCCGCTCCGGACTGCCCCAACATTTGTGACATGTGCCGGCTCATCTTGGAGAGCTTGGGAAGTGACAAAGCGTTACCAGCACCCGTGCTTGCCGTGGCCTGGTGGAAGGATGCTGAGCTCCTAATGCAGCGACATTGGATACCGGTAACCGACAGGCCGTGCTGTTCTGCACGACTGACCTCGAAAGGTGAGCCGGTAACTGACCAAAGAGAGCTAGCCTGACACGGAACGGCCGTGACGGAAGCTGCACGCTGCCTAAAACCCCAGCAGACGTGGCCCTGCTTGGCACGAACAAGGTGGACAAGGGCATCCCAACCACCGGATCGGATTGTTTGCCGACATGATCGATAAGATAGGGTGGAGACACCGGTGGTCAGACCTCACGAATCTAAGCCGAGCGCCCCACCGTCTGAACCACATCCTCTCCATCCCACAGAGACATTACGGTCACTGCGGTGCCAGTTGTCATCCCGCGAGCTCACGTTCACAGGGAGCGGAGCCTGCCTGCACGTAAGGCGTAGGTCTGAGTAGGCACGGGAACACTTGTTAGGCTGGTCTCTGGCCCTAACGAGTACAACAAACATGGTGGGTTGGGCAAACAGAAAGAGTTCATGGAATTGCTTACGGGAACCGCTAACGCAGTTAGGGCATACGTGACCTATTTCACTGCTTCATCAAAGGATCTTGATTCAGTTTGAAATGAAGGGCCCTGCGGCCACAGTCGATGTTTGTTTCTGTAACTTGTTACAATAAATGTGGTTTGGCGCAAAACACGGAAAGCAGGGTTTCTACCAGGTTTTTCTTACTAGCTACACAGCTGTGAGTTTGTGAAGAGGGCTGAACAGTGAAAATTATAAAACGTACGCCATACAATATCCAGGAACGGGTGCAAATAAAAAGCATATTTTCAGTTCAGATTTGAATGCAGCCTACTGAACTACCTTAGGAACAGAAACCGCGAAGCACTTGAATTTCGTGTACTGTGTGGTACACCATGGTAGTTTGGGCAATTCTGTGTATAGGTACTTCGGTCATACTTTAGACTAAAATTATTCGTAATCACTCGGCTGCTGATGATTTAGTTGCGGCCTCATAATGATATACGTGAATCATGAACCCGAAATGTTACACCAAACAGCCAACTTCCCACTAACCATGAAATTTAACATTGTATTTTATTTTGTAATTGGACAGAGGAATCTCAAGTATTTTTGTACACTATTGACCGTCACCTTTAATAGTGACGCAATGCAGAACACACGTAGGGATCATTGTCGCCATGTTATGGCATGCTTCATGCATGGACCTTGCAGTACGAACGTGTTGAGCGCAAACACGGATTCAGAACGCCACCTTGGGGGGGGGGGGGGGGGGGGGAGGGGGGGGGGGCAGGGAAACGCTGGCATGGGGAGCAGAAGTTCAAAAAATGTCTTGATTTGCAACAACGCATGGAATTTCGATTCCCTATGCCCAAGAAGTATTCTAAAAGGGCTTCGCCTTCTTAAAAGTTATTTACGTTTTCTTCAATGCTCAAAAATGTGCCGTCTGCCCAACTTCGCCCATCTTAAAAGGGCGAGCCTGTTGCCCCTCCCCTATCTTACTCCTGGAACCGCCCCTATCTGTATGTTTGTTTATCCCTAGCGTCACACGCTATGGCTGGTCCGGTATAGTTGGCACGAAAGAAGTAATGCCCATTGGCTTTTGTATCGACGTGTTTCAAATCAGTACAGTAGCCAAACTCCTACCACAGGGCGGCATTAGGATCTTGCCCTGTTTAATCGAAGCGGGCCGTTTCATCCATTGTTTCCCTGTGGTCGCTGCTTCCTTGCTCATTCGGAATTTTGCTCTGCTCTGCCTTGCCCTGCTCCATTTCCCAATTCAAGAAAGCAATAAACCAAAGTAAATTAAGGCTTGAATGACTGGAAAAACGAGTGCTTTGCATGAATGGTTTTGCATCCATAGCTGGTGCTGGGCGGAGCTCATTGCGTGCTCCAAAATCCCACCACCCCGAATAAGCTGATCCAGTTCATGGGATAACTTTCCCTGACCTCGCCAGCCAGGACTGTGGGGGGGGGGGGGGGTGTCCCGTGCTGCACCGTGCTCCGTCACGGCCTCATAAGTCATAGGTCACGTTGACGCCGATTGGCCAGTTGCCAGATGACCTTTCTCTGTCAGTCGGTCAAAACACCAGCACGTGCCCATGGGCCAGTTTGACTTTGCTCCGCCGGTTGCCAGCGCACATTTCTTGGAGAGTCGCGCACCCCAACACGCTCTCTGCAGAGCCCGTACGTACTCTGTCCCACAGCACTGCACGCCCAGCATCCCTCCCATAGACCGATGTCGAAGCAGGAGAGACCAAATGGAATTATAGAGGTGCCCCCAGTCAAATGGACCCCTCCTCGGCGCTTAGTGGTCTCCGTGGGTCAATTTCCTGTTTCATATTAAAAGCCCTACGAGTGTCTCAAATGACAAAAGAATTGGAGTTCTTGGTCTGGGACGGGACCCGCACACCTCCAGCGGAGTTCTTTGGACCCTGGAGGGTTTTGGGACAAAACAAAAACAAAAAAGAGCCTCAAAAGGTTAGTAGATACGTCACATATATTTAAACGAATGGGGAGGGTTGATTCCGACAAAGACAAGATAACCGGCAATATCGTCCGCAATGATGCAACGGTAAATGTTACAATTGCGCCGAAGCCAGCAAAAGGAACAAGGACGTGAGTCAAGGCAGAGAAAAAGCATTCGGCAAGGCTGGGAACAGAAAACGGTGGAAACAGTTGAGCCGTGGTACTAACTTGCAGTGATGGAGACAAAAAAGTACGTAGGTAAAGATTGTGAGATGACGAAGACGGTCCAGAATGCGAGGCATGTAAGAACTAGCTTAATCCAGCCAATTATTTATTGAGGTCGCTAAATGTGATTTATATTGACCCTGCTTCGGCCGCAGAAAAACCTCCAGACCTGGTCATTCATTCTGTGAGAAATAGGGAGCGGTTAGAAAGTCGTATGAATGACCTGGAAGTCATCATTAGAAAACAGACAGCGGTCACGAAACTGTCGTGCACTGTAGCAGCTGTAAACTGTCGTAAACTGTAGCAGCAAAACAATATCTTACGCATTGGTAATGTTCCGAAACACAGCTTTAAAAATTGTTATTTTTCTACGGCACAGCACAACACGGCACTGTGCCTGTGTCAAGTGTCAAGTGTTCCCCACCGATTACCCCGGTTCGAAAGCCCTAGTCCAAACTGTCCTCCAGTCCCACACTGGACCACTACGTGGACCACAATGCGTGCAACGGCCACAAAACGAGCTTCACTTAGCGCATGTGTGAAAACCAAGGGACATTCGTGAAGAATATGCGAAATGTGTTGTCGCGAAACTATGCAATCAACTCTTATACAGCTCACTTCGGTATATATATATATATATATATATATATATATATATATATATATATATATATATATATATGTGTGTGTGTATAACCCACCCCGTTGTGCGCAGATGCTATATACATCACAAACGACCGAAATACACGACATTGCATACAAACGCAAGCGTGAGATCAACTAAAGCATGAGTGCATTCATGTCGTGAGGCCAGATTATCATGATGCAGTCAGGTGGTTCGAGGACGTCAGAATGCCCCAGAAGCCCATTACTTACCCCAGATAATAAAGCACCGGTTTCGGAAACAAAGGATGCTTGAGATCCCCTTCTCGGGGCATCCCTCGCAAAATCCACGAATCAAATCGGCTCCAGCACTCGACGGCCGCCTTAACCGTCAGCTCCAGCTTCCATGCAAGCAGCCGTGTTTTTCAGCCGTGTTTTTCAGCCGTGTTTCTCAGCCGTGTTTTCAGCCGTGTTTTTCAGACGTGTTTCTCGCACATGGCGTCATTCCTCACATGGCCGCGCGCGTCTGCCGTAGAGGCTGCCCTCCGTCGATCTCCAGTCCTCCAGCAGCGCCCCCCCCCCCCCCCTTCCCCGGCCCGGAAGGGGGTGGGGCCTCAGGTGGCTCGTGCATGACGCGCCGCGCCCACGGGCGATTTTCCGCTGAGTCGGCCCTTGGGGGCTCCAGAACGTCCGGTGGTGCAGCGATCCTCACAGCAGCGGCGGCGCGGACCGCAGGACCGTGCCCCAGACAACATCCTCAGGAGTTTTTCAATTTGCCTCTTCACGAAGGCTTCTGTATGCCATGCTTTAGGGCAATGCAGTGCTCTCACGGCCCTGCGCTGTTAGTTCTGAATAGTTTCATTCCGTTATTTCTGTATCTCTGAAATGTTCAATATTATGACGGCAAAACATCAGACCGAAGCACTCAAAAGATTGTGACCTGGTTTGCCTTTCACATATGAATGAGCTTAAACTAGTGGGCATATCCAGTTGGCTATAGCTTTACATTGTACTGCACTTTCTTACTCGTCGCGAAATGTACGGTTTGACGGGTATCTTACGAGGGCCGCCAAACTTGCATTGTAATTGAACTGCGCTTCCCGATCCCGAACGCCAGACGGTGAGTGGATATTGTGTTCATGGATGGAGCCCGGAGCTTGGTTGAATGCCCTCGAGTGCCGCTCATTCGCGTGAGACTTGTGTCCTTGGCACGCGCTCGGGTTAGGGTCACATTCACCCCCCCCCCCCGAAGGTTTTTTCCAGAATGGTTTCCGAACGGCGGGGCGAAGCCACGTAAAATTCTGCACAGCTGTAAGCAATTGAATAGCGGATCGTCCGGCATTGAATATTTAGATGTACCATGTACGATCACTGACCTATGTCAGATGAAAGTCAGGCCATGATTTCAGCGCAGGCACTTTCTAGGGAATCGTTCAATCTGATCCAACAACGGACTGTTGGGCGAAGCCATATACCTCTGAGATACTTCCATAGGCAACACATCAATTGAATGAAGAAATTACATTGGCTGAGGGTCAGGTATGAAAGCTAGACCAGGGTCAAAACCAACCTGTTTTATTACTCTAGGGCCTGCTGTATGGGGTAGTTTCTGGCGCCCATTTCAAATTTACTGACAACAAAAACCGCATTATGCATCTCTCATAGACTTCTTAAAGGTCAGAATAGGTCACTGACCTAAAATTACCCAGGTCATTATTTTGTTCTTGAGAAGATACTCCCTAGTGTAATCTTTGTCGCTTATTCAGTTAAAAAACTCAAAGCAGTCTTGTATGGTTTTGATCACCACGACCTTCAAAAGGTCAAACAAGATCACTGACCTTCAATGATCACTGATTAGAACAGCCATTTAGGTTCTTGGAGCCATTTGGAGACCAATTTTAAATTTGACCTTGTTTGACCAGATTTGGGCCACAGGTCATGACCTAAGAACCTCAAACTTTGACTTGAGTGAATTCACGTACAGGTTAACACACCCTGTGAATTCGGTATTTCCAGCTTGCTTAGTTCCTGAGATCTCAGGGAGTCAAATTGACCCCCACCCGAGCGAAGGGTATCGAACCGGCCATTCGCGCGCGTGTTTAAACTTGGAAACTGGTTTAAAACTGCTGGAAGCTGGCAACAGTAAACTGTCAAAGCACTCAACTTCAAACGAAGCAGTGTCAAGGCACAATCCTTCCTGTTTTCCTGGACGGAAGCCTCCTCCCTTGTCTGAATGTGAGCTGATCTGAGTGTGCAGTTGGCTCAGGTGTTGCAAATCGATGTGGAATTTTCTGCGGAGCGCGTTTGATGACTCTGGAGGCATTCACCGCGGCCAGGTTGTTTGTTTGCCTATTTCCGCCTTCGCTGTGAGAGCACAGTCAGAACCTCGTGCAGGACCCGAACAGCGACCGTTTGGTAGCGAGTGCGAACGTGGCCCACTGCGGGACTTCCAGGACCGGTCCTCCTCTAATGTGGCGCCGGACGTCACCCGTGCCAGCTGCTGTACCGCCGTCACGACAGCACTCTTTGTCTTTTCACCGCGTCACATATCTATGGACGTAAGTGTATCTGCATTTTGTCCTCTCTTCACATACGGCTCGGATTGGCTAAACTTGGCTGCGTCCGGGCAGGGGACTCCCGAACCCTGGCCTCTGTCTATGACAGCGAACTACAGGACCGGGGTAGGGACCCCGAACCCTGGCCTCTGTCTATGGCAGCGAACTACAGGACCACACACATTTGTGGTGGGCCGTGTAAGTTTTTGCACCAGATACACGCTAATTCTACTCCATCTTGCGAGCCGTATTCGTGAGTAGAATGCATCGGTAAAGCTCAGTCGAGTTCATGTGTGGAGCGAACGCTGAGGGGTACCGTGGTACGGCACGGCCGCGATGCCACTCGTAAAGCATACTCATATACAGCCCACTCATATACAGCCCACCCAAATACAGCACACTCATATACAGCGCACTCATATGCAGTCCATTCATATACAGCGCACTCATATACAGCGCACTCATTATACAGCCCACTCATAAACAGTCCACTCATATACTGTCCACTCATATACAGTCCACTCATATATAGTCCACGCAAGTGTGAAGCGTGAATGCAGCATGGGAAAGGCTTGTAGCATTGGCTTAAGGAGCTCAAAGCTCAGGGACGCACGCCGATCTGAGGCTCTAACAGCCAACTTGTGGAGGAAGAAAAGGAGAAGAAGAGGGTGGAGCAGAGAGAGGTGAAGAGAGGATGAAAAGAAGAAGGAGGGAGAGGAGGGGAAAGAGAAGAGGAAGGAGAAGAGGGAAGAGAAGAGGGAGGAAGAGAGGAAAAACAGGGAGGAGGAGAGGAAGGAGAAGGGGGAGGAGAACAGCGCCCCCTTCTGCCATTGCTCTTCATCACGCCCCCGATCCTCTTCACCGGCACACACCTGTGGCCTCGTCGTCGCTGCCCTCTTCGTCGTCGCGGCCCGGCTTGTCCAGCTGGAAGTCGCTGGGCAGGATGATGCCGTTGAGTCGGCAGCCCAGACGAATGAGCTTCTCAGCCTCGCCATGCCGCCGCATCGACACCAGCCAGTGGATCGACTCCGGCACCAGGAACCTGCGACCGAGAGTCATCGAGTCAGAGTCACCAGTCAGCAGGACTAGGCGCTTGACCGGATCGGACCGGAAGCATGTTTCTGGGGCCCCTGAGTCAAACATCTTGAGTCAAAAGGACCAAACACTGGCTGGGATTTGTGACAAAGACCCTGCCGCCGAGCGTGACGGATACTTAGTCACTGAGCCATGTAGCCGAGCACCGGATCGCGGTAGACGCCAGGGAACTAAGAATCAGAGTCAGAGTCGTCGAGTCTGTAGAACAGGGCACTGAGCCGTCCCCGGCATACAACATAAAACCGTATATCGCGGAATCTGAGTCACTGACTCAACAGGAAAAGGTGCTGGATGACTCTGCCAACAGGAGCCCTCAATCGGGAGTCAGGATCACTGGGTTTACGGCGCCATGCACTGCATCGGCTCAGCCACCGGGAACCTGGAACAAATACTCACAAACATTGAGTCTAGCGATAATCATGAGGTTCTCAAGCAAAGACTGCACTGACTCCAGCACCGGAAATCTGCACCCGAGAGCCACTGGGTGGGAGTTAGAGGCGATACATCTTTATGAACAGCCATCAGCTTGATTCCATGCCTAGCAACAGGGTGCCACCTCAAAAGAGCAGACCGCATCCTGATTCGTGAAGCACGACGCCCCCAACGACCGTCAGCGGAAGACAGCTGGAGTTTTGGCATTCCCGCTCAGACAAGCCTTATGTTGCCATGGCAGCGTTCCACCTGGAGAGCAGCGCCCGTGAGCCATTTCGAGGCTCTAAGTGAAACATCTCGCGATTAACTGCATATGGCGCCCCCGAACGCGCTCGGCTCCCCACTTTGGCAAATGGATGGCGCTTTTGCCAGACGAAGGCTCACAATGTGCATTTCGTCACAGAGGAAGCAATTCCTCAGCTACCACCGCAATGCTGTCCCCAAGGCCAAGAATCGAGACTCCCCTCGATGCTTGAAGGTGACATAGCTTATAAAAAATTCAGAACTAACGGCTTGAACGGGGAAGCGACCACCCCCGACTGATTTGGTAACAACAAAAAAGAAAGACACGAAAAGACAGACAGCTGGTTAGCACCTGTCGAAACTTTAGAGCTGGTTTAGTCATGGACGAACATGCATCCGCAATGACATAACCTCAGCACAAAGTTAGATCTGACAAGGAAAAACGGTCCATCACGCTGTCAAAGCGAGATCGCATCTGGCCTACCAACTGGAAAGCGCTGACTGGTCGGCAGCTTCTAAGAAGCTGTGGCTCACAACATGGACAAAAGCTACCGTTTCGCGTGATCCCCAGATCTCGTGACAATGGAGACGCTCTCCAAGGTTACCATGGCGTTTATCCTCGTTCGCTGTTCCCAAAACAGCTCAGTTGATGCTGTCTGTGGTCTCTTTGAAGCGCTGTGTCGAGGGCAAGGGGTGATTGCAGGAGTTACATAACTTAGAACGGACGCCGCCAGCGTGGTGCAGCGAGCCATCTCAAGCTTCTGATCCGCGCTTAATGACGCCAGTAGGTTATAATCACTTTTCAAGTCGGCTAATTCTGAGATACTGACAGTGTCATCACCCAGGATGCTGGTGCTGAAGGGAAGATTAGAGCGCGACACAGTCGAGCAGCTGCACTAGTCTTTGCATAACAGGATGTTGTCTATGTTAGCTGGACGACCGGCATTTGCGGTGTACGTCTCATTTGCATCATCTGTTAGTTAGCTGGCATCCATTTTCAAGTCAATTCTTTCCTCGTTAACTGCGCACTCACTTCTGTTTCTTGTTCTCCCTGACTTTGCATCTTCCTTCTGGTCTCACTCCTCTCTCTCTCTCTCCCTCTCCCTCTCTCTTGCTTTCCCTCGCTCTCTCTCTCTCTTCCTCTCTCTCTCTCTTCTTCTTCTTCCCCTTCTCCCCCTCCCTCTCTCCCTCTCCCTGGGCCCCTGACCATGAGAAAGGGATGAAGCAGGATGCTCTCCCACCGCTGAATGGCCAGCTGCAGCTTCCCACCACGAGGCGAAACAGCATCGCCTGCAGGCGTGAGCAGGAGGATCTGGCCGATGGCGTACGCCACGTATAAAATGAGTGGCGCCGATGGGCCGGGACTTGGGACGGCGCCCGCCATCTCCACGTGCCAGCACGGCAAGCCAATTCTCCACACCCTGAGCAGAGACTTGGTCAGCAGAGCAATCTCCACACCCTGAGGCAGAGGCTGTGGTCAGCAGAGCAATCTCCACACCCGAGCAGAGGGCTGTGGTCAAGCAGAGCAATCTCCACACCCTGAGAGAGAGGACTGGTTCAGACAGAGCAATCTCCACACATGAGGGAGAGACTGTGGTCAGCAGAGCAATCTCCACACCCTGAGGCAGAGGATTGTGGTCAGCAGAGCAATCCCTCACCCTGGGGAGAAGAAGTGGTCAGCAGAGCAATCTCCACACATGAGGGAGGACTGTGGTCAGCAGAGCAATCTCCACACCCTGAGGCAGAGGCTGTGGTCAGCAGAGCATTCACACCTGAGGGAGAGACTGTGGTCAGCAGAGCAATCTCCACACACTGGAGGGAGAGATGTGGTCAGCAGAGCAATCTCCACACCCTGAGGCAGAGGCTGTGGTCAGCAGAGCAATCTCCACACCCTGAGGCAGAGGCTGTGGGTCAGCAGAGCAATCTCCACACCCTGAGGAGAGACTGTGGTCAGCAGAGCAATCTCCACACCCTGAGGGAGAGCTGTGGTCAGCAGAGCAATCTCCACACCCTGAGGCAGAGCTGTGGTCAGCAGAGCAATCTCCACACCCTGAGGGAGAGACTGTGGTCAGCAGAGCAATCTCCACACCCTGAGGAGAGACTGTGGTCAGCAGATCAATCTCCACACACTGAGGCAGAGACCGTGGCCAGCAGGGCGATCTCTCCCTGGGGAGCAACGGTGACTAGCAGATTGGTCTCCACACCCTGAGGAATAAACAATGGACAGAAATGTGATCTACATGTTGTTCAAGCTTGTCAAAGTTGTCCACGTCTAGGCTGTACGAGCCCATGCCTCCACAAATATAAATAGTGGTGAGTGCAAGACCCTTCTCTTGCCCTCAGGAATGCAAATGGCTGGCAAATACACCCCCAAACAATGAGGAGATGGTGGTGGTTCACAAAGCCGTACACCCACTCTGGAAGGGACAGCGGCCACATGCGGGCAACCCCGTTAAAAGCGCCCCTCAGTACTTTTTTCGCGCATCAGGTAATACCTACCATATCCGAGACCAGCGGCATCTTTTACTTTAGATTACGACTATTGTCCGTGCTCCACGCTGTGACGATTGGCCATGCTCGCACTTCACGCAATGAAAAATAGTGGCTTTCTGATTCTAGTCTTGTTGCCCTCACGGCGCCGTTCATTTATATGGAACCTTGAGACATTTTCGCCTAGAAAATGCATATTCCGCCCACTGCAGAAAGAAGGGACGTCGCTCTTTCGGAGGGCAGGAGGGGGGGGGGGGAGTCCACGACCGTTGACTTGAGCCCTCATTCCCCGCCCATTTCTCCTCCGAATGCCCCCCCCCCCCCCCCCCCCAATGCAGAGATGCTCCAGATGGGCCTCTGACGGTCTGGAATGTGCGACAGCTGAACCGCTAAGGGTGGTCGATTGTCGGATCGATTGTCCACGTTGATGCGTCCCATCGTAAGTCTGAAGATCGCTTCGCACTTCTGAAGAGTCTCTGACCTGTCCACGTGGACATGGTTCTGGTCACCCCACATCACGAAATCCAAGGGCGACAGGTCGAAGAGTGAGAAGCGACAGCACGACAGTCTTAAACTGATGTACATTTCAGCGAAATGATTTTCGAACCAGTCCAGTAAATGCGTGCCGTGCGCGGTGTCGATCGAGATCAGTCGAGAAATCGGGACATCTCACTCATGTGAGATGACTGATTGTTGCTATTGCTTACTATCACGTTTTGCCTATGAATGGTTATTTGAATTCTACCGCAGTCTTGATTGGGTGAAAAACACGCTCGGCACTATTGAGCTGAAGTGAGTTAACGTCTTATTTGACCGCATTGAATTAACGATGCTTCTACATAGAAACAGCATGTTCATGTTACCCCTCTCTCACTTGTTTGATCACCCAATGTATCGCTCAATCGAGAACTTGAATAAAATCGGTACACCTTACTCAGCGGGACACCTCACTCGGCGGGACACCTCACTCGGCGGGACACTTCACACGGTGGGACACTTCACGCGGCGGGACACTTCATTCGGCGGGACACCTCACTTGGCGGGACACATCACTCGGCGGGACACCTCACTTGGCGGGACACCTCACCGGTGGGACACCTCACTCGGCGGGACACCTCACTTGGCGGGAAACATCCACTCGGCGGGACACCTCACTTGGCGGGACACCTCACTCGGTGGGACACCTCACTCGGCGGGACACCTCACTTGGCGGGACACCTCACTCCGGCGGGACACCTCACTCGGCGGGACACCTCACTCGGCGGGAAACTTCACTCGGCGGGACACCTCACTTGGCAGGACGCCTAGGTCAGCGAGACACCTCACTTCGGCGGGGACATCTCACGCAGCGGGACACCTCACTCGGCGGGACACCTCAATCGGCAGGACACCTCACTCCGGCGGGACGCCTAGGTCAGCGGGACACCTCACTACGGCGGGACCGCCTAGGTCAGCGGGACACCTCACTCGGCGGGACACTTCACTCGGCGGGACACCTCACTCGGCGGGACACCTCACTCGGCGGGACGCCTAGGTCAGCGGGACACCTCACTCGGCGGGACGCCTAGGTCAGCGGGACCACCTCACTCGGCGGGACGCCTAGGTCAGCGGGACCCCTCACTCGGCGGGAACACTTCACTCGGGCGGGACACCTCACTCGGCGGGACACTTCACTCGGTGGGATACTTCACTCGGCGGGACGCCTAGGTCAGCGGGACACCTCACTCGGCGGGACACCTCACTCGGCGGGACACCTCACTCGGCGGGACACCTCACTCGGCGGGACACCTCACTCGGCGGGACACCTCACTCGGCGGGACACCTCACTCGGCGGGACATCTCACGCAGCGGGACACCTCACTCGGCAGGACACCTCACTCGGCGGGACGCCTAGGTCAGCGGGACACCCCACTCGGCGGGACGCCTAGGTCAGGGGACACCTCACTCGGCGGGACACTTTCGGCGGGACACCTCACTCGGCAGGACACCTCACTCGGCGGGACGCCTAGGTCAGCGGGACACCTCACTCGGCGGGACGCCTAGGTCAGGGGACACCTCACTCGGCGGGACGCCTAGGTCAGCGGGACACCTCACTCGGCGGGACACTTCACTCGGCGGGACACCTCACTCGGCGGGACACTTCACTCGGTGGGATACTTCACTCGGCGGGACGCCTAGGTCAGCGGGACACCTCACTCGGCGGGACACTTCACTCGGCGGGACACCTCACTCGGCGGGACACCTCACTCGGCGGGACAACCTCACTCGGCGGGACACCTCACTCGACGGGACACCTCACTCGGCGGGACATCTCACGCAGCGGGACACCTCACTCGGCAGGACCACCTCACTCGGCGGGACGCCTAGGTCAGCGGGACACCTCACTCGGCGGGATGCTTCACTCGGCGGGACGCCTAGGTCAGCGGGACACCTCACTCGGCGGGACACTTCATTCGGCGGGACACCTCACTCGGCGGGACACTTCACTCGGTGGGATACTTCACTCGGCGGGACACCTCACTCGGCGGGACACCTCACTCGGCGGGACACCTCACTCGGCGGACACTTCACTCGGCGGGACACCTCACTCGGCGGGACACTTCACTCGGCGGGACACTTCACTCGGCGGGACCCTCACTCGGCGGGACACTTCACTCGGCGGGACACTTCACTCGGCGGGACACTTCACTCGATGGGGCACCCGCCATATCCATTCCCACGGAAACGGAAACCAAAGACGACTGGCAGTAAAGGGAAGCGTAGGAAGGGAACAAATGGACTCCAGTTATCGACATGGCCATTAAAAAAGTCGTGCAAGTTGATTTTTACTTCTGTTCATAGGTACACCGTAGCGTTGTACTTTTAAACCTTCTGCAGGCTGTCCACGCCATATCTCAGACTTCGCCAGTCTAAAAAAACTTTTAGCACCTCGAGTGGCCAATGCACGAGGCTTGTTTCTGTTGATCACAAGGGCTCGAATGTCTAAAAATTATGCCGATTGCATCCCATTCTTAGTTCTAAACCAAAACGTGCTCACGTCGCCTTGAACTAGGAGGTCGGTTCTCCACAGCGAAACAATTTTTGAATGTACGAAATATTTAAAAGTTGTTTTTTGGCCCAACATCATGGACGCAAGTTAGTGACCAAAACCCTGAGAGAAATAATGTTTTTATTTTGGGTTAAGTCAATCTTAGCGGCTCAGGATCCCCTCACCCCCCCCCCCCCCTCCAACGATTCAGAGAGAGACACCCGGATAGGAAGTGTTGTGGGAGCGTTGTGAAAACTAAAGCGTTGTGGAGACCCAAGAAGTATCATTATAACTTGTTATTTAAGTCTGGTATACTAGATAGAGTCAAGTTCAAGAGAGCGCTCCCTGCAACTTCTAACCGTCAATAACATACAGAAAGCACCTCAACATCAGACTCATATAAATTTTAAAAATCCTTAAGATGTCAAAATGAAGTCACGCAATAAAAAACGTGGCTTTCCCACTCCTATATTGTTGTTATACGGTGCAGCACGTTTACATTGCTCTTTGAGACATCATTTTCCCTCGCATTATCGTCTTGTCGCGTGAAGATTTTTTATTTTTTCATTTATGAACCTGTTGTCAAGGTCTTCTGTGCATAGTCAGAGAGGAATCAGATCAGAGGAGGGTTCAGACTGGAACGATAGAAAGCTGATTAGTAGCGGGCACATATTCACTAAATGTTTTACCATTGTTACTGTATTACCGACCAGACCCCACCAATCTATCGTCTGCGCATCACAACAGCTTCCCTGCCGCCCGAGGCCGGTGAACCAACACGGCCTGAGACACCGTGTCAGCTAGCACGCATCCGAGCAAATCGGACGGCGCGACCGGCACACGATTTGTTCACACTTGAGAGGTGGTACCCTCGAGCACGGTCACACCTGAGGAGGCGGCACCGCTCGGGCACGGTCATACCTGAGGAAGCGGCACCGCTCGGGCACGGCCAAACCTGAGGAGGCGGCACCACTCGGGCACGGTCACACCTGAGGAGGCGGCACCACATAGGCACGGCCAAACCTGAGGAGGCGGCACCACTCGGGCACGGTCACACCTGAGGAGGCGGCATGGCTCGGGCACGGCCAAACCTGAGGAGGTGGCACTACTCGGGCACGGCTGCTGGGATCGGCCTGTGGCACAGGCACGTCCCGCAGCAGTCGGCCGCAGCGTCACATCAGCCACGTCACACGTCACGTCACGGCCACGTCACGGGCTCCAGACACTGTTTGTC
>NW_023596448.1:2467794-2480833 GCF_011947565.3 Pollicipes pollicipes
CTGAACACCCCCGAAGTGAGAATGAGTTTGGGATTGCCCGGACCTATTGTCCCATGATCGGGAAGCATCTCAGGTCGAGCATTTCCAATCAATGTCATTTGCATCGCTCTAAGGCCCAGCGCAACAATGCTTTTGTTTTCATACAGGTAGCTCAAATGTGGTGCCATGAAAACCGAGATGTCGTTTGTGGGGATAGATGAGCACTAAAGCCGAGCATTAATCACGAACTTGAAGAACTGAATAGCAATCGATCGCCTTTTCTGTCCGCAAGCAATAAATCATGCGCCAATGTCGTCTCTCAGAGCATGTTCTTCAGATAAAAGAATTTTTGTCAGACTGCTGGCCATAGATGCTCGTAAGAGCGGAGGCCATGTCATATCATGGTCGAGGACCAGAATGATATATGTTTGTGGTATATAAACCAGATATGCCAGATATGTTGTTGCATGCTGACTGACCGCGCTGGGCAAAATAAGAAATGACAATGACAAGGAGTTATGGGATGGTGACGAAATACCTGCTCCTGGCAACTGGCGTGCTATCATTTATGGCCATTTGTACAGATTAATATTGGGTGGCGCAAGCAATATATCAGGGAGTCATCTGTAGATGACAATCACCCAAATCTGCCCGCTCACTCTCGCCAGGAACACACCCCGACGCATTCGCCGCCGCTCACCCTCGCCAGGAACACACCCCGACGCATTCGCCGCCGCTCACTCTCGCCAGGAACACACCCCGACGCATTCGCCGCCGCTCACTCTCGCCGAGAACACACCCCGACGCATTCGCCGCCGCTCACTCTCGCCGAGAACACACCCCGACGCATTCGCCGCCGCTCACTCTCGCCAAGAACACACCCCGACGCATTCGCCGCCGCTCACTCTCGCCAAGAACACACCCCGACGCATTCGCCGCAATCACATACGAGAGACACGGCAGGGGAGCAAGAAAACGCCACGAAGCATGGCGGAACAGAATACAATGTTTGGTGTAAGCCAGAAAACAATTTCACATTTGAAGATATTAAAAAAGGCACCAGATGTGAGGAAAAAAGCTCACTTATCCGTGTTGGCATGCTTTTGAATAGAACAGACTGCTCTAGATATCCCAGTTTCCCTGTTTTCTAAATAGGCTCCTCGATGCGTCATCCTTTACGTCATCGCACTTGCACAACATTGGTTGAAAGCCAAATGACCGCAATTATATCCGGAAACCGTGCTCACGAACGCCAGGTGCGAATGACTCGGCCATGATATTTTCTCGGTGTTGATCGCCGCATTTTTATAAAACAGTAGGATTTAGCTGACGCCATTATGACGTAATTGAGGCGGTCAGCGGTTTAGGTCTTAAGAACGGCAGTGCTGTGAACTGCATCCAAATGTCTTCAAGAAGATTATTTCAGTTAAAACTGACATATCAATGTGGAGCACTCCCTGCAACCAGTGCTGCCGTGACATGTTGAAGGACGTTCTTTTCGGCACAACGGCTGTAAACTAATAATGCAAAACAGTCATTGAGTGAGGCCGACGACACGAATTCCAGACGTCGAACATGTCTAGCATGCGGGCGCAGTGTGCCTTACCCCAGCTCCAGCCCGGCTGGCCGCGTGTGACCTCGCTGCTATTAGGAGCCAGCGCGGCCTGCAACGATACTCGAGCGGGTAGGCTGAGGCCGCCCGGCGCGACGACGACACAGGCGTGCCAACTTCACAGAGACTGCCCTTGCCAGCCAGCACCTCGGACACGAAGTACGCCTAATTTGTGCCGCGAGGGCAGGCGATAGCACTGGCCCTAGCGGTGCCAGGTGGACTTGGGCCGTATCCGGTGGGCCGCGATTTCGATGTGAGAACAGCTTGTTTGAATTTGGCTTGTCCGACCGAGGACAGAGTGGGATCTGTGTTCTTATCAAGTCGTGACATCGCAGCATGTAAATCGCACGCCGTAAGCCTCACTTTGGAGTAACATAACAGGCCCTATCGCGAAGAGTTTAGAACTAGGACTTGTCGCGTTCGGTGGCATGCCAATAGCGGGTGTGATGGCCATCAAGATGTACTTACGGACAGAGCAAGCTTAATCGTGATAGTTACTGCAGAGCAACATAGAAACTGAGACCTCCGGACCATCCCAATTAGTAATATCATCATTTCAGTGGGCACAGAGACAGCCAAAAAGGCATAAGTAGTAGAGAGTATCTGTGCCGTCAACACCCGACCACACTCGACAACAACGCTCCATCCCTGTCACTTGCTGCGACCCTGTAATCTCCTGCGTCATTACGGGAACTGTTCAGCGCATGCGCGCGGTACGTCACCTCGATGTAGAAGCGGGAGAGGAAGCGCAGCACCCAGTAGGACCTGATGTCACCCACGAACGCGATGCCCAGGGAGATGAGGCAGTTTTGGCAGCAGACCATCATGAACAGGGTCTTGCGTCCGTACTGAAACACAGCGCATAAGTCGACAAATAATGGCGATTGAAGTGGGTGGATGGCCCCTGGCACGGCGCGGTCACGATGAACATTAGAGAAAGGTTGTCAACGTGCTATATATATATATATATATATATATATATATATATATATATATATGTATGTATGTATGTATATATACAACACAATAAAATAATATAAAAACTGATAGGCGCTTACTGCCACAGGTCATCAACGAGGCACCTAATCGATGAAGAGTTCGGGTCATTCTCTCCCCGAAGTCATTGAGCTCATATTTGTGACCTGACTGATGACGCGTCAGGGTCTCGCAACATACTTGCAACACGACACGCTCACAAATAGCTCCAAACAGTTTTCACGCTTTTAAGAACTAAGCAAATTTATCGCAGCTGCAGCTTTGTAACTCGAAACCAAGCGGGGGAGTTCCTTGCGCTACAAAGCAAAAATATGTTGCCAAAGATCGAGGGTGTACGTGTGGTCAGAGTAAGGTCATGTTCGGTCCGGGTCATATCCCGTCATAGCCAGGTCAGTCAGCAAAATTGCAACTTATTTTTCCGGCCGTTCGGATCTCATTTGATCTAAAGCCACGGTTGCCTTGCCTAGGCGGCCGCCAGCCGACATGTTGATGGTGTGTGTCCCAACGTCTGCTGGTTTTGAATTCATGCAATCCAGAATATAGCTATAGATAATGGTCATATGGTGTCACACAGCAGGACACGGGACATCAGACCTGAGCACGCGTCAAAAACGGAGCATACATCAAAAACGGAGCATACATCAAACAACAGTAAACGAAGCAAGAGCGCTGGTTTACAACAGGTGCGCGACAACATGCACACACATTCCTACAGAGAATGCTAATTTCTAGCGCGGTCCACAGGAATCTCATAACCCAGTTCAAAGCGATTACGCACCGGGTTCATTAGTCCACACCAGCCACACTAGCGCAATAATATCGTGCAGCAGGTGGCAACACACAGCGAGCTACACAGCAACCTCCAGAGGCACGGTTCTTGGGGCCGTTGATCACCGCACACGCCCCGCGGCCAGGCAAATACGGCACGACAGGCGCTCCTCGATGCGACGGCTCGCACTGGGCGGTCAACAACGAATTTGAGCAGAACGACCGCGAGCGGCTGTTCCATGACGGGCGACGGCTATAGGTCACTCTCAACACCTTTAATCCGATCTGCAGCACAAGTCAAAACACTTGCAGAGGTTTTTTCGAACCTTATGTTCTTGACATTTACGACGGGCTTTGAACCGTCCAAAATGTTAACACGACCGACAAGTCTGCCCAATATCTTGCCCGCACTCTGACCGCTCCCCGGCCAATGTCGTGCCCGCACTCTGGCCGTTCCCTGCCCAATATTGTGCTCGCACTCTGACCGCTCCCCTGCCCAATATCGTGCCCGCACTCTGACCGCTCCCTGCCCAATATCGTGCCCGCACTCTGACCGCTACCCTGCCCTATATCGTGCCCGCACTCTGATCGCTCCTCGGCCAATATCGTGCCCGCACTCTGACCGCTCCCGACCATGACGTCCAAGCGAAATCCGAAATCCCATTCGAGCACTCCTGACCACAAAGTGACGAAAGCTTGATCTGTGCCGCAGCCGACCAGCCTCCCGACCTCGGTCGTCGGTCTCAGGCCCGGAGCCGCTCCCCGGCCGCCGGCGGCACCGGTACCGTCGACGCCGACGAATTGCCGCGGGCATCCCGAGGGGGCCGACGCGGTACATCCAATGTATATGCATCATCGGCCGGGCCGTCGGTGCCGCGGCTGCGACCATCGCTGGCAGTCAGTCCAGCAGAGCCCCGGACCCACTCAGGCTGGGGCACGCTGGCGGCCATATGGCCTGGACATAACGGTGGTGGTCAGGCGGGGCACGACAGTGCCGGCCATGCCTTGCCGCGCTGGTGCTGGCTAGAAGACGGATTCGACGGCGCCGGTAATGCCGAGTGTGCTGCAGATTTGGACGGTGTGCATGCACCGGTGCCAGTCATAGTAGGATACACTGGTAACGGTAAGAATCGGGACTCATCGACTGCCCATACTCAGACCGAGACAAGGTGGTCTGACAGTCAGAATAGGACACAGTGGTGCCGGACTGGGACACAGTCATCTGACAGTTAGGCTCGAACACAGTGGTGACGACTGGGCGGAAGTGGAGGCAGTCAGCCTGGGGCACAGTGGTGGCAGTCAGCCTGGGGCACAGTGGTGGCAGTCAACCTGGGGCACAGTGGCGGCAGTTAGTCTGGGACACAGTGGTCACAGTCAGCCTGGGGCACAGCGGTGGCAGTCAGCATGGGGCACAGTGGTGGCAGTCAGTCTGGGACACAGTGGTCACAGTCAGCCTGGGGCGCAGTGGTGGCAGTCAACCTGGGACACAGTGGCGGCAGTTAGTCTGGGGAACAGTGGTGGCAGTCAACCTGGGACACAGTGGCCGCAGTTAGTCTGGGGCACATTGGTGACAGTCAGTCTGGGACACAGTGGTGGCAGTCAGTCTGGGACACAGTGGTGGCAGTCAACCTGTGACATAGTGGTCGCAGTCAGTCTGGGGCACAGACGCGGCAGTCAGTCTGGGACACAGTGGTGGCAGTCAGTCTGGGGCACAGACGCGGCAGTCAGTCTGGGACACAGTGGTGGCAGTCAGTCTGGGACACAGTGGTGGCAGTCAGGCTGGGACACAGTGGTGGCAGTCAACCTGGGGCACAGTAGTGGCAGTCAGGCTGGGGCACAGTGGTGGCAGTCAACCTGTGACATAGTGGTCGCAGTCAGTCTGGGGCACAGACGCGGCAGTCAGTCTGGGACACAGTGGTGGCAGTCAGTCTGGGGCACAGACGCGGCAGTCAGTCTGGGACACAGTGGTGGCAGTCAGGCTGGGGCACAGTGGTGGCAGTCAGGCTGGGACACAGTGGTGGCAGTCAACCTGGGGCACAGTAGTGGCAGTCAGGCTGGGGCACAGTGGTGGTGGCCCCAAGTGGGACACGCCATGACAGTCGGACTCGGACGCAGCGCTGAAGACTGGGAATCCACTGGTGTTATCCCCCTGAGGATTCACTGGATCACAGCAATCATGGCACTGGATCACAGCAATCACGGCACTGGGTCACAGCAATCACGGCACTGGGTCACAGCAAGGATGGAGTGACAGCACAGGCAGCGATGACAGCCGTACTGGTGATGCACTGATGTCGTTCTCACTGGAGCGCAGTGCCATTCTCACTGGAGCGCAGTGCCGTTCTCACTGGGACGCAGTGTCGCTTTCACTGGGGCGCAGTGTCGTTCTCACTGGAGCGCAGTGCCGTTCTCGCTGGGACGCAGTGTCGCTTTCACTGGAGCGCAGTGCCGTTCTCACTGGGGCGCAGTGTTGCTTTCACTGGGGCGCAGTGTCGTTCTCACTAGGACGCGTGTCGCTCTCACTGGAGGGCAAATTCGTTCTCACAAGGGCGCAGTGTTGCTCTCACTGGGGCGCGATGTCGTTCTCACTGGGGCGCAATGTCGTTCTCACTAGGACGCAGTGTCGCTGTCACTGGGGCCCACTGCTGCCGTTCGTGCCGCGACCTTCTGGTGCCCATCGGGCCGGCACCAGAAGGTCGCAAGCATGACCATCTCCACTGGTGCTGGTGATGCTCGGACCTCCCGGTACCGGCGGGACTCAGCTTCACTGATGCCCAGTAGCCCCAAGCCGCACGCATTGGCTGTTGGTCTGCGCCTCCCTGATTCTGGTCATGGCCTCTGGACGGTCGCCATTCTACGCGCTCGTCACATCACGAGCTGGAGCCCTCGAGACTGCCGCTGTTGTTCGGCGGAGCCGTGTGAAATCGATGTGAGGTAGAGGAGATTAATGTCCGCTTCCTTTCTACTGTCATCTTCAAAAGGCCAAGTGATGGTATCGAAGAAACACAGCCTTCGAAATCTCCGCAGCTTAAGGCGGTTGGAGGGAAGGCCTTCAGTCGTTCTAGCAGGGTTTTACCTGCATGAGCAAGCACCTCACTGACCTCGGCGCAGGAGAAAAAAAAGCGTTGGAGACGACGGAAGATAAGGGGAATAGTGACGCGAGAAATGGCATGGGCAGACAGTAAAGGTGGCGAGGATAAAAATAGCGAAGTAGAATCCTACCTGTTCCATTTCTCCAAAAATGAGGAGGTGAGGTGTTGGTAAGGAAAAAAGAGATGAAATCATTCCAAAGTTGTGAAGGGTGCAAGCATGTCGAAAGAAAAGCTCTTCCTTCTTCACCCCGTTTTCAGCGCATGCCGATCTCTTGTTTTTGGCAGCTTCAACCCGTCTTCAAGCCACTCAAAACCCTTAAATATAATGTGCACGATATAACCAGTCAGCCATAGCCCACATCTCTTCCCTACTTTTCATTATCTGACATTCTCAATCCTCTCTTATTCTGGGTAAATGCATCCACTTTTATAGATCACTCACCACAATAGCCGTTCTAAACACTTACTTCGATTAATGGCTCATCGGCTTCGACTACCAATAGCAATGGCAGCTCAGCAGCGACGGGCGGCGTCAGCGCCAGTCGAGGTGAGCGAGCGAGCACTGCGCCGTGCCGTTCTCGTCGTGATGTGGTCGGGCACAAGACAGTTACACCCTCGGCAGAGAACATGCCTCTCTCACCCATGTGATGAGGACAAGGGCCTAAGGCAGGCAGAGAGTTAAGGATGACGGGGGAGGGCATTGCGCTGTCCGCGATATCACACGCACCCGTGCATCACTGTCTAGTGGGGGCGGGGGGCGGGGGCAGGGGCATCTCACCTTGTCCACAAAGGGTGCGAAGATGATGGCCCCGGCCACCATGGCCGTACCAAGCACGGTGTTGGTGATGACGGAGACGTCGTTGCCGCACGAGAGCCCGTACTGGAGACGAGACGTCGCATGTCAAAGCTTGAACAAGGGGGGGGGGGGGGGTCTCACAGCTTGAGGGGCGTTAGCTTTGGGAGGAGTGGTTGACTATCATGGCGCGCGCAGGTCATGTTCAGTGGGGGTGCGTGATTCGTGTGTAAAAGTCGTCACAACGCGAGGATGCGCAGTCATCGTCTTGACACTTATATTAGGAAGATTAAATACCGTTTCAGAGACTTAGAATCACGCCCAACCTTCACCGGAGACGTTGGCAATTGACATACGGCGACACATTTGTGGAACTGAAATGGTCGACATACGATCATGCGTTGTTATTCGCTTCTAAGGGGTAACCGTGTTGCGCCGCATCAGCCTAGACTTTCACGAATATATCACTGGTCACGTGTGCACACTGGGTGATGGACGGAGAAAATCAGCCTTGTCCAGAGTGAGTTCACCCAGCTGAGGACTTCTACAAATTAAGAACGCTGAGATGTTCGGGTCTGTCCACAAAATAAGCTACGCATGGGGCGGGGCACAGCCGAAGGGAACAAGGGTGGAGGTCGGAGAAACGCGACGCTACGCTCAGATTTAGTAGTAAATCAGCCTCTTGTCGGCTAAAAATGTGTTTGGAACTTACGGTGGGAATCGTCGGCATCTTCCAATGACAAGGAGCACGTCCGACTTTATGACACACCTCCGCTGAATACCTTCAGCCCAATTACGTGTTAAATGGCCGATACCCTTTCAGACGATATGCTCGACACGATGCAAGGGAGGGGTTTTCAACCGCATAACCAGCGCGTAAACAGTGAGAGGGGGCGATAAAATGGTCACAAATGTTAAACGTAATGTATTGGCGGCCCGTTATCAGCCACTGCAGCAAGATGTTTGATACTGCTGATCAGGCCAGCTTGCTCACATGACTGATTCAGCCCAGCCCCCGCGCAAAATCATGCATTTGGTGGGCTGGTGCCGCATGTGATAACGCATAGACTGCGGCATCAGCATTTTCTCGGTTGACTGCCGATAGCTCTGAGTGGTTTTTAATGTGATTGACAGAGACGTAAACAAAGCGATCAGCGTCGCAATAAAGCGCGCGACCTGGGAATTATGAACCGGTTTTAAATGCTGGCCGTTGTCGGTCTACCGACTCCACGACGGCAGCCAGAGTGAGGCTCTGCTGCTTGCTGTCAGTGGGCTGGGTGTCGCACGCTTCTGTCCACGCCTGACAACACAGTCATGACCAGCCAGGGTGAGGTTCTGCCGCGCGCTGCCAGTGGGCTGGGTGTCGCACGCTTTCGTCCACGCCTGACAATACAGTCATGACGGCTGCTGTGTCATCGATGTGGGCCATCATCGCCATGGTACACATGCCATATGCTCCACGATACCGGTCGGCGGAGGGCCGAGCGAGCGCAGGTGCTAAAGCAAAAACAAGGAGTGCAGTTATCGGCCAGGATAACAAAGGGTCGAGGGAACTGCCGAGGATCGAGGATCGAAAATCGAAGATGCTGGAGCTGTCTAGGATAGGGGATCGATGCTGCTGTCGTCAGGTGCAGAGAGGTCACACAGACTGAAGTATCAACTACGCGAAAATCGGATCCTCCCGGGCACATTACCGCACTGCTAATATTGACAGCAGCAAACAGATGACGCAAGGCAGCGTGACACATCTGCTTCTGCGCCACAAACGGGCCGTAGGTGGCGGCACAAAACTGCACGTGCCCCCCCCCCCCCCCCTATCAACCGTTCTGTCTTCTGCCGTCACGTCTTAAATCAATCAGACTCACTTTACGATCGGTAAAGCACCAACAGGCCGTCGTGTCAAGTTCTAAGTTGCGGGCTCGCGGTAGGAGTTAGCAGGCGCTGCAGCGGCTGCTGAAACATCTGTGCAAACAGAAGTGGCTTTGGATAGTCGTAGCCCTAATTTCAGGCTTCGGTAATGATAGTGGTCAGATATCCAGCATAATTCCAGGTAAACATTTTACGATATACCTCAATATGTTACAAGCTGCGTGCCTTCTTTTGGCGATAATGAGACGCATTCATATCCTTGATTATTGCTCCTAGATCCCACTGGTAAATCTAGGTGGAAAATTGTTCTGATATCTTTCGTAATTGAGACACAAAACGCTAAAAAGCTGTCGACGGGTGGTTAACAGATAAGTGCACCGGCTGAGAGGTGGTGGCGAGGGGGCAAGGCCACATCCCCATCAGTGGTCCGTGGATTGAATGAAAGGACTTATGCCCGTGATCTTAAAAAAATCAGCATACTTTGCATGCCATTAGCCGAACTATGGCAAAATCGATGCAGCGCTTTCATGGCAAGGACAAAACATCTGTAAGTGCATAGCAAGGCAGCTATTCAGTGAACACTGAACGAACTCATCTAACGCAAGCTCACGTGGAGAATATATCATGCAAGTGCATGTCTCGGCTCTGCGGCCAGAGAGTCCGGGGCATCATAACATCTGTATTCGGTTAATTCTTTGCAATCGGCATGAACGCTTCCCAAGGCCTAATACCGGAAAGCCTGGTAACCCCAGGTTGAGATGGTCTGTGATTGGGAGCAAATCTTCGGGGACGGATGAAGGTGACTGGAACCAATGGCCGGGAATTCTGCTTGCCCCGGAGGTTTTCCGTGATTGTAGACTTAACTTCAGGCGAGTAGCAAAGGAGACAGCGAATCGTCATCAGTTGGTAATTCTGGAAGATTTTTTAACAACGAACGGTCCAAGAGCGCTAACTTCTTGCAAACGCTGGGATCAAGTTGTCGATAAACGCACTGATAAGGCGTCGACTTCTGAACAAGTCAATTCGGGGGCGAAAGATGCTTCCCAAAAGGTTCGCAATGTTAAAGGACTCTTAAGCATTGCTGAATTATTTGAGGTTTCAATGACCTGATTTTCACAAAACGGAAGGCTTTGGTAATTTTCATAATATTAGTACTCTGGGGTAAATCCAGGCAACTGCGGCTAAACATTGGGCGATGATTGAGAGGGATGTGAAGGGGCAGGCCTCACAATGCAATACTCGAAAGCCCCGCACACACTAGCACCTTTTTAGTTTATGCAATGGTTTATGATAGGTATACATTAAAGTTATGTTAGGTTTATGGCAAAGCTAGCGATTGGGGCTCCAAAGCAGTAGATACAAGTCGTCGGTCGTCTCAGCAGCGTCAAAGTCTCGTCGCCTCCAGTGGGGCGGTATGTTGGGGCTGTTTGAACTCCTCAACGGCACACGGAGCGGTGATTGGCTGTCGGCCATCGCGAAGACCCGATGGTGGAGGCCCGACCCAACATGAACTGGTGATGTTAACAACTTTAACTGGCTTGGTCAGACACGAAGATGTGCATTCACGACATGCTCTCATTGTCGTCCGGCCATCCGTTTTGGGCTCTAGTCAGGTGGTTCAGTGATTAGAGCCGTGATCCAGTCAGGTAGTTCAGTGATCAGAGTTGTGATTCAGTTCTGTAGATCGGTGATCAGAGTCGTGGTTCAGTCCGGTGGTTCAGTGCTCAGAGTTGTGATTCAGTTCGGTGGTTCATCGATCAGAGCCATGGTTCAGTCCGGTGGGCCAGTGATATAAGCAGTTGTTTTGTCCAGTAGTCAAGCGATCAAAGCCATGGTTCAGTCCAGTGGTTCGATAATCAAAGCCGTGGTTCCGTCCGGTGGTTCAGTGATCAGACATATGGTTCAGTCCGGTGGTTCAGTGACCGAATCGCCGGACTCCGCTTGCAGCGAGGGGCACGCGCGCAACGTCCGAGGTCCTGTCACCGAGTGGGTTCGAGTCCCGTGCACAGCGTCCGACGTCCTGTCGCCAAGTAGGTTCGAATCCCGCGCGCGGCGTCGCATTTTGGCGGCAAGGAGGGGGCGTCTCGCCGTAGCACCGTGCGGAAAGTTGGCAAACACCTGTTACGCCTTCTGGCTGGCTGTCAAAATGACGCAGGCTGGTTACAAAACTCGGATTACCAGGTTGGCGGCGTTGGCCCACACGCGGTCGGCTGCGGTCGGCAGGGACTCGGCCCCCGTCGCCATTCCGGCAGACAACGCACGGCGTTCAAGTTGACAAGACCAAGTACGAGATAGATGGCAATCTCCTTTTAAAGGGAGTGTATCTTGCCAGCTTGGAATTTTTTAACTATGCACGTGGGATGGTAGGGAATTTTGAGTTAAATTTTGTTGTCATTGGTTTCTACCAATTCGCCTCCACTGATGAGGCATTGCCACAGCCCCTAAATTTTCTTTGGTTCGTAAGGAAGAACGAAGTTATCGAGTACCCCCAGAAAATATTCACTACTAAATACACCAACATCATTGAGAAGGTACCGTTAGTTCTAGCCAATGGCTTTTCGAGGAAGCCGCTTGTCAGCGCTGACAGCAGCTTGCGAACGCAGTGATGGGGGCGGTCATTATGTTGATTTTTTGTTTGTTTACATTCAGCTGAGGGCTTCAGGTGTATGGAGTTGGACGCATGATAAGCTGGTCAGGTGATACGCACCGCGATTATTTATGTTGACCTTCTTTATACTACGATGTGGCGCAAGTATTGTGTCGTGTCAGCTGCACCAGGCTCGAGGAAACGTGACTGTTCTACGCTGTTTTGGTGGCGGCTACAGGCAACTAAGATTCTTATACACTGAAATCAATGATCGAATTCCAAATGCACGTGCACCGAATTCAGCGTTTGAGATAACAAGGAACATGCGCTGAAATCGTTGCTGCGATGTCGCTGTTACACCAGGCATGTTCAGGCTATCATACTCTTCCGTCTCGAATTACGCAAGGGATCTTCAAGTGCGTGCCGCTCTACACTGCCAGCGCTCTCCCTATACGCACGAGACCGTAGCAGCCAAGATAATGTTCATGTCACCAGCGCGCAGTTGCTCGCCACTTACACGCTAGCGCATTCGTCCTTTCCTCCCCGCTGATTGGTTCACTTTTTAGTATTGTGTTTGTTCACGCACAGCCATCGATGCGATCGATAGAAATAAATAAATGCAAACTGTTGCAAGACCCAAACGCACATTTAAGCACCAAAATTAGCAATAGATAGTTGCCAAAGCCCCCTCAGTCGTGCATTGGCAAAATCGAAAACACTAGACACGCTCCCTTTAACACACGTCCAGGCGGCCGGTTGGATACACCTTGCTCGGGTGGGGGTCAATTGACCCCCACCCCTGAGATCTCAGGAACTAAGAAAGCTACAGACACCAGATCTGCGGAGTGTGTTGATGTGTACGTGAACTCACTTAAGTCAAGGTTTGAGGTTTCTAGGCCACGGCGTTCGGGTCAAATAAGGTCAAACAGGGTCAAAGTCCAGGTTGGTCTCAAAAGGGACCCTAGAACCTAGATAACTGTTCTAAGCAAAAACCGACGTGCTCATCTAGAGGTCAGTGACCTTGTGTGACCTTTTGAAGGTCATAGTGATCAAAATCATACAAGACCGCTTTTACTTTTGCATTTGGGTAAACGACAAAGATTATTGTAGGCAGTATGCTCCTAAAAACAAAGTGTTGACCTGGGTCATTCTGTGTCAGTAACCTAGTCCGACCATTAAGAGGTCTATGGAAGGTGTATAATGCGGTTCCTGTTATCAATAAATTAGAATGAGCACCAGGAACTGTCAGCATGCGTATCATCATGTATTATCAGCATGTCATCAGCATAACCCATACAGCATGCGCTAGAATAATACACATGTTGGTTTTGACCCTGGTCTGA
>NW_023596448.1:2481833-2542074 GCF_011947565.3 Pollicipes pollicipes
ACCTATGGCAAGTCAGGGCCAGGTCACGGTTTCAGCGAGTGCAATCGCTAGGAACTCATTCAATCTGATCCAACAACGGAGTGTTAGACGAAGCCCCACATCTCTGAGATACTTTCTTAGGCAACACAACAACTGAACGAACAAATTGTATTGGCCTAATGTCAGGTATGAAGGTCAGACCAGGGTCAAAACCAACATGTGTTATTATTCTAGCGCATGCTGTATGGGTTATGCTGATGACATGCTGATAATACATGATGATACGCATGCTGACAGTTCCTGGTGCTCATTTCTAATTTATTGATAACAGGAACCGCATTATACACCTTCCATAGACCTCTTAATGGTCGGACTAGGTTACTGACACAGAATGACCCAGGTCAACACTTTGTTTTTAGGAGCATACTGCCTACAATAATCTTTGTCGTTTACCCAAATGCAAAAGTAAAAGCGGTCTTGTATGATTTTGATCACTATGACCTTCAAAAGGTCACACAAGGTCACTGACCTCTAGATGAGCACGTCGGTTTTTGCTTAGAACAGTTATCTAGGTTCTAGGGTCCCTTTTGAGACCAACCTGGACTTTGACCCTGTTTGACCTTATTTGACCCGAACGCCGTGGCCTAGAAACCTCAAACCTTGACTTAAGTGAGTTCACGTACACATCAACACACTCCGCAGATCTGGTGTCTGTAGCTTTCTTAGTTCCTGAGATCTCAGGGGTGGGGGTCAATTGACCCCCACCCGAGCAAGGTGTATCCAACCGGCCGCCTGGACGTGTGTTAAAGGGAGCGTGTCTAGTGTTTTCGATTTTGCCAATGCACGACTGAGGGGGCTTTGGCAACTATCTATTGCTAATTTTGGTGCTTAAATGTGCGTTTGGGTCTTGCAACAGTTTGCATTTATTTATTTCTATCGATCGCATCGATGGCTGTGCGTGAACAAACACAATACTAAAAAGTGAACCAATCAGCGGGGAGGAAAGGACGAATGCGCTAGCGTGTAAGTGGCGAGTAACTGCGCGCTGGTGACATGAACATTATCTTGGCTGCTACGGTCTCGTGCGTATAGGGAGAGCGCTGGCAGTGTAGAGCGGCACGCACTTGAAGATCCCTTGCGTAATTCGAGACGGAAGAGTATGATAGCCTGAACATGCCTGGTGTAACAGCGACATCGCAGCAACGATTTCAGCGCATGTTCCTTGTTATCTCAAACGCTGAATTCGGTGCACGTGCATTTGGAATTCGATCATTGATTTCAGTGTATAAGAATCTTAGTTGCCTGTAGCCGCCACCAAAACAGCGTAGAACAGTCACGTTTCCTCGAGCCTGGTGCAGCCGACTGACACGACACAATACTTGCGCCACATCGTAGTATAAAGAAGGTCAACATAAATAATCGCGGTGCGTATCACCTGACCAGCTTATCATGCGTCCAACTCCATACACCTGAAGCCCTCAGCTGAATGTAAACAAACAAAAAATCAACATAATGACCGCCCCCTCACTGCGTTCGCAAGCTGCTGTCAGCGCTGACAAGCGGCTTCCTCGAAAAGCCATTGGCTAGAACTAACGGTACCTTCTCAATGATGTTGGTGTATTTAGTAGTGAATATTTTCTGGGGGTACTCGATAACTTCGTTCTTCCTTACGAACCAAAGAAAATTTAGGGGCTGTGGCAATGCCTCATCAGTGGAGGCGAATTGGTAGAAACCAATGACAACAAAATTTAACTCAAAATTCCCTACCATCCCACGTGCATAGTTAAAAAATTCCAAGCTGGCAAGATACACTCCCTTTAAAAGGAGATTGCCATCTATCTCGTACTTGGTCTTGTCAACTTGAACGCCGTGCGTTGTCTGCCGGAATGGCGACGGGGGCCGAGTCCCTGCCGACCGCAGCCGACCGCGTGTGGGCCAACGCCGCCAACCTGGTAATCCGAGTTTTGTAACCAGCCTGCGTCATTTTGACAGCCAGCCAGAAGGCGTAACAGGTGTTTGCCAACTTTCCGCACGGTGCTACGGCGAGACGCCCCCTCCTTGCCGCCAAAATGCGACGCCGCGCGCGGGATTCGAACCTACTTGGCGACAGGACGTCGGACGCTGTGCACGGGACTCGAACCCACTCGGTGACAGGACCTCGGACGTTGCGCGCGTGCCCCTCGCTGCAAGCGGAGTCCGGCGATTCGGTCACTGAACCACCGGACTGAACCATATGTCTGATCACTGAACCACCGGACGGAACCACGGCTTTGATTATCGAACCACTGGACTGAACCATGGCTTTGATCGCTTGACTACTGGACAAAACAACTGCTTATATCACTGGCCCACCGGACTGAACCATGGCTCTGATCGATGAACCACCGAACTGAATCACAACTCTGAGCACTGAACCACCGGACTGAACCACGACTCTGATCACCGATCTACAGAACTGAATCACAACTCTGATCACTGAACTACCTGACTGGATCACGGCTCTAATCACTGAACCACCTGACTAGAGCCCAAAACGGATGGCCGGACGACAATGAGAGCATGTCGTGAATGCACATCTTCGTGTCTGACCAAGCCAGTTAAAGTTGTTAACATCACCAGTTCATGTTGGGTCGGGCCTCCACCATCGGGTCTTCGCGATGGCCGACAGCCAATCACCGCTCCGTGTGCCGTTGAGGAGTTCAAACAGCCCCAACATACCGCCCCACTGGAGGCGACGAGACTTTGACGCTGCTGAGACGACCGACGACTTGTATCTACTGCTTTGGAGCCCCAATCGCTAGCTTTGCCATAAACCTAACATAACTTTAATGTATACCTATCATAAACCATTGCATAAACTAAAAAGGTGCTAGTGTGTGCGGGGCTTTCGAGTATTGCATTGTGAGGCCTGCCCCTTCACATCCCTCTCAATCATCGCCCAATGTTTAGCCGCAGTTGCCTGGATTTACCCCAGAGTACTAATATTATGAAAATTACCAAAGCCTTCCGTTTTGTGAAAATCAGGTCATTGAAACCTCAAATAATTCAGCAATGCTTAAGAGTCCTTTAACATTGCGAACCTTTTGGGAAACATCTTTCGCCCCCGAATTGACTTGTTCAGAAGTCGACGCCTTATCAGCGCGTTTATCGACAACTCGATCCCAGCGTTTGCAAGAAGTTAGCGCTCTTGGACCGTTCGTTGTTAAAAAATCTTCCAGAATTACCAACTGATGACGATTCGCTGTCTCCTTTGCTACTCGCCTGAAGTTAAGTCTACAATCACGGAAAACCTCCGGGGCAAGCAGAATTCCCGGCCATTGGTTCCAGTCACCTTCATCCGTCCCCGAAGATTTGCTCCCAATCACAGACCATCTCAACCTGGGGTTACCAGGCTTTCCGGTATTAGGCCTTGGGAAGCGTTCATGCCGATTGCAAAGAATTAACCGAATACAGATGTTATGATGCCCCTGACTCTCTGGCCGCAGAGCCGAGACATGCACTTGCATGATATATTCTCCACGTGAGCTTGCGTTAGATGAGTTCGTTCAGTGTTCACTGAATAGCTGCCTTGCTATGCACTTACAGATGTTTTGTCCTTGCCATGAAAGCGCTGCATCGATTTTGCCATAGTTCGGCTAATGGCATGCAAAGTGTGCTGATTTTTTTAAGATCACGGGCATAAGTCCTTTCATTCAATCCACGGACCACTGATGGGGATGTGGCCTTGCCCCCTCGCCACCACCTCTCAGCCGGTGCACTTATCTGTTAACCACCCGTCGACAGCTTTTTAGCGTTTTGTGTCTCAATTACGAAAGATATCAGAACAATTTTCCACCTAGATTTACCAGTGGGATCTAGGAGCAATAATCAAGGATATGAATGCGTCTCATTATCGCCAAAAGAAGGCACGCAGCTTGTAACATATTGAGGTATATCGTAAAATATTTACCTGGAATTATGCTGGATATCTGACCACTATCATTACCGAAGCCTGAAATTAGGGCTACGACTATCCAAAGCCACTTCTGTTTGCACAGATGTTTCAGCAGCCGCTGCAGCGCCTGCTAACTCCTACCGCGAGCCCGCAACTTAGAACTTGACACGACGGCCTGTTGGTGCTTTACCGATCGTAAAGTGAGTCTGATTGATTTAGGACGTGACGGCAGAAGACAGAACGGTTGATGGGGGGGGGGGGGGGGTACGTGCAGTTTTGTGCCGCCAGCAGTCTTCCACCTACGGTCCGTTTGTGGCGCAGAAGCAGATGTGTTACGCTGCCTTGCGTCATCTGTTTGCTGCTGTTAATATTAGCAGTGCGGTAATGTGCCCGGGAGGATCCGATTTTCGCGTAGTTGATACGTCAGTCTGTGTGACCTCTCTGCACCTGACGACAGCAGCATCGATCCCCTATCCTCGACAGCTCCAGCATCTTCGATTTTCGATCCTCGATCCTCGGCAGTTCCCTCGACCCTTTGTTATCCTGGCCGATAACTGCACTCCTTGTTTTTGCTTTAGCACCTGCGCTCGCTCGGCCCTCCGCCGACCGGTATCGTGGAGCATATGACATGTGTACCATGGCGATGATGGCCCACATCGATGACACAGCAGCCGTCATGACTGTATTGTCAGGCGTGGACGAAAGCGTGCGACACCCAGCCCACTGGCAGCGCGCGGCAGAACCTCACCCTGGCTGGTCATGACTGTGTTGTCAGGCGTGGACAGAAGCGTGCGACACCCAGCCCACTGACAGCAAGCAGCAGAGCCTCACTCTGGCTGCCATCGTGGAGTCGGTAGACCGACAACGGCCAGCATTTAAAACCGGTTCATAATTCCCAGGTTGCGCGCTTTATTGCGACGCTGATCGCTTTGTTTACGTCTCTGTCAATCACATTAAAAACCACTCAGAGCTATCGGCAGTCAACCGAGAAAATGCTGATGCCGCAGTCTATGCGTTATCACATGCGGCACCAGCCCACCAAATGCATGATTTTGCGCGGGGGCTGGGCTGAATCAGTCATGTGAGCAAGCTGGCCTGATCAGCAGTATCAAACATCTTGCTGCAGTGGCTGATAACGGGCCGCCAATACATTTACGTTTAACATTTGTGACCATTTTTACGTTTAACATTTGTGACCATTTTATCGCCCCCTCTCACTGTTTACGCGCTGGTTATGCGGTTGAAAACCCCTCCCTTGCATCGTGTCGAGCATATCGTCTGAAAGGGTATCGGCCATTTAACACGTAATTGGGCTGAAGGTATTAAGCGGAGGTGTGTCATAAAGTCGGACGTGCTCCTTGTCATTGGAAGATGCCGACGACTCCCACCGTAAGTTCCAAACACATTTTTAGCCGACAAGAGGCTGATTTACTACTAAATCTGAGCGTAGCGTCGCGTTTCTCCGACCTCCACCCTTGTTCCCTTCGGCTGTGCCCCGCCCCATGCGTAGCTTATTTTGTGGACAGACCCGAACATCTCAGCGTTCTTAATTTGTAGAAGTCCTCAGCTGGGTGAACTCACTCTGGACAAGGCTGATTTTCTCCGTCCATCACCCAGTGTGCACACGTGACCAGTGATATATTCGTGAAAGTCTAGGCTGATGCGGCGCAACACGGTTACCCCTTAGAAGCGAATAACAACGCATGATCGTATGTCGACCATTTCAGTTCCACAAATGTGTCGCCGTATGTCAATTGCCAAAGTCTCCGGTGAAGGTTGGGCGTGATTCTAAGTCTCTGAAATGGTATTCAATCTTCCTAATATAAGTGTCAAGACGATGACTGCGCATCCTCGCGTTGCGACGACTTTTACACACGAATCACTCACCCCCACTGAACCTGACCTGCGCGCGCCATGATAGTCAACCACTCCTCCCAAAGCTAACGCCCCTCAAGCTGTGAGACCCCCCCCCCCCCCTTGTTCAAGCTTTGACATGCGACGTCTCGTCTCCAGTACGGGCTCTCGTGCGGCAACGACGTCTCCGTCATCACCAACACCGTGCTTGGTACGGCCATGGTGGCCGGGGCCATCATCTTCGCACCCTTTGTGGACAAGGTGAGATGCCCCTGCCCCCGCCCCCCCCCGCCCCCACTAGACAGTGATGCACGGGTGCGTGTGATATCGCGGACAGCGCAATGCCCTCCCCCGTCATCCTTAACTCTCTGCCTGCCTTAGGCCCTTGTCCCCATCACATGGGTGAGAGAGGCATGTTCTCTGCCGAGGATGTAATTGTCTTGTGCCCGACCACATCACGACGAGAACGGCACGGCGCAGTGCTCGCTCGCTCACCTCGACTGGCGCTGACGCCGCCCGTCGCTGCTGAGCTGCCATTGCTATTGGTAGTCGAAGCCGATGAGCCATTAATCGAAGTAAGTGTTTAGAACGGCTATTGTGGTGAGTGATCTATAAAAGTGGATGCATTTACCCAGAATAAGAGAGGATTGAGAATGTCAGATAATGAAAAGTAGGGAAGAGATGTGGGCTATGGCTGACTGGTTATATCGTGCACATTATATTTAAGGGTTTTGAGTGGCTTGAAGACGGGTTGAAGCTGCCAAAAACAAGAGATCGGCATGCGCTGAAAACGGGGTGAAGAAGGAAGAGCTTTTCTTTCGACATGCTTGCACCCTTCACAACTTTGGAATGATTTCATCTCTTTTTTCCTTACCAACACCTCACGTCCTCATTTTTGGAGAAATGGAACAGGTAGGATTCTACTTCGCTATTTTTATCCTCGCCACCTTTACTGTCTGCCCATGCCATTTCTCGCGTCACTATTCCCCTTATCTTCCGTCGTCTCCAACGCTTTTTTTCTCCTGCGCCGAGGTCAGTGAGGTGCTTGCTCATGCAGGTAAAACCCTGCTAGAACGACTGAAGGCCTTCCCTCCAACCGCCTTAAGCTGCGGAGATTTCGAAGGCTGTGTTTCTTCGATACCGTCACTTGGCCTTTTGAAGATGACAGTAGAAAGGAAGCGGACATTAATCTCCTCTACCTCACATCGATTTCACACGGCTCCGCCGAACAACAGCGGCAGTCTCGAGGGCTCCAGCGCGTGATGTGACGAGCGCGTAGAATGGCGACCGTCCAGAGGCCATGACCAGAATCAGGGAGGCGCAGACCAACAGCCAATGCGTGCGGCTTGGGGCTACTGGGCATCAGTGAAGCTGAGTCCCGCCGGTACCGGGAGGTCCGAGCATCACCAGCACCAGTGGAGATGGTCATGCTTGCGACCTTCTGGTGCCGGCCCGATGGGCACCAGAAGGTCGCGGCACGAACGGCAGCAGTGGGCCCCAGTGACAGCGACACTGCGTCCTAGTGAGAACGACATTGCGCCCCAGTGAGAACGACATCGCGCCCCAGTGAGAGCAACACTGCGCCCTTGTGAGAACGAATTTGCCCTCCAGTGAGAGCGACACGCGTCCTAGTGAGAACGACACTGCGCCCCAGTGAAAGCAACACTGCGCCCCAGTGAGAACGGCACTGCGCTCCAGTGAAAGCGACACTGCGTCCCAGCGAGAACGGCACTGCGCTCCAGTGAGAACGACACTGCGCCCCAGTGAAAGCGACACTGCGTCCCAGTGAGAACGGCACTGCGCTCCAGTGAGAATGGCACTGCGCTCCAGTGAGAACGACATCAGTGCATCACCAGTACGGCTGTCATCGCTGCCTGTGCTGTCACTCCATCCTTGCTGTGACCCAGTGCCGTGATTGCTGTGACCCAGTGCCGTGATTGCTGTGATCCAGTGCCATGATTGCTGTGATCCAGTGAATCCTCAGGGGGATAACACCAGTGGATTCCCAGTCTTCAGCGCTGCGTCCGAGTCCGACTGTCATGGCGTGTCCCACTTGGGGCCACCACCACTGTGCCCCAGCCTGACTGCCACTACTGTGCCCTAGGTTGACTGCCACCACTGTGTCCCAGCCTGACTGCCACCACTGTGTCCCAGACTGACTGTCACCAATGTGCCCCAGACTAACTGCCGCCACTGTGTCCCAGGTTGACTGCCACCACTGTTCCCCAGACTAACTGCCGCCACTGTGTCCCAGGTTGACTGCCACCACTGCGCCCCAGGCTGACTGTGACCACTGTGTCCCAGACTGACTGCCACCACTGTGCCCCATGCTGACTGCCACCGCTGTGCCCCAGGCTGACTGTGGACCACTGTGTCCCAGACTAACTGCCGCCAACTGTGCCCCAGGTTGACTGCCACCACTGCGCCCCAGGCTGACTGCCACCACTGTTGCCCCAGGCTGACTGCCCGCCACTTCCGCCCAGTCGTCACACTGTGTTCGAGCCTAACTGTCAGTATGACTGTGTCCCAGCTCCGGCACCACTGTGTTCCTATTCTGACTGTCAGACCACCTTGTCTCGGTCTGAGTATGGGCAGTCGATGAGTCCCGATTCTTACCGTTACCAGTGTATCCTACTATGACTGGCACCGGTGCATGCACACCGTCCAAATCTGCAGCGCACTCGGCATTACCGGCGCCGTCGAATCCGTCTTCTAGCCAGCACCAGCGCGGCAAGGCATGGCCGGCACTGTCGTGCCCCGCCTGACCACCACCGTTATGTTCAGGCCATATGGCCGCCAGCGTGCCCCAGCCTGAGTGGGTCCGGGGCTCTGCTGGACTGACTGCCAGCGATGGTCGCAGCCGCGGCACCGACGGCCCGGCCGATGATGCATATAAATTGGATGTACCGCGTCGGCCCCCTCGGGATGCCCGCGGCAATTCGTCGGCGTCGACGGTACCGGTGCCGCCGGCGGCCGGGGAGCGGCTCCGGGCCTGTGACCGACGACCGAGGTCGGGAGGCTGGTCGGCTGCGGCACAGATCAAGCTTTCGTCACTTTGTGGTCAGGAGTGCTCGAATGGGATTTCGGATTTCGCTCGGACGTCATGGTCGGGAGCGGTCAGAGTGCGGGCACGATATTGGGCAAGGTAGCGGTCAGAGTGCGGGCACGATATTGGGCAGGGAACGGTCAGAGTGCGGGCACGATATTGGCCGAGGAGCGATCAGAGTGCGGGCACGATATAGGGCAGGGTAGCGGTCAGAGTGCGGGCACTATATTGGGCAGGGTAGTGGTCAGAGTGCGGGCACGATATTGGGCAGGGGAGCGGTCAGAGTGCGGGCACGATATTGGGCAGGGAACGGTCAGAGTGCGGGCACGATATTGGCCGAGGAGCGATCAGAGTGCGGGCACGATATAGGGCAGGGTAGCGGTCAGAGTGCGGGCACTATATTGGGCAGGGTAGTGGTCAGAGTGCGGGCACGATATTGGGCAGGGGAGCGGTCAGAGTGCGGGCACGATATTGGGCAGGGAACGGCCAGAGTGCGGGCACGACATTGGCCGGGGAGCGGTCAGAGTGCGGGCAAGATATTGGGCAGACTTGTCGGTCGTGTTAACATTTTGGACGGTTCAAAGCCCGTCGTAAATGTCAAGAACATAAAGTTCGAAAAAACCTCTGCAAGTGTTTTGACTTGTGCTGCAGATCGGATTAAAGGTGTTGAGAGTGACCTATAGCCGTCGCCCGTCATGGAACAGCCGCTCGCGGTCGTTCTGCTCAAATTCGTTGTTGACCGCCCAGTGCGAGCCGTCGCATCGAGGAGCGCCTGTCGTGTCATATTTGCCTGACCGCGGGGCGTGTGCGGTGATCAACGGCCCCAAGAACCGTGCCTCTGGAGGTTGCTGTGTAGCTCGCTGTGTGTTGCCACCTGCTGCACGATATTATTGCGCTAGTGTGGCTGGTGTGGACTAATGAACCCGGTGCGTAATCGCTTTGAACTGGGTTATGAGATTCCTGTGGACCGCGCTAGAAATTAGCATTCTCTGTAGGAATGTGTGTGCATGTTGTCGCGCACCTGTTGTAAACCAGCGCTCTTGCTTCGTTTACTGTTGTTTGATGTATGCTCCGTTTTTGATGTATGCTCCGTTTTTGACGCGTGCTCAGGTCTGATGTCCCGTGTCCTGCTGTGGGACACCATATGACCATTATCTATAGCTATATTCTGGATTGCATGAATTCAAAACCAGCAGACGTTGGGACACACACCATCA
This sequence comes from Pollicipes pollicipes, assembly GCF_011947565.3. Lineage (NCBI taxonomy): Eukaryota > Metazoa > Arthropoda > Thecostraca > Pollicipedomorpha > Pollicipedidae > Pollicipes > Pollicipes pollicipes. Next base: position 2,491,864 of record NW_023596448.1, read on the forward strand.
ACATGTCGGCTGGCGGCCGCCTAGGCAAGGCAACCGTGGCTTTAGATCAAATGAGATCCGAACGGCCGGAAAAATAAGTTGCAATTTTGCTGACTGACCTGGCTATGACGGGATATGACCCGGACCGAACATGACCTTACTCTGACCACACGTACACCCTCGATCTTTGGCAACATATTTTTGCTTTGTAGCGCAAGGAACTCCCCCGCTTGGTTTCGAGTTACAAAGCTGCAGCTGCGATAAATTTTCTTAGTTCTTAAAAGCGTGAAAACTGTTTGGAGCTATTTGTGAGCGTGTCGTGTTGCAAGTATGTTGCGAGACCCTGACGCGTCATCAGTCAGGTCACAAATATGAGCTCAATGACTTCGGGGCGAGAATGACCCGAACTCTTCATCGATTAGGTGCCTTGTTGATGACCTGTGGCAGTAAGCGCCTATCAGTTTTTATATTATTTTATTGTGTTGTATATATACATATATATATATATATATATATATATATATATATATATATAGCACGTTGACAACCTTTCTCTAATGTTCATCGTGACCGCGCCGTGCCAGGGGCCATCCACCCACTTCAATCGCCATTATTTGTCGACTTATGCGCTGTGTTTCAGTACGGACGCAAGACCCTGTTCATGATGGTCTGCTGCCAAAACTGCCTCATCTCCCTGGGCATCGCGTTCGTGGGTGACATCAGGTCCTACTGGGTGCTGCGCTTCCTCTCCCGCTTCTACATCGAGGTGACGTACCGCGCGCACGCGCTGAACAGTTCCCGTAATGACGCAGGAGATTACAGGGTCGCAGCAAGTGACAGGGATGGAGCGTTGTTGTCGAGTGTGGTCGGGTGTTGACGGCACAGATACTCTCTACTACTTATGCCTTTTTGGCTGTCTCTGTGCCCACTGAAATGATGATATTACTAATTGGGATGGTCCGGAGGTCTCAGTTTCTATGTTGCTCTGCAGTAACTGTCACGATTAAGCTTGCTCTGTCCGTAAGTACATATTGATGGCCATCACACCCGCTATTGGCATGCCACCGAACGCGACAAGTCCTAGTTCTAAACTCTTCGCGATAGGGCCTGTTATGTTACTCCAAAGTGAGGCTTACGGCGTGCGATTTACATGCTGCGATGTCACGACTTGATAAGAACACAGATCCCACTCTGTCCTCGGTCGGACAAGCCAAATTCAAACAAGTTGTTCTCACATCGAAATCGCGGCCCACCGGATACGGCCCAAGTCCACCTGGCACCGCTAGGGCCAGTGCTATCGCCTGCCCTCGCGGCACAAATTAGGCGTACTTCGTGTCCGAGGTGCTGGCTGGCAAGGGCAGTCTCTGTGAAGTTGGCACGCCTGTGTCGTCGTCGCGCCGGGCGGCCTCAGCCTATCCGCTCGAGTATCGTTGCAGGCCGCGCTGGCTCCTAATAGCAGCGAGGTCACACGCGGCCAGCCGGGCTGGAGCTGGGGTAAGGCACACTGCGCCCGCATGCTAGACATGTTCGACGTCTGGAATTCGTGTCGTCGGCCTCACTCAATGACTGCTTTGCATTATTAGTTTACAGCCGTTGTGCCGAAAAGAACGTCCTTCAACATGTCACGGCAGCACTGGTTGCAGGGAGTGCTCCACATTGATATGTCAGTTTTAACTGAAATAATCTTCTTGAAGACATTTGGATGCAGTTCACAGCACTGCCGTTCTTAAGACCTATACCGCTGACCGCCTCAATTACGTCATAATGGCGTCAGCTAAATCCTACTGTTTTATAAAAATGCGGCGATCAACACCGAGAAAATATCATGGCCGAGTCATTCGCACCTGGCGTTCGTGAGCACGGTTTCCGGATATAATTGCGGTCATTTGGCTTTCAACCAATGTTGTGCAAGTGCGATGACGTAAAGGATGACGCATCGAGGAGCCTATTTAGAAAACAGAGAAACTGGGATATCTAGAGCAGTCTGTTCTATTCAAAAGCATGCCAACACGGATAAGTGAGCTTTTTTCCTCACATCTGGTGCCTTTTTTAATATCTTCAAAAGTGAAATTGTTTTCTGGCTTACACCAAACATCGTATTCTGTTCCGCCATGCTTCGTGGCGTTTTCTTGCTCCCCTGCCGTGTCTCTCGTATGTGATTGCGGCGAATGCGTCGGGGTGTGTTCTTGGCGAGAGTGAGCGGCGGCGAATGCGTCGGGGTGTGTTCTTGGCGAGAGTGAGCGGCGGCGAATGCGTCGGGGTGTGTTCTCGGCGAGAGTGAGCGGCGGCGAATGCGTCGGGGTGTGTTCCTGGCGAGAGTGAGCGGCGGCGAATGCGTCGGGGTGTGTTCCTGGCGAGAGTGAGCGGCGGCGAATGCGTCGGGGTGTGTTCCTGGCGAGGGTGAGCGACGGCGAATGCGTCAGGGTGTGTTCCTGGCGAGAGTGAGCGGCGGCGAATGCGTCGGGGTGTGTTCCTGGCGAGGGTGAGCGGCGGCGAATGCGTCGGGGTGTGTTCCTGGCGAGGGTGAGCGGCGGCGAATGCGTCGGGGTGTGTTCCTGGCGAGAGTGAGCGGCGGCGAATGCGTCGGGGGTGTGTTCCTGGCGAGAGTGAGCGGCGGCGAATGAGGCGGGGTGTGTTCCTGGCGAGAGTGAGCGGCGGCGAATGCGTCGGAGTGTGTTCCTGGCGAAAGTGAGCGGCGGCGAATGCGTCAGGGTGTGTTCCTGGCGAGAGGGAGCGGCGGCGAATGCGTTGGGGTGTGTTCCTGGCGAGAGTGAGCGGCGGCGAATGCGTCGGGGTGTGTTCCTGGCGAGAGTGAGCGGCGGCGAATGCGTCGGGGTGTGTTCCTGGCGAGGGTGAGCGGCGGCGAATGCGTCGGGGTGTGTTCCTGGCGAGGGTGAGCGGCGGCGAATGCGTCGGGTTGTGTTCCTGGCGAGAGTGAGCGGCGGCGAATGCGTCGGGGTGTGTTCCTGGCGAGGGTGAGCGGCGGCGAATGCGTCGGGGTGTGTTCCTGGCGAGGGTGAGCGGCGGCGAATGCGTCGGGGTGTGTTCTTGGCGAGGGTGAGCGGCGGCGAATGCGTCGGAGTGTGTTCCTGGCGAGAGTGAGCGGCGGCGAATGCGTCAGGGTGTGTTCCTGGCGAGGGTGAGCGGCGGCGAATGCGTCGGGGTGTGTTCCTGGCGAGAGTGAGCGGGCAGATTTGGGTGATTGTCATCTACAGATGACTCCCTGATATATTGCTTGCGCCACCCAATATTAATCTGTACAAATGGCCATAAATGATAGCACGCCAGTTGCCAGGAGCAGGTATTTCGTCACCATCCCATAACTCCTTGTCATTGTCATTTCTTATTTTGCCCAGCGCGGTCAGTCAGCATGCAACAACATATCTGGCATATCTGGTTTATATACCACAAACATATATCATTCTGGTCCTCGACCATGATATGGCATGGCCTCCGCTCTTACGAGCATCTATGGCCAGCAGTCTGACAAAAATTCTTTTATCTGAAGAACATGCTCTGAGAGACGACATTGGCGCATGATTTATTGCTTGCGGACAGAAAAGGCGATCGATTACTATTCAGTTCTTCAAGTTCGTGATTAATGCTCGGCTTTAGTGCTCATCTATCCCCACAAACGACATCTCGGTTTTCATGGCACCACATTTGAGCTACCTGTATGAAAACAAAAGCATTGTTGCGCTGGGCCTTAGAGCGATGCAAATGACATTGATTGGAAATGCTCGACCTGAGATGCTTCCCGATCATGGGACACTAGGTCCGGGCAATCCCAAACTCATTCTCACTTCGGGGGTGTTCAGGAGAACTTAAGTGGATAAACAGCCCGGACCAAAAATGGAGTCCAGTTGGAGATGACTACTACGCTAAAGTCGTAGCTCAGTGGAGGTAATTTCACGGGCTTAATGTGGCATAGTAAGCGCGTGTGCCCAGAAAACACCAGTTTTCACCACTTGGCCGCGGGCCAGACGAACTTCCACCCCCGTGGTGTGTGTCGTTTCGTCAGGTGTTTTACTGAGCCTCTGTTACTGGGGCCGGGCCCTGCGCCACTTTCTGGTCCCGCCGAACCCCGTTACCCTACTTGGCCCAGCTATCTGCCCTTTATGGTGTGGTGGGGGTGGGGATGGGGGAGTGGGAGTGGGAGCGAGAGCAATACGGCTCGCTTACCACGGGCGACACTCCTCCCAGAAGCGAGCTAACTGGGGCGAGGGTCCTTGGAGCCTCCGGCGGGCGACGGCCAACCTGAAGTTTCCCCACCACCTAGGACATGCCTCTGCTGCGCACCAATTGGTGCGGGTCCTAGCCGTGCGTCTGGGGCCCATATGCGGGCAAGGATACATCGGCACCAGAGACGGCCATCAGGCCTCGTGATCAGCGTCGGGTCCGTCCGCGACCGTTCAGACCATCCTCGGCCATATCTCGACGGCGGGGGAACGAAGCGATCTGTCACGCGAGGGGCAGCGAGCGAGCGCCACGGGGTCCGATCACGTGATCTGATCACGTGGTGCGGTCACGTGCGTCGTGGGCGAAATCATGTGTGTGATCGGAGGCGTCCCGTTGCCAGGGGAGGCGACAGAGGGAGGAGGGAGGAGGAGGGGAGCCGCGCCGGTTAATTTGTGCATGGTGGCGCCGTGATCTGTGTTGGGGTGCCCGATTCGTTGTCGGCCAGAATACTGTGCTTCTGGCGCATGTCTGTGATATTTGCACACATGGCATAATCAGCAGTTGGTACACGAACGTTCGAAAAAATTTTGCGGCGTTCAGACAATCACGCTCGCTCGGGGCTACGTGACTTGGTGAAGCTGGCGGCCACTGGCCGGCATCGGCCAATGTATGATGCGCTACTCCCGCCTGTGTGTAAGCAGGTCACACCAAACACACAGAGAGAGGGAGAGAGGGACAGAGAGAGAGAGAGAGGGGGGGGGGAGAAGGGGAGAGAGAGGGGGAGGCGAGGGTGAGGGCGAGGGCGAGGGCGAAGGCGATATTCTCTGTGCTGCCGTTAAGATTGGGATCGGACTTTCCGGACCCTAGATCCCAGATAGTCAAGCGGATCTTGGCAGGGAATGCACATGAAAATCAGGATGGCACTCGAGAGCGAAGATATGATGGATCGCACCTGATCGTGTGAGGGAGATGAAAGGGAAACTCGGTCGGTGGAGGGCGACGATAGCTCCTAATGCTGGCATTGCCGTTCCTTTTCGTCTCCGGCTTAGTCAATAAGGAAGTAGGGTGCGAAGTGTGCCAAATAAAAGTGGAGCATGCCAAGCGAGATGTGAGTCTCCGGAAGGGTGCGGATTCCGGCTTAAACGTCTGGAAGCTTGACTCGCAGGACTGTTAAAGAGCAGGAAACATTTTTAATGGTAATTTTACTCGTTTGTTCGTTACTTAGTTTTGGCAGACACTGGTAAATGGCCAGTTAAACCTGCGGTTCACTTCCTGGAGTTAATGCATGGTACGAAAAGTAGTATACTATGTCCGCCCAGTAGCTCACCCTGCTGCAGCACCCGTCTCCCAGCCCAGCCGCGACGGAATAGTCGGGTGGGCTCGAACCGCTCGCGCACTCGCTATTCACTCTTGAATGAAATGACCTGTGGTCGGTGGCAGCGGACGCTCAAGGTCAAATGACGTCAGAGGGCGGGGCGGACCGCGTGAGATATTGCGAGACGTCAAAAGTTCGACACGGAATTCTGTCGCTGAACTGAAATCGCGCGATTGGATGGTGGACCAGCAAGTTCATGCAGAAAGTATTGCCTAGCGTTGACTCTGATCCCAGAGAATATTGTTAATTAAAACGTTAATAAAAGTTCAGTTATGTTATATATATATATTATATATATATATATATTATATCTAATATATATATATATATATGTGTGGTGTGTGTGTGGGGTGTGTGTGTTGTGTGGTTGTGTGTGTGTGGGTGGTGTGGTAGTGTGTGTGTGTGTGTTGTGTGTGTGTGTGTGGTGTGTGGGATTTGTGTGTGTTGTGTGTGGTGTGTGTGATGTGTGTGTGTGGGGTGTGTGTGTGTGTGTTGTGTGGTGTGTGTGTGGTGTGGGGTGTGTGTGTGGTGTGTGTGTGTGTGTGTGTGTGTGTGTGTGTTGTGTGTTGTGTTGTGTGTGTGTGGTGTGTGTGTTTGTGTGGTGTGTGTGTGTGTGTGTGCTGTGTGGTGTTGTGTGTGTGTTGTGTGTGTGTGTGTGTGTGTGTGTGTGTGTGTGTGTGTGTGTTGTGTGTGTGTGTGTGTGTGCTGTGTGTGTGTGTGTGTGTGTGTGTGTGTGTGGTGTGTGTGTGTGTGTGTGTGTGTGTGTGTGTGTGTGTGTGTGTGTGTGTGTGTGTGTGTGTGGTGTGTGTGTGTGTGTGTGCTGTGTGTGTGTGTGTGTGTGTGTGTGTGGTGTGTGTGTGTGTGTGTGTGTGTGGTGTGTGTGTGTGTGTGGGGGGGGGGGGGGGGGGGTGTATCATTAGGTCATTAGGTAATGCTAATGACCCACGCAGGTTGGTCGACCTTTGTTCGTCTGTTTCGCATATGACATCCCCAGGATTAGTCTAGGCCCTATTTTTAACTTTTGGTCGTGCTTGAATGTGCATGCACCATGTATGCGGTTATTTACAATGCATGCCGATGTCCACCGACTAACGCCAAACGGCATTTGCTACCCGGCACATGTAAGTGTAGGAGCTCCATCGTGCATCAAGCAGTGAGGGTACAATCCTCAGCCAGTGGGCCTCCGGCGGACTCGATAAACAAATCGAACTCACCATGCGCTAACGAGCCAGACAGTCGGCATCCAACGGCGAATAAACAGAGGGTTGTCTTCTGAACCAACACGATCAACGATGGAACCCAAACACCGAGGTCATGAGCCCGACTAAGGGTTAATAAACAAAAACCACCGAAGTAAGATTCGATCGCGAATCAAACTGCATGCCAGTGAAAGTATGTGGGTGCGTGTCTCCACGTCGTTCACTAGGCTTGTCTCCGTGCTAGGCCTCGAGAAAAAGCTGCGCGCATCGGCCATTGCTGTCATCACCGCCTGGGATTGTGCAGGCAGTGACTGCAGAAACCTACATTTGTGTTGGTATCTCATTAATAGGTGGATGGGCGTAGACGGTGACGCGCTCTCGGGTGCGTGGATCTGCCCCTTTTGGGCGGCTTTAAGAGTTGAGGTCGGGAGCCAGGACAGAGAGTTTCAGCCCTCAGCAACGAGAGCTGACAAAAGACGTGACACCAACTGCACGTGGTAGCGGAGCGTTTCGGGTGCAGCTCAGCAGCAGGTTTCGAGACAGCCCGATCCATGGGTGCGCCAGGCATCGGTCGGTGCAGCTCAGCAGCAGGTCTCGAGACAGCCCGAGCTATGGGTGCGCCAGGCATCTGTCGGTACAGCTCAGCAGCAAGTCTCGAGACAGCCCGAGCTATGGGTGCACCAGGCATCGGTCGGTACAGCTCAGCAGCAGGTCTCGAGACAGCCCGAGCTATGGATGCGCCAGGCATCGGTCAGTGCAGCTCAGCAGCAGGTCTCGAGGCAGCCCGAGTCATGGGTGCGCCAGGCATCGGTCGGTACAGCTCAGCAGCGGGTCTCGAGACAGCCCGAGCCGTGGGTGTGCCAGGCATCGGTCGGTACAGCTCAGCAGCAGGTCTCGAGAGAGCCCGAGCCATGGGTGAGCCAGGCATCGGTCGGTACAGCTCAGCAGCATGTCTCGAGACAGCCCGAGCCATGGATGCGCCAGGCATCGGTCGGAAAGGGATTGACGTCGCCTGTTCCGAAAGCGGTCTGCGGTGCAAAACTCTGTAGTCTACAATGAGAGGGAGTGAGCGTTTAGCGCACTGGCGAATGCAGTGTTGTAGCGTGTGCATGAGTGTGTAGTTTTGTCCATGTTCGCCAATAAGCGTTCGAAATATGAACGTTTTCTTAGCGCTTTGCTCAACTTGCTCATAATGAGTCAATCACTGGGAAGTTATCGATTACGTCGGTTGAAGTGTTGACGTGTGGCCAGACTCGCGGCTCGTTAATTTCGCTGCTGCGGCTGGGAACTGATGCACGAGCGCCGGATCAGGGGACCTCCTCCCGTCAAGCTCGAGTAATTATTGAACTTTCCTATACACCTGCCAAACCCATTGACGCGAGTTGCTGCGAAAGTGCCTGGCTCCATTAGTTTACTTTTTGGAATAGCGTACATCCTGTCGGTTGCATTCCTCTCGCGTCTGCTCGGCTTCGCCCAGACAAAACGTCGAGTGGCTACCTCCACCGCTGGCTTAGCGAGCAGCCGGCTAGTGCAGGGCATTACGAGAACCTGCGAGACACTCGCATTCCAGCTCATGTAGTAAGCTATTTCGGTATGTTTAGGTTCGTGCCTCCAAAGAATAACGCTGTGTCAGACGGAAATAGCTGATCGGAGTGTGTGGGAAGTCCACTGAGTACTCAGTTATGAACTTGGGGTTGAACTTATGGTCTCAATATTGAACTTGGGTCTTCTATGCAGCTATCAAATGTGCTCCGGCGGTTAAAAGCATAGTTGTCAGTATCTGATTGGTGACCAGTTAACTATTCCCAGTCATAGGCGGTGAGCTGGTGAAATAAGATAGCACGGGAGTGGTAGTCATCATTCCTTGTTCGCTTGCTTTTTGACCGGTTAGTGTGGTGGCCTCTGTTGGCCAGCTCGCAGCCGCCCTATTGTCGGAACACTGACTGGCGGATGAAAACAGCCGGCCACCCTCCCAGCAGATTCGCGCTGGCGCGACAGCCAGAGCTTTTTCTCGCGGAGGAGTATTTAATTAGCTAGCTTTTCTGCACCGACGTGGTCTACTTGTGTGAATTGCAAACGTTTGCGAGCAATCGCTCACGCGCCCGTCCCCCGTCGTCGAGTGCTGCAATGGCGCAATGGCAAAATGGTCAATGGCGCTATGGCGCAATGATCATATCATCTGTCGACGTATCTCTACTGGGACAAATCGTTTGTAGCCCGCCAGCGCGTCACGTCAAGTCAGTATCTTAATCATCAGTCAAGCCATGCAGCCGTCTGTCATGTGTCGGACTTTTTTAACCACTAGCGACGCAAAGGAACGTGTCGTCAGTACAGCTCGCGCCATTTGAATACCCGACAGGCCGCTGTCGTCGTCGACAAACAGTGTCTGGAGCCCGTGACGTGGCCGTGACGTGACGTGTGACGTGGCTGATGTGACGCTGCGGCCGACTGCTGCGGGACGTGCCTGTGCCACAGGCCGATCCCAGCAGCCGTGCCCGAGTAGTGCCACCTCCTCAGGTTTGGCCGTGCCCGAGCCATGCCGCCTCCTCAGGTGTGACCGTGCCCGAGTGGTGCCGCCTCCTCAGGTTTGGCCGTGCCCGAGCGGTGCCGCTTCCTCAGGTATGACCGTGCCCGAGCGGTGCCGCCTCCTCAGGTGTGACCGTGCTCGAGCGGTACCACCTCCTCAAGTGTGAACAAATCGTGTGCCGGTCGCGCCGTCCGATTTGCTCGGATGCGTGCTAGCTGACACGGTGTCTCAGGCTGCGTTGGTTCACCGGCCTCGGGCGGCAGGGAAGCTGTTGTGATGCGCAGACGATAGATTGGTGGGGTCTGGTCGGTAATACAGTAACAATGGTAAAACATTTAGTGAATATGTGCCCGCTACTAATCAGCTTTCTATCGTTCCAGTCTGAACCCTCCTCTGATCTGATTCCTCTCTGACTTTGCACAGAAGACCTTGATATCAGGTTCATAAATGAAAAAATAAAAAATCTTCACGCGGCAAGACGATAATGCGAGGGAAAACGATGTCTCAAAGAGCAATGTAAGCGTGCTGCACCGTATAACAACAATATAGGAGTGGGAAAGCCACGTTTTTTATTGCGTGACTTCATTTTGACATCTTAAGGATTTTTTTTCATTTATATGAGTCTGATGTTGAGGTGCTTTCTGTATGTTATTGACGGTTAGAAGTTGCAGGGAGCGCTCTCTTGAACTTGACTCTATCTAGTATACCAGACTTAAATAACAAGTTATAATGATACTTCTTGGGTCTCCACAACGCTTTAGTTTTCACAACGCCCCCACAACACTTCCTATCCGGGTGTCTCTCTCTGAATCGTTGGAGGGGGGGGGGGGGGTGAGGGGATCCTGAGCCGCTAAGATTGACTTAACCTAAAATAAAAACATTATTTCTCTCAGGGTTTTGGTCACTTGCTTGCGTCCATGATGTTGGGCCAAAAAACAACTTTTAAATATTTCGTACATTCAAAAATTGTTTCGCTGTGGAGAACCGACCTCCTATTTCAAGGCGACGTGAGCACGTTTTGGTTTAGAACTAAGAATGGGATGCAATCGGCATAATTTTTAGACATTCGAGCCCTTGTGATCAACAGAAACAAGCCTCGTGCATTGGCCACTCGAGTTGCTAAAAGTTTTTTTAGACTGGCGAGGTCTGAGATATGGCGCGGACAGCCTGCAGAAGGTTTAAAAGTACAACGCTACGGTGTACCTATGAACAGAAGTAAAAATCAACTTGCACGACTTTTTTAATGGCCATGTCGATAACTGGAGTCCATTTGTTCCCTTCCTACGCTTCCCTTTACTACCAGTCGTCTTTGGTTTCCGTTTCCGTGGGAATGGATATGGTGAGGTGCCCCATCGAGTGAAGTGTCCCGCCGAGTGAAGTGTCCCGCCGAGTGAAGTGTCCCGCCGAGTGAGGTGTCCCGCCGAGTGAGGTGTCCCGCCGAGTGAGGTGTCCCGCCGAGTGAGGTGTCCCGCCGAGTGAAGTATCCCACCGAGTGAAGTGTCCCGCCGAGTGAGGTGTCCCGCCGAGTGAAGTGTCCCGCCGAGTGAGGTGTCCCGCTGACCTAGGCGTCCCGCCGAGTGAAGCGTCCCGCCGAGTGAGGTGTCCCGCTGACCTAGGCGTCCCGCCGAGTGAGGTGTCCCGCCGAGTGAGGTGTCCCGCTGCGTGAGATGTCCCGCCGAGTGAGGTGTCCGTCGAGTGAGATGTCCCGCCGAGTGAGGTGTCCCGCCGAGTGAGATGTCCCGCCGAGTGAGGTGTCCCGCCGAGTGAGGTGTCCCGCCGAGTGAGGTGTCCCGCCGAGTGAGGTGTCCCGCCGAGTGAAGTGTCCCGCCGAGTGAGGTGTCCCGCTGACCTAGGCGTCCCGCCGAGTGAAGTATCCCACCGAGTGAAGTGTCCCGCCGAGTGAGGTGTCCCGCTGACCTAGGCGTCCCGCCGAGTGAAGTGTCCCGCCGAGTGAGGTGTCCCGCTGACCTAGGCGTCCCGCCGAGTGAGGTGTCCCGCTGACCTAGGCGTCCCGCCGAGTGAGGTGTCCTGCCGCGTGAGGTGTCCCGCTGCGTGAGATGTCCCGCCGAGTGAGGTGTCTCGCTGACCTAGGCGTCCCGCCAAGTGAGGTGTCCCGCCGAGTGAAGTGTCCCGCCGAGTGAGGTGTCCCGCCAAGTGAGGTGTCCCGATTTTGTCCAAGTTCTCGATTGAGCAATACATTGGGTGATCAAACAAGTGAGAGAGGGGTGACATGAACATGCTGTTTCTATGTAAAAGCATCGTTAATTCAACGCGGTCAAATAAGACGTTAACTCACTTCAGCTCAATAGTGCCGAGCGTGCTTTTCACCCAATCAAGACTGCGGTAGAATCCAAATAACCATTCAGAGGCAAAACGTGATAGTAAGCAATAGCAACAATCAGTCATCTCACATGAGTGAGATGTCCCGATTTCTCGACTGATCTCGATCGACACCGCGCACGGCACGCATTTACTGGACTGGTTCGAAAATCATTTCGCTGAAATGTACATCAGTTTAAGATTGTCGTGCTGTCGCTTCTCACTCTTCGACCTGTCGCCCTTGGATTTCGTGATGTGGGGTGACCAGAACCATGTCCACGTGGACAGGTCAGAGACTCTTCAGAAGTGCGAAGCGATCTTCAGACTTACGATGGGACGCATCACCGTGGACAATCGATCCGACAATCGACCACCCTTAGCGGTTCAGCTGTCGCACATTCCAGACCGTCAGAGGCCCATCTGGAGCATCTCTGCATTGGGGGGGGGGGGGGGAGGGGGGCATTCGGAGGAGAAATGGGCGGGGAATGAGGGCTCAAGTCAACGGTCGTGGACTCCTCCCCCCCCCCCCCCTCCTCCCCTCCGAAAGAGCGACGTCCCTTCTTCCTGCAGTGGGCGGAATATGCATTTTCTAGGAGAAAATGTCTCAAGGTTCCATATAAATGAACGGCACCGTGAGGGCAACAAGACTAGAATCAGAAAGCCACTATTTTTCACTGCGTGAAGTGCGAGCATGGCCAATCGTCACAGCGTGGAATACGGACAATAGTCGTAATCTAAAGTAAAAGATGCCGCTGGTCTCGGATATGGTAGGTATTACCTAATGCGCGAAAAAAGTACTGAGGAGCGCTTTTAACGGGGTTGCCCGCATGTGGCCGCTGTCCCTTCCAGAGTGGGTGTACGGCTTTGTGAACCACCACCATCTCCTCATTGTTTGGGGGTATATTTGCCAGCCATTTGCATTTCTGAGGGCAAGAGAAGGGTCTTGCACTCACCACTATTTATCTTTGTGGAGGCATGGGCTCGTACAGCCTAGACGTGGACAACTTTGACAAGCTTGAACAACATGTAGATCACACTTCTGTCCATTGTTTATTCCTCAGGGTGTGGAGACCAATCTGCTAGTCACCGTTGCTCCCCAGGGAGAGATCGCCCTGCTGGCCACGGTCTCTCCCTCAGGGTGTGGAGATTGCTCTGCTGACCACAGTCTCTCCCTCAGGGTGTGGAGATTGCTCTGCTGACCACAGTCTCTCCCTCAGGGTGTGGAGATTGCTCTGCTGACCACAGTCTCTGCCTCAGGGTGTGGAGATTGCTCTGCTGACCACAGTCTCTCCCTCAGGGTGTGGAGATTGCTCTGCTGACCACAGTCTCTCCCTCAGGGTGTGGAGATTGCTCTGCTGACCACGGTCTCTCCCTCAGGGTGTGGAGATTGCTCTGCTGACCACAGTCTCTCCCTTAGGGTGTGGAGATTGCTCTGCTGACCACAGTCTCTGCCTCAGGGTGTGGAGATTGCTCTGCTGACCACAGTCTCTCCCTCAGGGTGTGGAGATTGCTCTGCTGACCACAGTCTCTGCCTCAGGGTGTGGAGATTGCTCTGCTGGCCACAGTCTCTCCCTCAGGGTGTGGAGATTGCTCTGCTGACCACAGTCTCTGCCTCAGGGTGTGGAGATTGCTCTGCTGACCACGGTCTCTCCCTCAGGGTGTGGAGATTGCTCTGCTGACCACGGTCTCTCCCTCAGGGTGTGGAGATTGCTCTGCTGACCACAGTCTCTCCCTCAGGGTGTGGAGATTGCTCTGCTGACCACGGTCTCTCCCTCAGGGTGTGGAGATTGCTCTGCTGACCACAGTCTCTCCCTCAGGGTGTGGAGATTGCTCTGCTCGTGCTGGCCGTGGAGATGGCGCCGTCCAAGTCCCGGCCCATCGCGCCACTCATTTTATACGTGGCGTACGCCATCGGCCAGATCCTGCTCAGCCTGCAGGCGATGCTGTTTCGCTCGTGGTGGAAGCTGCAGCTGGCCATCAGCGTGGAGAGCATCCTGCTCATCCCTTTCTCATGGTCAGTGGCGCAGGGAGAGGGAGAGAGGGAGGGGGAGAAGGGGAAGAAGAAGAAGAGAGAGAGGAAGAGAGAGCGAGGGAAAGCAAGAGAGAGAGAGAGAGAGAGAGAGAGAGAGGGGGGGGGAGAGAGAGAGAGGAGTGAGACCAGAAGGAAGATGCAAAGTCAGGGAGAACAAGAAACAGAAGTGAGTGCGCAGTTAACGAGGAAAGAATTGACTTGAAAATGGATGCCAGCTAACTAACAGATGATGCAAATGAGACGTACACCGCAAATGCCAGTCGTCCAGCTAACATAGACAACATACTGTTATGCAAAGACTAGTGCAGCTGCTCGACTGTGTCGCGTTCTAGTCTTCCCTTCAGCACCAGCATCCGGGGTGATGACACTGTCAGTATCTCAGAATTAGCCGACTTGAAAAGTGATCATAACCCACTGGCGTCATTAAGCGCGGATCAGAAGCTTGAGATGGCTCGCTGCACCACGCGGGCGGCGTCCGTTCTAAGTTATGTAACTCCTGCAATCACCCCTTGCTCTCGACACAGCGCTTCAAAGAGACCACAGACAGCATCAACTGAGCTGTTTTGGGAACAGCGAACGAGGATGAACGCCATGGTAACCTTGGAGAGCGTCTCCATTGTCACGAGATCTGGCGATCACGCGAAACGGTAGCTTTGTGTCCATGTTGTGAGCCACAGCTTCTTAGAAGCTGCCGACCAGTCAGCGCTTTCCAATTGGTAGGCCAGATGCGATCTCGCTTTGACAGCGTGATGGACCGTTTTTCCTTGTCAGACCTAACTTTGTGCTGAGGTTATGTCATTGCGGATGCATGTTCGTCCATGACTAAATCAGCTCTAAAGTTTCGACAGGTGCTAACCAGCAATCTGTCTTTTCGTGTCTTTCTTTTTTGTTGTTACCAAATCAGTCGGGGGTGGTCGCTTCCCCGTTCAAGACGTTAGTTCTGAATTTTTTATAAGCTATATCACCTTCAGGCATCGAGGGGAGTCTCGATTCTTGGCCTTGGGGACAGCATTGCGGTGGTAGCTGAGGAATTGCTTCCTCTGTGACGAAATGCACATTGTGAGCCTCCGTCTGGCAAAAGCGCCATCCATTTGCCAAAGTGGGGAGCCGAGCGCGTTCGGGGGCGCCATATGCAGTTAATCGCGAGATGTTTCACTTAGAGCCTCGAAATGGCTCACGGGCGCAGCTCCCCAGGTGCGACGCTGCCATGGCAACATAAGGCTTGTCTGAGCGGGAATGCCAAAACTCCAGCTGTCTTCCGCTGACGGTCGTGCTTCACGAATCAGGATGTGGTCTGTTCTTTTGAGGTGGCACCCTGTTGCTAGGCATGGAATCAAGCTGACGGCTGTTCATAAAGATGTATCGCCTCTAACTCCCACCCAGTGGCTCTCGGGTGCAGATTTCCGGTGCTGGAGTCAGTGCAAAGTCTTTGCTTGAGAACCTCATGATTATCGCTAGACTCAATGTTTGTGAGTATTTGTTTCAGGTTCCCGGTGGCTGAGCCGATGCAGTGCATGGCGCTGTAAACCCAGTGATCCTGACTCCCGATTGAGGGCTCCTGTTGGCAGAGTCATCCAGCACCTTTTCCTGTTGAGTCAGTGACTCAGATTCCGCGATATACGGCTTTATGTTGTATGCCGGGGACGGTTCAGTGCCCTGTTCTACAGACTCGACGACTCTGACTCTGATTCTTAGTTCCCTGGCGTCTACCGCGATCCGGTGCTCGGCTACATGGCTCAGTGACTAAGTATCCGTCACGCTCGGCGGCAGGGTCTTTGTCACAAATCCCAGCCAGTGTTTGGTCCTTTTGACTCAAGATGTTTGACTCAGGGGCCCCAGAAATATGCTTCCGGTCCGATCCGGTCAAGCGCCTAGTCCTGCTGACTGGTGACTCTGACTCGATGACTCTCGGTCGCAGGTTCCTGGTGCCGGAGTCGATCCACTGGCTGGTGTCGATGCGGCGGCATGGCGAGGCTGAGAAGCTCATTCGTCTGGGCTGCCGACTCAACGGCATCATCCTGCCCAGCGACTTCCAGCTGGACAAGCCGGGCCGCGACGACGAAGAGGGCAGCGACGACGAGGCCACAGGTGTGTGCCGGAGAAGAGGATCGGGGGCGTGATGAAGAGCAATGGCAGAAGGGGGCGCTGTTCTCCTCTCCCTTCTCCTTCCTCTCCTCCTCCCAGTTCTTCCTCTCTTCCTCCCTCTTCTCTTCCCTCTTCTCCTTCCTCTTCTCTTTCCTCTCCTCTCCCTCCTTCTTCTTCTCATCCTCTCTTCACCTCCCTCTACTCCACCCTCTTCTCCCTCTTTTCTTCCCCCACAAGTTGGCTGTTGGAGCCTCAGATCGGCGTGCGTCCCTGAGCTTTGCTCCTTAAGCCAATGCTGCAAGTCTTTCCATGCTGCATTCACGCTTCACGCTTGCGTGGACTATATATGAGTGGACTGCATATGAGCGGACTGTATTTGAGTGGGCTGTATATGAGTGGGCGTGGGCTGTATATGAGTGGACTGTATATGAGTGCGCTGTATATGAATGGACTGCATATGAGTGCGCTGTATATGAGTGGGCTATATTTGGGTGGGCTGTATATGAGATGGCTGTGTATGAGTGTGCTTTACGAGTGGCATCGCGGCCGTGCCGCACCACGGTACCCCTCAACGTTCGCTACGCACATGAACTCGACTGAGCTTTACCGATGCATTCTACTCACGAATACGGCCCGCAAGATGGAGTAGAATTAGCGTGTGTCTCGTGCAAAAACTTACACGGTCCACCACAAATGTGTGTGGTCCTGAAGTTCGCTGTCATAGACATAGCCCAGGGTTCGGGGTCCCTACCCCGGTCCTGTAGTTCGCTGTCATAGACATAGGCCAGGGTTCGGGAGTCCCCTGCCCGGACGCAGCCAAGTTTAGCCAATCCGAGCCGTATGTGAAGAGAGGACAAAATGCAGATACACTTACGTCCATAGATATGTGACGCGGTGAAAAGACAAAGAGGTGCTGTCGTGACGGCGGTACAGCAGCTGGCACGGGTGACGTCCGCGCACCACATTAGAGGAGGACCGGTCCTGGAAGTCCCGCAGTGGGTCACGTTCGCACTCGCTACCAAACGGTCGCTGTTCGGGTCCTGCACGAAATCCTGACTGTGCTCTCACAGCGAAGGCGGAAATAGGCACACAAACAACCTGGCCGCGGTGAATGCCTCCAGAGTCATCAAAAGCGCTCCGCAGAAAATTTCACATCGATTTGCAACACCTGAGCCAACTGCACACTCAGATCAGCTCACATTCAGACAAGGGAGGAGGCTTCCGTCCAGGAAAACAGCAAGGATTGTGTCTTGACACTGCTTCGTTTGAAGTTGAGTGCTTTGACAGTTTACTGTTGCCAGCTTCCAGCAGTTTTAAACCAGTTTCCAAGTTTCAACACGCGCACGAATGGCCGGTTCGATACCCTTCGCTCGGGAGAGGGTCAGTCTGACTCCCTGAGATCTCAGGAACTAAGCAAGCTGGAAATACCGAATTCACAGGGTGTGTTAACCTGTACGTGAATTCACTCAAGTCAAAGTTTGAGGTTCTTAGGTCATGACCTGTGGCCCAAATCTGGTCAAACAAGGTCAAATTTAAAATTGGTCCCCAAATGGCTCCAAGAACTTAGATGGCTGTTCTAATCAGTGATTATTGAAGGTCAGTGATCTTGTTTGACCTTTTGAAGGTTGTTTGACCTTTTGAAGGCCGGGTCGTCGTGGTGATCAAAACCATACAAGACTGCTTTGAGTTTTTTAACTGAATAAGCGACAAAGATTACACTAGGGAGTATCTTCTCAAGAACAAAATAATGACCTGGGTAATTTTAGGTCAGTGACCTATTCTGATCTTTAAGAAGTCTATGAGAGATGCACAATGCGGTTTTTGTTGTCAATAAATTTGAAATGGGCGCCAGAAACTGCCCCATACAGCAGGCCCTAGAGTAATAAAACAGGTTGGTTTTGACCCTGGTCTAGCTTTCATACCTGACCCTCAGTCAATGTAATTTCTTCATTCAATTGATGTGTTGCCTAAGGAAGTATCTCAGAGGTATATGGCTTCGCCTAACAGTCCGTTGTTGGATCAGATTGAACGATTCCCTAGAAAGTGTCTGCGCTGAAATCATGGCCTGACTTTCATCTGACATAGGTCAGCGATCGTACATGGTACATCTAAATATTTAATGCCAGACGATCCGCTATTCAATTGCTTACAGCTATGCAGAATTGTATGCGGCTTCGCCCCGCCGTTCGAAAACCATTTTGGAAAAACCTTCGGGGGGGGGGGGGTGAATGTGACCCTAACCCGAGCGCGTGCCAAGGACACAAGTCTCACGCGAATGAATGGCACTCGAGGGCATTCAACCAAGCTCCGGGCTCCATCCATGAACACAATATCCACTCACTGTCTGGCGTTCGGGATCGGGAAGCGCAGTTCAATTGCAATGCAAGTTTGGCGGCCCTCGTAAGATACCCGTCAAACCGTACATTTCGCGACGAGTAAGAAAGTGCAGTACAATGTGAAGCTATAGCCAGCTGGATATGCCGACCAGTTTAAGCTCATTCATATGTGAAAGGCAAACCAGGTCACAATCTTTTAAGTGCTTTGGTCTGATGTTTTGCCGTCATAATATTAAACATTTCAAAGGTACAGAAATAACGGAATGAAACTATTCAGAACTAACAGCGCAGGGCCGTGAGAGCACTGCAATGCCCTAAATCATGGCATACAGAGCCTTCGTGAAGAGGCAAATCGAAAAACTCCTGAGGATGTTGTCTGGGGCACGGTCCTGCGGTCCGCGCCGCCGCTGCTGTGAGGATTGCTGCACCACCGGACGTTCTGGAGCCCCCAAGGCCGCACTCAGCGGAAAATCCGCCCGTGGGCGCGACGCGTCATGCACGGGCCACCTGAGGCCCCGCCCCCTTCCGGGCCGGGGAGCGGGGGGGGGGGGGGGGGGCGCTGCTGGAGGACTGGAGATTGACGGAGGGCACCTCTACGGCAGACGCGCGCGGCCATGTGAGAATGACGTCGTGTGCGGAAAAACACGGCTGAGAAACACGGCTGAAAAACACGGCTGAAAAACACGGCTGCTTGCATGGAAGCTGGAGCTGACGGTTAAGGCGGCCGTCGAGTGCTGGAGCCCATTTGATTCGTGCATTTTGCGAGGGATGCCCCGAAAAGGGGATCTCAAGCGTCCTTTGTTTCCGAAACCGGTGCTTTATTATCTGGGGTAAGTAATGGGCTTCCGGGGTATTCTGACGTCCTCGAACCACCTGACTGCATCATGATAATCTGGCCTCACGACATGAATGCACTCATGCCTTAGTTGATCTCACGCTTGCGTTTGTATGCAATGTCGTGTATTTCGGTCGTTTGTGATGTATACAGCATCTGCGCACAACGGGGTGGGTTATACATACATATATATATATATATATATATATATATATATATATATATATATATATATATATATATATATATATATATACATACATACCGAAGTGAGCTGTATAAGAGTTGATTACATAGTTTCGCGACAACACATTTCGCATGTTCTTCACGATTTTT
The DNA here is from genome assembly GCF_011947565.3 of Pollicipes pollicipes. Lineage (NCBI taxonomy): Eukaryota > Metazoa > Arthropoda > Thecostraca > Pollicipedomorpha > Pollicipedidae > Pollicipes > Pollicipes pollicipes. The sequence goes on from NW_023596448.1 coordinate 2,511,066, forward strand.
TTTGTTTTTTTCACAAATTCTTGGTTTTCACACATGCGCTAGGCGAAGCTCGTTTTGTGGCCGTTGCACGCATTGTGGTCCACGTAGTGGTCCAGTGTGGGACTGGAGGACAGATTGGACTAGGGCTTTCGAACCGGGGTAGTGTGGGGAACACTTGACACTTGACACAAGCACAGTGCCGTGTTGTTGTGCCGTGCCGTAGAAAAAGAACAATTTTTAAAGCTGTGTTTCGGAGCATTACCAATGCGTAAGATATTGTTTTGCTGCTACAGTTTACGACAGTTTACAGCTGCTAAAGTGCACGACAGTTTCGTGACCGCTGACTGTTTTTTAATCACGACTTCCAGGTCATTCATACGACTTTCTAACCGCTCCCTATTTCTCACAGAATGAATGACCAGGTCTGGAGGTTTTTCTGCGGCTGAAGCAGGGTCAATATAAATCACATTTAGCGACCTCAATAAATAATTGGCTGGATTAAGCTAGTTCTTACATGCCTCGCATTCTGGACCGTCTTCGTCATCTCACAATCTTTACCTACGTACTTTTTTGTCTCCATCACTGCAAGTTAGTACCACGGCTCAACTGTTTCCACCGTTTTCTGTTCCCAGCCTTGCCGAATGCTTTTTCTCTGCCTTGACTCACGTCCTTGTTCCTTTTGCTGGCTTCGGCGCAATTGTAACATTTACCGTTGCATCAATGCGGACGATTTTGCCGGTTATCTTGTCTTTGTCGGAGTCAACCTTCCCCATTCGTTTAAATATATGTGACGTATCTGCTAACCTTTTGAGGTTCTTTTTTGTTTTCGTTTTGTCCCAAAACCCTCCAGGGTCCAAAGAACTCCCCTGGAGGTGTGCGGGTTCCGTCCTAGACCGAGAACTCCAATTCTTTTGTCATTTGAGACACTCGTAGGGCTTTTAATATGAAACAGGGAATTGACCCACGGAGACCACTGAGCGCCGAAGAGGGGTCCATTTGACTGGTGGCACCCCTATAATTCCATTTGGTCTCTCCTGCTTCGACATCGGTCTATTGGAGGGATGCTGGGCGTGCAGTGCTGTGGGACAGAGTACGTACGGGCTCTGGAGAGAGCGTGTTGGGGTGCGCGACTCTCCAAGAAATGTGCGCTGGCAACCGGCGGAGCAAAGTCAAACTGGCCCATGGGCACGTGCTGGTGTTTTGACCGACTGACAGAGAAAGGTCATCTGGCAACTGGCCAATCGGCGTCAGCGTGACCTATGACCTATGAGGCCGTGACGGAGCACGGTACAGCACGGGGTACCCCCACAGTCCTGGCTGGCGAGGTCAGGGAAAGTTATCCCATGAACTGGATCAGCTTATTCGGGGTGGTGGGATTTTGGAGCACGCAATGAGCTCCGCCCAGCATCAGCTATGGATGCAAAACCATTCATGCAAAGCACTCGTTTTTCCAGTCATTCAAGCCTTAATTTACTTTGGTTTATTGCTTTCTTGAATTGGGAAATGGAGCAGGGCGAAAATCCCGAATGAGCAAGGAAGCAGCGACCACAGGGAAACAATGGATGAAACGGCCCGCTTCGATTAAACAGGGCAAGATCCTAATGCCGCCCTGTGGTAGGAGTTTGGCTACTGTACTGATTTGAAACACGTCGATACAAAAGCCAATGGGCATTACTTCTTTCGTGCCAACTATACCGGACCAGCCATAGCGTGTGACGCTAGGGATAAACAAACATACAGATAGGGGCGGTTCCAGGAGTAAGATAGGGGAGGGGCAAGAGGCTCGCCCTTTTAAGATGGGCGAAGTTGGGCAGACGGCACATTTTTGAACATTGAAGAAAACGTAAATAACTTTTAAGAAGGCGAAGCCCTTTTAGAATACTTCTTGGGCATAGGGAATCGAAATTCCATGCGTTGTTGCAAATCAAGACATTTTTTGAACTTCTGCTCCCCATGCCAGCGTTTCCCTGCCTCCCCCCCCCCCCCCTCCCCCCCCCTCCCCCCCCAAGGCGGCGTTCTGAATCCGTGTTTGCGCTCAACACGTTCGTACTGCAAGGTCCATGCATGAAGCATGCCATAACATGGCGACAATGATCCCTACGTGTGTTCTGCATTGCGTCACTATTAAAGGTGACGGTCAATAGTGTACAAAAATACTTGAGATTCCTCTGTCCAATTACAAAATAAAATACAATGTTAAATTTCATGGTTAGTGGGAAGTTGGCTGTTTGGTGTAACATTTCGGGTTCATGATTCGCGTATATCATAATGAGGCCGCAACTAAATCATCAGCAGCCGAGTGATTACGAACAATTTCAGTCTAAAGTATGACCGAAGTACCTATACACAAAATTGCCCAAACTACCATGGTGTACCACACAGTACACGAAATTCAAGTGCTTCGCGGTTTCTGTTCCTAAGGTAGTTCAGTAGGCTGCATTCAAATCTGAACTGAAAATATGCTTTTTATTTGCACCCGTTCCTGGATATTGTATGGCGTACGTTTTATAATTTTCACTGTTCAGCCCTCTTCACAAACTCATAGCTGTGTAGCTAGTAAGAAAAACCTGATAGAAACCCTGCTTTCCGTGTTTTGCGCCAAACCACATTTATTGTAACAAGTTACAGAAACAAACATCGACTGTGGCCGTAGGGCCCTCCATTTCAAACTGAATCAAGATCCTTTGATGAAGCAGTGAAATAGGTCACGTATGCTCTAACTGCGTTAGCGGTTCCCGTAAGCAATTCCATGAACTCTTCCTGTTTGCCCAACCCACCATGTTTGTTGTACTCGTTAGGGCCAGAGACCAGCCTAACAAGTGTTCCCGTGCCTACTCAGACCTACGCCTTACGTGCAGGCAGGCTCCGCTGCCTGTGAACGTGAGCTTGCGGGATGACAACTGGCGCCGCAGTGACCGTAATGTCTCTGTGGCATGGAGAGGATGTGGTTCAGACGGTGGGGCGCTCGGCTTAGATTCGTGAGGTCTGACCACCGGTGTCTCCACCCTATCTTATCGATCATGTCGGCAAACAATCCGATCCGGTGGTTGGGATGCCCTTGTCCACCTTGTTCGTGCCAAGCAGGGCCACGTCTGCCGGGGTTTTAGGCAGCGTGCAGCTTCCGTCACGGCCGTCCCGTGTCAGGCTAGCTCTCTTTGGTCAGTTACCGGCTCACCTTTCGAGGTCAGTCGTGCATAACAGCACGGCCTGTCGGTTACCGGTATCCAATGTCGCTGCATTAGGAGCTCAGCATCCTTCCACCAGGCCACGGCAAGCACGGGTGCTGGTAACGCTTTGTCACTTCCCAAGCTCTCCAAGATGAGCCGGCACATGTCACAAATGTTGGGGCAGTCCGGAGCGGCTAACAGATTCCGACAATCTAGTGTAAATAAGCTAAATGTCAGCCTTCGAAGTCCGGGCAGAGCCCAGCTTGTCCTCCTCCCTCCCCCCGCTCTCCCCCATGAATCGGCTAAATTATTTGATGTTATTATTTGCAGCGAACAGGCTGATCGGTGGGCATTTCGTGGAGTTACCGTAAATAATGAGAAGACACAATATAAACAAAAGTGGTTGAAACGTCCCAGTTCCATGATTTGCATGGCATGTCAACACACAACAACAGACGTTCCGCAACTGGCTTCCGGCTATAGCATCGCCTGCCGACCGATGAACTAAGAGGGACATCTCACCATACCACAAAACTGTACCATCCACAGTCACTCTGCGGCATTAAGTCATGATCATGCAAAATGTATCACGGTCGGGGAGAGCAGCACGTCAGTTTGGCGCATACGCTGCACTGGACAGGTGTCTCTTCAGGTGGCGGCTAAACAGCAGCGCATTCGCCACACCAGACGGGTGTCTTCTCCGGTGGCGGCTAAACAGCAGCGCATCCGTTGCACCGGACAGGTGTCTCTTCAGGTGGCGGCTAAACGGCAGCGCATCCGTTGCACCGGACAGGTGTCTCTTCAGGTAGCGGCTAAACGGCAGCGCATACGCCGCACCGGACAGGTGTCTCCTCAGGGGCTGTTACTCGGCCGGCAGCACTTAACATTGTGTCAGATCCCGCCGGCGGAAACGCCATGGGTCAATGCCTGATAGATAAAGTCGTTAACTCTCAACTGTTAACACACCGTTTTTGGCAGGCAACGGTTACCATGGCAACCAACCTCGCAAGTCGGCGGTGGAGCGGCTGAGATCAACGCAGCTAAATTTGAAGAACCGGCCGGGCACGGGAGAGTACTTGCAGCACGAGTTCCACGCACACATTGGGGAATGGCGCAAGATCCTTGACCTGATGAAGAACCACCAGCTGCGCCGACACTTCTTCATCGTCTCCTACATGTGGTCAGTGTCGTCTCAGCATGGGCTGCCGGGGGTCTCACTGTGCGCCACTTTCAGCCTTTGATACTTTCAGTCTCTTTCTCTGACTTCTTTCAACAACAGATGATGCAACTACGGTGACGTCGGTGTCCCTTGCCGTAGTCACGGATGGCCAAGGGAAATACTTTTTTGAAGCCACAAAGTGCCAGTAAGTGGGGCAGCCAAAAACAAGTTAAAAGTCGGTTTTTTTCGTGCGTCTGCTTAGGGTTAGAGTTCAGCATATTTGTAAAGGGGGGTTGCCATGACATCCACAGACTCCCCCATACCCTGTTAATCTTAGTTTACCCGTAGTATCTCCACGTGATCGGCGTAGACAGAGCGACACTCCGATGCCGAGTGGTGTTCCAGTTTTGATGGGGACTGCTTCGCCCCTGCTTCACCTCAGTGCAACACACGCATTGCCAATGCAACATATGCTGGCCAAGTCCGGTGAATCCCCTGATCTTTCGCTGCAAACGTCAGTGCATCAGGAAGAAACGCGCGGCTTCGGAAGCACGCAAACACGATGGGGTTCGTGGCAGATGTCAAGGTTGAACTTGAACTGGCTTAGAGCAAAAGCCATTTCGGGGATCAAGATTTACGGCTGTAACACAACTGGTATATTCATCTACCGTTAGGTTTCTTGAGATTTCTTTCAGAGTCCTTAAGCTAGGGCCGTCATGACTTATCTTTCACACGCAATGAGCATCATTTCATCCTGACAAGCATATCATAGTACGTCACGTGCCTGTACGGCACCGTACACCGTACATGTCACCAACCAAGCTCCACACGGAGGCAAGCAGGCCGCGCCCCCGCAGAGGATCCGTTCTCTGACCCCGTACCCCGCGTGAGGTCGAGAGTCGGCCCAGCGCGCCCGGGTCTTCCATCGCTCGGACGCCACGGCTCTTTCTTGCTCCGCTTTTTGCACGGCGGCCTGGCCCGCGCTAGCGGTGACAGCTGTCCGTGCTGTGTCCTGGCTCTCAAAGCACACGCGGTCTGCGCTGCGAACTGTTCATTTTCCCACCGCCAGAGAGGTTTAATGTCGCACGTGGGAGGTCCCGGCGCCGTGTTTCACGAGCCGAGACGGCCTGAGGGGCCCCTCCCGGCTGTTGACATTGGCGGTGTGTTGACGGAGGTCGTCGGCTCGCCCGCGCTCGTCCAAGCTCGTCCGCGTCTGTCAATAAGCCGCCGTTCGTATGTCGACGATCTTCCGAGGCTCGTGCCAGCGAGCCGCGCAGAGCTAGACGGGCGCGGTGAAGCTGCCAGCGACCCCGAGCGATTCTTGTACCGCAGTTCCGGCGCTGGGCATCAAACGCTATCGGCACATAGGGGCACCGACGCCCGAGTAGACTCTGTAGCAGGCTGACCGGGCCGAACCGTCAGTGTTCCTCACTGGCACGGCCACGGTGCCAGACTCGCGCAGCCGACCGGAGGACTGCAGATCAGGCTCGACGGGTGATGGACGGGGTGCCGGTCTGGTCGCACCATCAGTGTTCCTCACTGGCGCGGCCACGGTGCCAGACCCGCGCAGCCGACCGGAGGACTGCAGGTCAGGCCCGACGGGTGATGGACGGGATGCCGGTCTGGTCACACCAGCCGGAAATAAGCAGAGCGGAGGCGGCCGCTCGGTGTTGGCGGCTGGTCGTACAGCGCGCGTGACACCCCAATCTCGCCATTGTGTCAGCGGTGTAGCGGGACGGCTGTGCCCGCAGACTGACCCGATTCGCCGTGTTGAGCGGGGCCACGTGTCAGCAGCTGTCTGGGACGGATGGTTTGATGTGTTTACAATGGTACTGGTGCGTAGCTCTGGGCCAGAGCGCTTGTTAACACTGGTAGATGTAGCCGTTACCCGAGGTGTGTCACTGCAGTTCGTCAGATAAAGTGTCGTTTCCCAGCCTTTAGTTTAGTGAGATAAGACTACGAAACCAGTTTCCGTGACATACAGCACTACAACACGTTTGTGATGATCTTTACCAGGAACAAAACATATGTACTCATATGGGATAAGTAACGGATTGGGTTTCGGACAGATGTTGGAGATAATTGCGGGTAGGAGGCCGAACGATATAATGAAGCGCGAAGGTATTACGAAATATGTCAAGAACGTGAGCCAATACGTTCTACACAATTTACTGTTCATGCTTTTGTAGTTGTAATTACTTAAAATCAGACTATTATTGTAACTATCACACTCAAAGTGAAGTTTGAACGTTAACTTTTGAAACGCTTCCAAGGTATAGAAACAATGTGTTGGACAAATGCGAACGGGTAGGCAACGGCCGACGGGTGGGTACAAGGGGTTTGGAATGGCTAGCGGGTGGGTACAAGGGGTTTGGAATGGCTAGCGGGTGGGTACAAGAGGTTTGGAATGGTTAGCGGGTGGGGTGCGGACAGCCGCTTCTGGTTGGCGTAACGAGTGGGTAAAAGAAACAGATTATCGCGAAGGCCTGTACTTGTATGCAGTTTGTCCTGCCTGCCTCCACAACGCCGACTTAAAAGAGATGGATTGTTGGTTCCGGAAGATGAGGATTGTGTCCCTGAAGACTGTGAAAGAATGGCTCTCTCTGGACGCTGCTAATGTGAAGTTTTCTGACCTTGGCGGTGTTGCGAAACCTACACTCCACCTCACCCAAGGTTTGACCCTGTACCCAGCCATGACACAAAGGTAACGCTCATCTTGTTTGCGCCGCAGGATCTTTCGAACGTCAGGTAGCAAACACCGTGGCTTTTTAGCACGGGAGTATTGTCTGTCCATCTGTATCCCAGGAGCACACAGAGAGCCGCTGCGATGAAAGCGATGGTGGGACTGTGACACGGGAGGAGGGGGTGTCAGCCCTACGCGGGTGGGCTGACGCCCCATGACACGTGGGAGGGGTGTCAGTCCTAGTGTACCACGCGGGCGGGCTGACGCCCCATGACACGGGGGGAGAGAGTGTCAGCCCTAGTGTACCACGCGGTCGGTCTGACGCCCCATGACACGGGGGGAGGGGTGTCAGCCCTAGTGTACCACGCGGTCGGTCTGACGCCCCATGACACGGGGGAGGGGTGTCAGCCCTAGTGTACCACGCGGGCGGGCTGACGCCCCATGACACGTGGGAGGGGTGTCAGCCCTAGTATACCACGCGGGCGGGCTGACGCCCCATGACACGGGGGGAGGGGTGTCAGTCCTAGTGTACCACGCGGGTGGGCTGACGCCCCATGACACGGGGGGAGAGAGTGTCAGCCCTAGTGTACCACGCGGTCGGTCTGACGCCCCATGACACGGGGGAGGGGTGTCAGCCCTAGTGTACCACGCGGGCGGGCTGATGCTCCATGACACGGGGGGGGGTGTCAGCCCTAGTGTACCACGCGGGCGGGCTGACGCCCCATGACACGATGGGAGGGGTGTCAGCCCTAGTATACCACGCGGACGGGCTGACGCCCCATGACACGGGGGAGGGGTGTCAGTCCTAGTGTACCACGCGGGGGGCTGACCCCATGACACGGGGGAGGGGTGTCAGCCCTAGTGTACCACGCGGGCGGGCTGGCGTCCCGTGACACGTGGGGGGTGTCATTCCCAGTGTACCACGCGGGCGGGCTGACGCCCCATGACACGGGGGGAGGGGGTGTCAGCCCCAGTGTACCACGCGGGCGGGCTGACGCCCCATGACACGGGGGAGGGGTGTCAGCCCCAGTGTACCACGCGGGCGGGCTGATGCTCAGTGACACGTGGGAGGGGATGTCAGCCCCAGTGTACCACGCGGGCGGGCTGACGTCCCGTGACACGTGGAGAGGGGTGTCATCCCCAGTGTACCACGCGGGCGGGCTGACGTCCCGTGACACGTGGAGAGGGGTGTCAGCCCCAGTGTACCACGCGGGCGGGCTGACGCCCCATGACACGTGGAGAGGGGTGTCAGCCCCAGTGTACCACGCGGGCGGGCTGATGCTCCATGACACGTGGAGAGGGGTGTCAGCCCCAGTGTACCACGCGGGCGGGCTGACGTCCCGTGACACGTGGAGAGGGGTGTCAGCCCCAGTGTACCACGCGGGCGGGCTGATGCTCCATGTGGCGCTATTAATGAACGATGAAAATTCGTGTGACAGTGAGCCACCTTCTGTATGCATGCGAAGGCCCGTGGCTTCCGCGCATTAGAGGTGCGGGTTTTGAGACCGCACCACCGGTGGAGAAAGTCGTCACTGAGCCCGCACTGGCGCCATCGCAGCGGTGTCTTTGACGGGAATGCTGTGACTCTGCTCATGCCGATGCCGTTGGCTTGCATTTCGTACACGGAACCAGCGCAGGAGTGCTGGCTCTAGACCGGCACCCACGCTGATACTGGTGCGGCGCCAGCATCACGCTAAGACGGCACGCAGCTCCAGCGTGCAGAGCCGGCTAGCAGGGAGCGCTGCGGCGGACGGTGGGCAGCTGGGCTCGGCGCTGTAGGTGCAGAGCCGGTCCGACGGCCTCCCGCCGCTCATCCGACTTATCCCCGCCCCTGCCGGCAGTCACGGAGCACACAGCGGCGGTCAAGGCCTCCCGGATGCCGGCTAACGTGCCGCTGCTCATCCCGAACGCAGCGCCGTCCGCGCTGGCTTCCAGCTTCGCCAAGTTCGCCTGTTCTGTCACATGGCTCAGGGTGGGAGAGGTGGGTCCCGAGCATCCCACTGCCGATTTCACACTGGATGTAATGCTGTAGAAAATCAATAACAATGCGGTATTTTCGTGTACGATCAAAACGTCTGGCTTGAAACTTTCGTTCAGGTCATGTTACGTCATCCCTCACGTTGTCATGATCATGTGTCGCTGACCCGCAGATCAGTGTCAGACATGATGGAGTCCCTTTTATGCTATCTTTGGGTGGCTTTGCGTACATCCCCCAGGTAAAGCTGACGCAAACCAAGGTATACCACCATGTACATCCAAGCGGCCACACGATGATACCTGAGGGCATTCCTGCACCTTCAATGACCTTTACTTTCATGATCTTATACTTAACATCTCTCTGTGCGACGGAACTTGTACGCTGTGGATGACTTACTAGCCTTTTTAGGCGGCTTTTAAGACTTACCCAGACATGTCGTCCATCACCTGGATTGGCTCTTACATCACATTTGACATTTATCAGCTGTATGGTCCATGTTGTGGCTCATTTGTGGATTGCGTTCACATAATCTGCCGGATTTTGCCCCTGACGTGGCCTTAGCTTTTAATGAGTTTGGCGAAGCTCCGAGCGTGAGCATTGGTTAGTGCCATGTTTTATCCACTGAACACCTTCAGCATTGCTGGACAAGAAGATCTGGTGAGCAAAGATCCAAGAATTGCCAGCGGGGCACCGATTTCTCACCTTCCCCGTGCCATACAGAGTGAACGGAACGGTTCGTTGGAACGGTCGAGATGCGTGACAGATATACAGCATGACTTCCAAAAGCCCAGCTTTTGGTGGCTTAAAATATGTTCATTTTTTCTTCTCAGAGGTCGATTTTTGGCAATATCTCACATGTTTTGCCCACTCTGTTTTGCTGTAAATGCTTAGATTGCTCACTTTCCTTTAACCGATGAGATCCACCCACATCCTGCCCATGTCCACCAGCTGCACTGCCATATCCACCAGCTGGCTTAGACAAACCGACACACTCCGGCATGACAGGTCAGGGGCACGTACAGTCTCGGACAGAGGAACCCAGCGATTAACATTTTTCTGAGGTCCAGTAAGAGGCTAAGACTGTCCGGGAAAAATGAGAAAGCATATGATTTCCGGGTAAGCAATGTGTTCCAACGGTTTTGCTGCCTGCTTCCATAAGAAAGACAGAGTTTACCTGGTAATGTTCGACCCCGCAATCTGGCAGTTTGGCAAACATTCGAAAAAATATGTCGCCTTTTAACCCGGAGCCGGGAGGTAAGTCTGGGGTCGACAGACCGCCAGCACCTGGTCCATATAGGGCCGGCAACCAGTCAACCAAGGCCTCAGGTAAGAGCATTGGTCGCCAACGCTCAGTTGCACTCTGCAACAGGGGTGCAAAGTTTTTAGAAAACTGATATTTGCCGTAGTATCTCAGCAATGTATCTAAGAATACACAACATGACTTCCGCAACGTCATTGCAACAAAGTCTGTTCAATGGAACAACTGAGATGTTATAACAAAGACATACTTCTTGAAAAGCAGTCCCCACATTTTTTGAAGCGAGGTTAAGTTGCAATTACAGCAATTTAGCTTTTGATAGCCCTTTATGATCACTTTACATTCTGACAGCCCCCAAAGAGACGTGCTAGGTCAGCGACCAGTCATCGTAAAAATATAAACCTCAAAGTCAGGTATGAAGAGTGCAGAACGCAGCTGACTAAAATTATATGATCTAATGCTTTGAACAGCTCCAGAGATGCCGCCAAAAAATGGCATAGCATCAAGCTGTTGTCCTGGCCACAGATGAACAGATCCCGAGGAGGATGAACAGATCCCTAGAGGTTCGTGAGTTCATGGAGTGCGGATCCCACCGCGCCGGCTGGTCAGCTTTCAGCCACGTTTACGCGTGCTTTCCACGAATCTGTTGGCCGGGCCCGTGCCGGGTCGGTACCCTTTGAAGCATAAATCGGATAAATGCTGTTACTTGTGAGCCGGTGCCGGCGTGACCCACGGATCCTTGAGCGGCGCCTTCTCTGCCGATTTGCTGGCTTATTTGTCTGCTGGGCTCGTGCGCCCTCCCAGATGATGAGGGGGCCCGCTTGCCACCCGGGCAGACGGTCGTGCTGGTGCCTTCAACAGGCTCACCCGCCGGAACCGAACGCCTGGCGTGCAGGTTGTATGCCTTTAGCGATGGGGGGGGGGGGGGGCGACCACCCGTGGAAAGTCAGCGCTAGATGTGCTAGGTGCTAGAACCAAAGTACAGAAATGTGTACTGGCTCTGTATGTGATCTGCGATTTGCCTAAGGTCATTTTTCACATCCTTTACGGTGTTTTCTACTGTCGAATTTGATCAGATGAGCCAAGATTGTTTCCCCATCTGTGTGGCGCGTATAGCTCAGTCTAAGGCCAATGCCGGCCAGAGCATGTCATGCCAGTTTTAGAATAAATGTCTACTTCGTGGCCAAACCAGCTGCGTTTATGAAACCCGATGGATGCCTGGTGAAGTACGGAGTAACTCCTCACTCCAGATATCCCAGTAAATTGTACAATCTTAGGCGTTAAAGTAAATAAGTACTATTTACTCTATGCAACCGGAGTTGAGGTAAAACCTTGTGAAATTACCCCCTACGCCATATGTGTACGCATTCTCTCTTTACGAAGCTGGCTACAGTACGGTTGGTTACCGGCGGCTAGGAGTCTGCCTTTCACAGCAGCCTCCAGCAGTCAGCACTCAAGGTCGAGGCCGGCTGCAGGCCATCTCCCCGGGCTGATGGTGCTCGCCCCCCGAGGGCACGGTGCCAAACACGGGCGGCGCCTGCCCGCCGACGGTGGCCGTGGGGCGGCACGGCCGCCGGCTTCATTGACGCCTGCAGTACGGCCTGAGGTGGAGTTCATGACGCGGCCGGGCGCTGGTGGGGTGCCCAAAGCCGGCGGATCGGGCGCGCACGGGCGAGGCCAGGAGAAAACGCTGGGAGGTTAGAGGCGGCCAGAGGCGAGGTCAGGGTGGGGGAGAAGGGAGGCGACACCACCTAGAACACGGGAGAGGGAAGGGCAGGCGGGCCTGAGACCAGAGTGAGAGGACTAGGAACTCGAGGACTAAACAATGAGGAAGATGGCGAGAGCGCGCTATGAGTTCTGAGGTGGTCAGAAGAGAATTTTAATGATTTAGTCCGGAATAATGAATGAATGGATTCTGGAATCAGAGCTCATGCTAAGCAGCGCTTGTTGGGTGATCCCCGACTTCTACCATCCGATTGTGAAATTCCAGATTAACAGCTGAAAGCTGTGTGGAGAGTTAAGCGTACTGCAATGTTCGGCACGTTCCCGCTCGTCCTCTGACGTCACGTCACTTGTTGGCGCGACCGCTGCCACCGGCCGGAGGTCAACACAGTCAAAGGCAAATAGCAAGCGCTTAAAGCGACGCGGCCCCGCCCCGCGACGTGTGGCTGGATTGCAAGTCAAGTGATCTAACTAACTGAGCTGTCGGACCGGGGACTCGGGCAACCGATGTAGTGAACGAACTCGAGCAAAGGCGAGCTGTTTTTCATGTTAACGCAGCGGCATTCGAATTTTAAACGATGTGTGCGCTTCTGATTAGCAACAGCGCGCCAACTGGTAGCACTTAGCACGCACTTGATCGTTGCATGCTACATGCTTCAACAAAGTTTGACTACTGCTAATAACAACCTAGCTCGTGGTAGGCTCGTGACAGCCAGAACAATCTCCCATCGCGTGTATTATCACGGCGACATGAGCGGTGTGTTCAGTTTTCTTCAGTCCAGCTGGGGCTCCGCTTTAAATAAGCAGGTGCTTGCTACCCGCGATGTTTTCTTTCCCAAATCCATGGTCAGAGTCGGTTCTAAACGCCTGCTACCATTGACGAATAGCAACTGCGTCGTCCACTCTCGCATGCCGCAGCTCAGCCGTCAGACAACGTCTAGACGTTTGTTTGGAACACGCCTCTTTTCCTTTGATCCCGCCCTCGACCTGTTTTTTGTTCTCCGTGGGTTTCGTCAGCAGGGCCCTCCTTGGCGCTAATATTTACGCTGGCCGTAGTTTCGGCGCCAATAATCACAGATGGGTTCGAACCCTGCGCAATGCTCGCGCCGCTAAACGGTTTATCTTTCGGCGTGGGCGGCGTTCAGCTGGTAAGCGCCGGCACGTTGATGGGGATGAATTGTTGTTTTCATAAAGCTGACTGCGGCCAAATGCTCAGTGGCCTGTTCGTCGCTGCTTTCTAGCAACATGTCATCGCAAAATCCTCGTCAAAGCTTCGCACTGCGCCTCCTGTCAGCACCATAATACGCGGCGGACATGATGTGCTGAGTACGAGCGTTACGCGTGGCATGGGGACGACGCCCCACCTTGGCGGGGAAGTTTGGCTCCGACCATGTGCCAGGCTTTCGATTTGGCCCAAACATGGGCCCGTGCTCAAATAGAACACTAGCTTTTTCTGCACAAGTGAAAGCCCCTTTTTTTAGGCGCACGTTCCGATGTTGTTGACGTGTCCGTGAGCAATGATGGCGGTTATGTCCTGGCCAGTGCCCCCTGGGATAGCCGCCTTACGCTGTAGGCTGGTTTCGCCGAGCTGACGGTGGTTCGGGATGGTCTGACCGTTGAGCGGAGCGGCTGTCACGACCCTGTCTGACCGGGGTCGTGACAGCCGCCGACAGTTTCTACGTTGTTATTTTGCAGGGCGATATGAGTCAGTCTTTGAGCCTGTCAGCTCTGTTGTGTCGATCAATTCGTTTACTTTTGACTTCACGACCCCCAGCTATGTGCAGGCTCAGTTCCTCAGATCTGAAGATTTACTGACAGATACGTCAAGTGATTCGAAATGGATTCTGGCTTTTCGTGACTGCGGTTCGCGTAGATAAAGGACGGTAACTGATGCATGGCCATTCATCAAACACCAGCAAAGCTCATCGGGTGGCTTTGACCATGGCTTGTACCCGTCTCGGCAATATTTTACACCAATGGCTATACCCCCCGTCACCGCACAGAAATCACCACAAATCGTCTCACAGCGGTATGTGCCGAGGCCATTTTCCAAAAATGACTGCAAGGCTCCTGCAGAAATCTCCGATCTATGAGGCCATTCATTCCAAGCATCACCGTAGGTCATTTCCTAACATGGTCATGCCACTGAAATATGATGAAAATGTTTTTAAGAATACACAACTTAACAGTCTCGGTTGCTTGCCTCGGCTTGAGTTCACCCTGACGGTCAGTGATGACGTGTGATCCGTATCGGTCATGTGAATGTGATCTGTGGTATCATGTGACGTGTGATTCATGATGGCCGTGTGATGACGTGTGATCCGTGACAGCTCTGATCACAAATCGACGGTTCGTCGGAGCGACACTGCCCCGGCCGCCGACAGGAGTTCGTCTAGTCAGGCTTGCTCGTCGCTGTAGATGGCTCCGTTCATTCCAGTCCAGTGACATGGGGTCTGTTGAGGCCCACCTATACCTCGACTCGTCGCTGTAGATGATTCCGTTCATTCCAGTCCAGTGACATGGAGTCTGTTGAGGCCCGCCCATACCTCGACTCGTCGCTGTAGATGACTCCGTTCATTCCAGTCCAGTGACATGGAGTCTGTTGAGCCCCACTAATACCTCGACTCGCCGCCGTAGATATGTGCCAAGCATCCTGCAGCGGCAGACGTTAAACTTTTCATTCATTAACAGCTCTGTGAGACCCAGCTGGCAAGAAAATATGATGCATAACGGTATTAGTACCCTGGGGTTTGTCGTGGTACACGTAGAGAACAGTCCGTATTTAATAGTATTTCTACTAGATGAGTTTATCATGCTGCATTCAGTTTCAACACACAGGCTTCAACATACAGGGAAGCTGCTTAGATCGAGGACCAGAAAACCATTGGCTGCTTGTGATGACCGTTGGCGGCATCGCCTGGCGGTCACAAACAGCGGCTTAGGCCTGCTGCGGCTTAGGCCTGCGATGCAGACTGAGGCTTATCTAAACACCGTTTGAGAATCACACCCGTGCACACACCACGTGCTACACGGCATAATCACTGACGCAGAGGGCCGCCTCCCTGATGTGAACAGCCAAAGGCTTCAGCCATCACGCCGCCCCCCCCCCCCCCCCCCCACAGTCACGGGCAGTACAGTCACGGGTAAAGCCTAGCCAGCTCTCCAGGGCGGAGGGGGGGGGGGAGGTCTGCACATCTAGCCGAAGCATGCGCACCATAACATTTTGTTCCCCTCTCCTCGCCCTCTTTCCACATATCACGCCCACGTGGGCATTTGTAGGATACAGAACGAGTGGTATGCATGACAGATGCTCAGAGGCCACGACTGACATCGTGATGAGGGTGAGCTGCTCATCGGCAGTGACGACAGGAGCGGGGGGGGGGGAGGAGGGGGGTGTAATACGGAACCGCTTATCTAAAAGGAGTGGCAGGTGTCTTTAGTGTTTTTGTTTTTGTTTGTTTTCATTCAATATATATCTCAGTACTTTTTCTGAGACGAATTATTTTTGTTCCTGTTACATTTCCCTATTGATCATTCCCTTCCGGAAAAGCAAACCAAACAGGGTTAAGTGTGAGTTCATGTATACTTGGAATTGTGTTGGCAGCGCGACCCCCATCATAACAAGCTCTGTGCGCGCGGCTGCCGCCACGGAGGTGCGCTCCGTTCTCGTGGTGTTGCTGGGTGTCGCACTGCCGCACGGCCGCACTGTCGCACTCGGCAAGTCTAAACTTAGCAGACTGAGCCCGGACGGGGGGGACGGAACGGGCAGGTTACTGTCGGGTTCCGAGGCGCGCGTCCTGACTTAGGCTGATAATGGCAGGGGTTTGGCCGGGCGCCGACCGCCGCAGATCGGCTGCTGTGGCATTAGGGAAGGTGGTGCGACATCACTGAGGATCAGGGAGGTGTGCGACAATCACTGAGGATCAGGGAAGTGTGTGACATCACTGAGAATCAGGGAGTGCGCCACATCCACTGAGGATCAGGGAGTGTGCGACATCACTGAGGATCAGGGAGTGTGTGGCATCACTGAGGATCAGGGAGTGTGGCGACATCACTTGAGGATCAGAGAGTGTGCGACATCACTGAGGATCAGGGAGTGTGTGACATCACTGAGGATCAGGGCGTGTGCGACATCATTGAGGATCAGAGAGTGTGCGACATCACTGAGGATCAGGGGCGTGAGCGACATCACTGAGGATCAGAGAGTGTGCGACATCACTGAGGATCAGGAGTGTGCGACATGCAGGGATCAGGGAGTGTGCGACATCACTGAGGATCAGGAGTGTGCGACATCACTGAGGATCAGGGAGTGTGCACATCACTGAGGATCAGGGAGTGTGCGACATCACTGAGGATCAGGGAGTGCACGACATTGCTGAGGATCAGGGAGTGTGCGGCACTGTGGCAAATTCGGCAGCACCACTGAACCACGAGGGTAGCGGCTTTAACGCGCAAGGATGACGCGATATCATTTTATATTATGAATCATATGATGTGCCGGGATTGCGGACCAGGAATCATGCAAAAACACCGCAGATATGTAGCCACACGACGTCTCGACAGCTCAAAGGCCAGTCAACACCACGGATGCTCGGGGAATATACGACAGCGTTTAGAATCCGGGTAATTTGACGCCACTGCTAATCAGGTGACAGACGACACCCGAGGGTCGCGCGACTTAACATTGTGGATCAGGGATCATTTGACACCGCTGCTAATCAGGTGACAGACGACACCCGAGGGTCGTGCGACTTAACATTGTGGATCAGGGATCATTTGACACCGCTGCGGATCGGGGGCATGAGACGCTTCGTGATCATATGACACCAGTGTAGAGCAGAAACCGTCGAACAGGACAGGTGATCAAACGCTGCCCATCTCTTTTGATCCTGACTTACACATTTCGCGCTTGCCGGCGCACTGCCAACAGTCTCCGAACTGTTGGAGCAGGTAACAGTCGGCGCCGGTGGGGCCCTGGATCCTGCGCGGGTGGCGGCCGTGCCGTAGCGCCGCTGCGATTGTCGCAGACAGTCCTGTCGCGGCCATCGGGGTGACTTGGTGACGAACGCGGCTCTGGTTGCGTCATGCTTCGGTCCGCCATTGAACGCGGCAACATGAGCCTGGTTGCTTGCTGCCAAGTTTCACAACTCGCGTGTCGGACAGGATTCAACGCTAGGTCTCGTGACGGTGACGGCTGGCAGCCCGTGTAATCCCAGTGTGACTGGCTGGCAGCCCGTGTAATCCCAGTGTGACTGGCTGGCAGCCCGAATGATCCCCGTGTGGGGCTGGCAGCCCGCACGATCCCGGTGTGGCGGCTGGGGCAGCCCGCATGATCCCGGTGTGACTGGCTGGCCCGCACGATCCCGGGGCTGGCTGGCAGCCCGCATGCGCCATCGAGCTTACTTTACCTCGCAGATTCGTTCCCACTTTGGTGTTAAAGGATTAATTTTCGACCGGCAAAACGGCTATGCCCCGCACCTTTTAGAACGGCACGGTATTAAATGTGCCGACGGGCAGCGCGACTCGACGACACCCAGGCGTTGTTTGGTGCTGCCGCTTGCTAGACCGACTCGCAACGCCCTTTTACATGCTTAGATTCCAGGGTCGACGCCATAAGAACTGTTTGCTTTGTCGAATACCACGCCGTGTTTGGTCTGGCCATGCGTTGCGCCCCGCGCGCACGCGACCACGGCTCCCCTGGCCCTCCCCGACGCTTGACAGCGGGCGTTAGCACTGCGCCCGGCACGCACTCAGCGACGGCTCCCTGGCCCCCCCGACGCTTGACAGCGGGCGTTAGCACTGCGCTCCGGCGCGCACGCGGCCACGGCTCCCCTGGCCTCCCCCGACGCTTGACAGCGAGCGTTAGCACTGCGCCCCGCCGCGCACGCGACCACGGCTCCCCTGACCTCCCCGACGCTTGACAGCAAGCGTTAGCACTGCGCTCCGGCGCGCACGCGGCCACGGCTCCCTAGCCCCCCCGACGCTTGATAGCGGGCGTTAACACTGCGCTCCGGCGCGCAACGCGGCCACGGCTCCCCTGGCCCTCCCCGACGCTTGACAGCGAGCGTTAGCACTGCGCCCGGCTGTTGAGCTGTTACTCCGGCGAGCAACGTGTGCCGCGTTGATAGCATGTCCTGTGTGTGCGCGGTGCTCAGCTGGGTTGACCTTGCCTGACCTTACCATACCTTGCGTCATTCTCTCACTTGAGGATGAAGAACCCAGTGGAATCCACCTTGGCTGTTGGGTCTTCATGATCGCACACCTGTATCTGCAGTCGGATATGTGCCGAGGGTCCGGACGCCCATCTCGTGACGCACAGACGGGCTCGGGAACGGTGTGTCTGCTGGTATTTCGGCGACGATGTACCGCGTGCCGCGCTCAGAACGCCGTGACCTTATTGCAGGCCCGCTTATTTGTTGGCTTTGTCTTGTTGGCTTCATATGATTAAGTTTCACACCCTTTCACGATTAGTGATAAACACAGTACAGTTTTAATAACACGACTCCGAAAATAAATTTGCACATGTACAGCCAGATTAGTGGAGGTGAAGTTTTCCATTGTTTTGTTGTTGCAGCCGCTCGAGCCACAGTTGTATGGAGCTGCGATCCTTGTGCATTGTCCCCAGATACCATCGCGACTCAACGTCGCGTGGTCGGCGCACCTCGCTTTTAATCACTTAGTACTATCCAGCTTCCATGAGGAAAACACTGGCAGCGGATCCCGCCAGCTTTCCATGGTCTCATCTCCTAGCCTTGGGCCACCTCCGCCGTCCGTCGCCTTCCAAACATAGCACGGCTTTTTTACGGATCGGTTATGCCGGGAAAGTCGTCCTTATCGCGACCTTGCGTCTCTCACCACGAGGCTTGCCGTATAAGGCATGCGGTGACAACGACCGCAGAATGTGTGTAATCCATGCGTCACAGTTAAGCGGGATGGAGCGCTCGTCGCCTCCCCCCCCCCCCCCGCCAAAAAATGGCTTAGTGCATGCGATGTAAGTATCCTCAGACCCACATGTTGTATCTTGTTTTTTTGTTGCCGGTTGGTCAGAGCACGACACGTCTCAGCAGATAATGCGCTCGCCGCCAAACAGTCTGTCGGAGTACGGAAGCCCAGCGTCCGCTGTTCCATTCAAGGCGTGCCCGTGCGCGGACCCCCCCCCCCCCCTTCCCTCCAACACCAGCCCTCTCACGACGGCATGCGAGGGGGAGGGGCATGACTAGTCATCGCACACGATAATTTACGGATAAACAAATGCTGACGGGTTTGAGAGGGGTAGTCTGCACACGCTCGCACTGCAGACCCCGTCAGAGCCAGCAGAGAGTGTGGTCAGAGGCGCCGTGCAGACCGCGACTAACACCGGCCGGCCGTTGCCTGTCGACCCTAACCAGCACGCGACGCCGCCGGGCCGGCCGCGGGTGGAGGCTCGGCAGTCTGACAGGCCAGCACCACACCTACCCACGCCTGCTGACCGACATCAGGCCCTGGACTGACATCAGGCCCTGCTGACCGACATCAGGCACTGTTGACCGTCATCAGATGCCGGTGGCCACCATCAGGCCCTGTTTATCAACATCAGGACCTGTCCCCGTACCGTAGCCCGTTCGGTGCGGGTCTCCGCAGCAGTGGTAGTCCACTTGTAGTCCACTTGTAGTCCACTTGTAGTCCATGTAGTCCACGCCGCCATGGGCTGCTCGGGTGAGTGATGGATGTCGATCATCCGACCCGGGGCTTGTACTGATTGCGCAGCGCAGACGAGGAGCGGCGCGCGTTAACGATCGGGGCTGGTTTGTTGTGTGCCCACGTTCCCGTGGCGTCATGACTGAGGCGTGTGCGATGTGGCGGGCACGTGTGCAGGCTGGAAAGGCCAAAGGAGGAGGGCAAATGAATGCATTTACTTACGCACTTGAGTTACTAAAGAAACCTTACCCGGAACATCAAGTTTTCTGTTCGTTAACAAAAAATTTTCATGCTATGCGTTGCAGACTGTTCGGCTCATTTATGAGTGGCGGAAGTTGTGAGCTGTACAAACTCGGGAAAAGAGCGGATTGATTTTCTCTCATGAAACGCCGTCGGTGCAGAATGTCACGGTGGGTTTTTCAGACGCCAATTCCGAAGAGTTTTTTGGCGAACTATTGCGTGCTCGTGACATTGGAAACCACGTCACAAGCGACGCCCAGTGTTCTGATATCATCCTAAAACACCGTCTCCTCTCTCTCTCTCCTCACTCTCTCTCTCTCTCTCTCTCCTCTCTCTTCTCTCTCTCTCCCTTCTCTCTCTCTCTCTCTCCTCTCTCTCTCTCTCTCTCTCCTCTCTCTCTTCTCTCTCTCTATCTCTCTCTCTCTTATCTCTCGCTCTCTCTCTCTATCTCTCTCTCCTCTCTCTCTCTCTCTCTTCTCTCTCCTCTCTCAGCTCTCTCTCTCTTCGCTCTCTATCTCTCTCTCTCTCTATCTCTCTCTCTCTCTCTCTCTCTCTCTATCTCTCTCTCTCTCTCTCTCTCCTCTCTCTCTCTCTCTCTCTCTCTCTCTCTCTTCTCTCTCTCTCTCTCTCTCTCTCTCTCTCTCTCTCTCTCTCTCTCTCTCTCTCTCTCTCTCTCTCTCTCTCCTCTCTCTCTCTCTCTCTCTCTCTCTCTCTCTCTCTCTCTCTCTCTCTCTCTCTCCTCTCTCTCTCTCTCTCTCTCTATCTCTCTCTCTCTCTCTCTCTCTTATCTCTCTCTCTCTCTTCTCTCTCTCTCTCTCTCTCATTCTCTATCTCTCCTATCTCTCTCTCTCTCTCTCTCTCTCTCTCTCTCTCTCTCTCTCTCTCTCTCTTCTCTCTTCTCTTCTCTCTCTCTCCTCTCTCTCTCTTCCTCTCTCTCTCCTCTCTCTCTCTCTCTTCTCTCTCTCTCTCTCTCTCTCTCTCTCTACTCTCTCTCTCTCTCTCTCCTCTCTCTCTCTCTCTATCTCTCTCTCTCTGAAGCGTAGTTTTCAACATTCTGACACATTGTTGTGGTCAAGTTTTGCGTGGCACTACCGTGAGCTGCCTGTCGAAAAGCTTTCACTCAAGCGCAGGTCTCAACATTCTGACACACTATTGTAGTGAAGTTTTGTGCCCCACGGCCGTGCGTCGTCGAGCTTTAAAGATGTTTGTCGGGGTCAGCTGGTGACGGCCGCGGACAGCGCGGGCAGACCGCGGTCTTTCCTCGGCTTGGCGCCGTGCCGGCTGTGGATCGGACGTCGCCGGACTTGCATTCTTGGGAAGCCCGGATTTAAGGAGATGCCGCTGAAGACGGCCGTCGTGAGTTGTGATAGGCTGGAGACGCACCCTGTTGCAGATAACTCTCCCAGAGAAAGAATGGCATCTCCGATGCTGATAGCGATATGACAGACTCGGACGCCTAGCGATGTTGCTGCATGTTTGAGCCAAGGAGGTTACATAACAGAATGTATGTATTTTATGGTGTGCTCCTTTTGACAAAATGATGACACCTTGCGGTGTGCGTATTAGCAATGCGGCTGTAGTATTGTACCTTTTTCTTGCTACAGCACAGCATGACAAGCTGGAGAATGTGCACAGCGTCCGTTAAAACACCCTTAGTGCACATGCACGGAACGTGTCTTCATCTTGCACCACAGAAGATCCTCGCACATAAATGAAAGATTTCCTGTCTGCTGACAATCACTCTTCGTTCACGACCTATCTCGGGGTGAGGTTGCCTTGCCCCGTCGTGTCCTGCCCTTCCCTGACCTGACCCGACCTGACCTCGCATGACCGGGCCAGGGCTTTCAACGGGGTGCAGACTGGCCGCTGATTCCGCCAGGGCCCTGTTGCACCTGTCGTCGCTCTTAGTGCCGAATATGTCTGAATGCATAGGTCGTGAACTGGTGACGCGCGTGGGCAAGTGAGTGTGTGCTCGTGTGCGTCTGTGTATTGTCAATAACAGACGCTTGTCTCCAGGTCACGCATGACCTGGGCTGATCTAACCTGACCTAGGCTCACCTGGCGGCAGGGCGATCGTGGGCTTCCTGTACTACGGCTTAACGGCCAGCACCATGGTGATGAAGGGCAACGTGTACCTCAACTACTGCCTGTCCGGTCTGGTGATGATTCCGGCTTCCGTCTCCATCTTCATCCTCAGACGGTGAGCGGCGCCGTGCAGAACGCAATCAAACGTCATGATGTAAAATGCAACAAATTATAAAAACAGCTTTGAGGTTGGATATGGACGGATCCATTGTTCAACGTTGTTTGTGATGCAAGCCAATCTCAATGATGAAAACTGATTTTTGGTGGTTGAAACTCATATTGGGCGGAGAGGAGGACAAACGTTGGGTGTAAGGTCCCTTCCAGAAGACGTAGAGTTCCACACATGCGCAGACAGAGGGCTACGACCTTTACCAGGGCTGCACCAGCGAGCGGCGACTCTTTTAGGGAGGCACGTTTAATCAAAGACTGACACATGCATCAAGTCTGTATATATTATATGACGTGTTCATTGCAGGAATGGACACCGTGCAAATATAGCAAGTCTGTTTCTTTTCTGTCGTTGACGTTTAATATACTTCAACTGGCTTCATGCTAGAGCGCGCAGCGCTGGTCCCACGTTTACGATCGCCGCTCACATTCGAAGCTATGATGCCATCAGGGGTCTCATTAGAACTACTTAGCGCCGACGTACCATAGCATGCACGCTTGTGAACTGTGTATACATGCACAGTTTACCAAGCATCGCACGCATTCGTGCAAGCCTTTCACCTCCACCTGCATGGCGCACGGGTGCAGGCTTCGGGGGCCCGGCGAGACTCATGCAGGCTACGGGGGCCCGGTGAGACCCACGTGCACGTGCACAGGCTCCGGGGGCCCGGCTAAATCCACGTGCACGTGCACAGGCTACGGGGCCCGCCGAGACCCACGTGCACAGGCTACGGGAGCCCGGCTAGATCCACGTGCACGGGCGCAGGCTACGGGGCCCGGCGAGACCCACGTGCACAGGCTGAGGGGGCCTGGCGAGACCCACGTGCGCGGGTGCAGGCTACAGGGCCCCGGCGAGACCCACGTGCTCTTATCCGGGCGTCCGCTCTCGTGGGCAGTATGCGATGTGAACCTCAAAGAACACCTGGCCTGGATCGTCATGGCCCCGCTCGCCGGCTTGTGCGAAGACACGAAACCTGCCGACCCAAGCACACGGCACCGTGGCATGCCACCATTCTGCTGGCCGAAGCAGGGGCCACCGGCATGTGCTCGTGCCAGCATCCACAGAATTCCGTTGTGATCATCAAACCGGCTGTCGGTCCGCTAGCAATTGCGCAAGCTGTGGGAATCCATCCGCCTGCTGCCGGACCTGTCAGGAATCCACCCGCCTGCCGCTGAACCTATCAGGAATCCGCCTGCCTGCTGTCGGGCCTGTCAGGAATCCACCCGCTTGCTGCCGGACCTGTCAGGAATCCACCCGCCTGCTGCTGGACCTATCAGGAATCCACCCGCCTGCTGCTGAACCTATCAGGAATTCGCCTGCCTGCTGTCGGGCCTGTCAGGAATCCACCCGCCTGCTGCCGGACCTGTCAGGAATCCACCCGCCTGCTGCTGGGCCTGTCGCGAGCCGCATTATATAGCATATGGAGCTTTGACAATGGACGGGGCTTTGTGTCCCTTTGAAACAGCCGCTGGCTGAATCCAGGCCCTTCAGTATATTACTTTAATGACTGAAAACTATTGAAAAGCAAGCCCCCGCACACATGCCACAAATCAAACCGCATGACAACCAACCAATTTTGATATTGACTTTCACGAATGATCTATATGAGACTCCGCTTATGACTACAGTGATGGCAGTGAACGTTGCAGTGACTACAATGCAGCGGCCTGAGCCATGCTGATGACCAGCTAATGACACAGCCCAATGGCAGCCAGGCTGAGGTCCCGTGTCCCGCTCCACACGAGAGACTGTGGCCTCCGGCCGTGATGACGTGCGCCCGCGCTAAGGCGCATGGCTCTCTTCAGTCAGCTTGGAAACGAACGTAAACAATCTCAGTCTATTCAGCATGGTAAGTGCAAAAGCATGTTTATTGTGTCGAGATATTGGGCTGAAATATTTATGATCGCTGGCATTGGTGAGCAATTATTTCAAAACAGCGCACGTTTGTCTACCTAAAGCAACTAAAACAACCTCTTTGCTACAAAAAATGTCACATCGGCTTCTGCGAAAGCACGTACCGCACATAGCACGATTTCTAAAAGATTTTGACATGGCGAAAAGTTTCGTGCAACGCATGTTTATGAAAACGGCTATTATTTCCTCTCCTTTTTCGCATTACATGTGCGCCATATAACCAACGCTGTCGACGGGTCCTTAAGATCAAATCATCATTTATCTCCGTTTATTTGCTCACCTCGACACCACGTCTGTCGCCCCTCGGCTGAGATAACAAATACGGGCGGGGCTATCGTAGCTGGACTTCTATCCTGCGTGATATATATAGCTGGATATATATATGTATATATATATATATATATATATATATATATATATATATATATATATATATATATAGCTGGACTTCTATCATTGCGTGGAGAAGTCCAGCTACTATCGCAGCTGGACTTCTCCACGCAATGAGACGACCTTCCGACCGACGAGATCTGTACTTGATTCCTACCTCTCCCCGGCGTTTCACAATTCAGACGCGTCGATTAGGGCGGACATCTTTTCAACGTCGATGTTCACCATGCCAGAGCTCGCGCTGCTGCCAATGTGACCCTGGACCTTTGACCCTACGCCGGGTCTCTCGTGTTTCCTGTCATGAGCCGCGCGTCCGGCGCACGGTGACGCTACTTGACAGATTCCGTTCTCCGTTCCGTCTCCGTTCCGCAGCAAGGCGTAAACGTTTAGCTTGGGATGTCAGGCGTCGGCCGGCGCGCTCGTGTCGCGTTGCGTGCGAGCGCGGGCGCCTGAGAGGTGAAGTGGCAGCGTGGCAGCTGTCCTGTGGTGACGTCATTCATTGTGCCGTTCTCAATCGACGCTCGCCAGGCGAGTGTCATTACCGCGGCCGTCGATGTCGTGGTAAGCCCGTTGAGAACCGGGACGATACGGTTGATGGTTCTCATTTTACTCTCTTCGACTGATATCCCAATGGAATTCTCCCATGCAGTGCCTGTCTTCCAGCCGATGTCCCATGAAAACATTAGCTTCGCGCCATGCCAATCATGCCAAACGTGGCACCTAAAAGTGTTTCCTGATTTAGGCAGTGAAATATTTAGCCAGCACACGGTTCGGGTGATTTCATTTCACCTGCTTGAGTCTCATTCTCTATGTTGCAGATTCGGCAGAAAGAAGCCCATCTTCTACTTTCTGATTGGAGCTGGGATATTCATCATTCTCTCCGTCACCTGTCCGTATAAGACCCGTAAGTACTGCCTCCTGTTCCATCGCGGTCCATATATGACCCGTAAGTACTGCCTCCCGTCCCACCACGGTCCTGTCTTGTTCCAAACCGGACGGGGCATACCAGTAACCCTCGGATTCACGTCCCCTGTGAAGATATGCATCTTGAAGGCTTGAAATCCTCGATGCAGGTTTGCGCGGCAGGGGACAGCACGCCCAAGGCTTTAAAAAGGCTATCGCAGGAAGAGAGGAGATAAGTTGGACGTTTAAACCCGTACAGGCCGTCCGCCAAGCTGGGCGCGCGAAATACACGGGACGGGCTTCCGGCAGAGCGGGGTCTTGTGCCTCTCCGTGCCATGCACGACTCCCGGGGAGCAGGTGTGCAAGCGCCAAGACGCTTCGTCGGCTCCGAGTCACCTACATCTCGAGCCGCCGCTAATGCGGCGTGACGTGACGTGACGCGGTGTAACGTGAAGAGGCGTGACGCGACGTGACGTGACGTATTATGACGTGACGTAACCCGGCGTGACCCAGCGTGACGTGACGTGACGTGGCGTGACCAGGCGTGTCGTGACGCGACTTGGCGTGACGTGACGTAACGTGGTGTGGCATGACCAGGCGTGACGTGACGTGACCAGGCGTGACGTGGCGTGACGTGACGTGACGTGGCCAGGCGTGACGTGACGTGACTCGGCGTGACGTGACGTGACGTGGTGTGGCATGACCAGGCGTGACGTGACGTGACCAGGCGTGACGTGGCGTGACGTGACGTGACGTGGCCAGGCGTTGACGTGACGTGACTCGGCGTGACGTGACGTAACGTGGTTGTGGCATGACCAGGCGTGACGTGACGTGACCAGGCGTGACGTGGCGTGACGTGACGTGACGTGGCCAGGCGTGACGTGACGTGACTCGGCGTGACGTGACGTAACGTGGTGTGGCATGACCAGGCGTGACGTGACGTGACCAGGCGTGACGTGACGTGTCGTGGCCAGGCGTGACGTGACAGGACTCGGCGTGTCGTGACGTGACGTGACCCGGCGTGACCCAGCGTGACGTAACGTGACGTGGCCCTTGAAGCGTGGCTGATGGGCGCCGGTCTGGTCCGGGGCTGCCCTCCACAGAGAGGCACACTGGGGCGCGCGGTCACACGTGGCGTTGGCGGCTGCCGTTCGGGAGAGCGAGGCGCCCCGCGCGAGGTCACCAGCCGTCAGTGCCAAGTCCCCCACCGTCAGACGCACAGCTCGCGTGTCCATTTTTGCTTTGCTTCGTGCAACGTACGCGTTGGTACTGCGGTGGTTATATTGGCTGCTTTGAAATGATTTCCGTCAATGTACGCCACCGTCTCCGTGACTTGCGTCGCTGTGAGACTGTCACTTTGCAAAGATTGCAGCACTGCTGTTGCACAAGAAATGCCCACTACCGTGGGATTCGTGCTATCATGTGAACATATGCGTTACTGTGAGATTCCTTGACTGAGTGTTCTCTGCTGTGACTTATAGTGCGATGTAGCCGCTTTTGCAACATACGCACCATGCAATCCATCAGCGTGACAGTGCGTGACGCTGAACCCCACCACCGTACCCCTCCCCCCCTCCCCCTCCCCCCCCCCCCCCCCCCCCCCACCTTCTGACCCAACTGCTGGCTCTCACTGAGATGGAACCACCGGCTCTGGCTATGGTAATCGATAGTTGACCTTGGAGGGCCGGTGGCCTGCCGCCGGTCGCTGGGTGCCTCACCCGCGGCGGGTCGTGGCGCGGCTCGTGTGGCCCATGCCTCCGCCTGACTCCTGTGACGGCTGGTTGTGACGGACAGCACATTGTTTGAAGATGCTGCGGTGGCTCTCCGTCTGGACGATTTATGTGGCACTTGCGGCCGCTGGCGGTGACCGGAGCTGGCTTACGCTGTCAGGAGGCCGGTTCGCGGCATTTGATGACATGACGGCGCCGTGCGCACCGGCCGCCGAAGTGTGCCACCAACCGGTAACCGGTAACCGGTAACCGGTCGCGGCGGGCTGATGCCCGTGGTCACGTGATGCCCCCCCCCCCCCTCCACGCCGGTGACTGCTGTCGGCGGGCCTTTGCACTGGTCGGTCGCCAGGTGGCTGTCTGTTTTAGAAGTTGATGATCGAGACTGGGCTCTTAGAAACCCTGTATATGGTTTGATTTGCTAGCGCTTAGCAGAACATCGTCGTGGTTGGCTGGAAGCGGGCGGAGAGTAGACCGCTACAATGGCTCACGGCATCGTTTCAGCTACGCTGAATACTGGAATTTTCGCGATGAAACGTCGTGATCGGTGGCACGTAAGCATGTAAGCGTTGGAATGTGATATCGGACAGATATTTCATCAGTAGAAAAGTGCTTGAGCTTGTAGCTCGTTAGGTCCTTGCATAATACCGAGATCTGATAGCGTTTCTTCGGGGTAAATTATGTAAATGGTAAAACCACTTTTTTCTTACACGCCAGGTAAGGATCTCAACCTCTGCGCGATACTTGGACACAGGCGTTATCTTCAAAAGCGATCCTGACCGCTTCTCTTGAATACCGCTTCTTACATCCAGTCAGCAGGATTCCAGCCACTTCTTCGGCTTAGCAGAAGAGATGCATTAGTCAGTCAGCCAGATGGTCAGTCGATGAATTTGTAGAATGGCCAAGCAGTCGACGGCTCCCTAGACACTAGTCGCGACTTGGCTATTACCAGAAATCTGGTATCCCAGCTCCAAATCAGTCACGCTTTTTCTCACTATTTTGTCACGCTGCTGTCGTGTCCTTTAATATTCTACGTATGTGCCTATTGATCTGAATGACCATCTGCTGCGCCTAGCGAGATTTTGACCAAATTTGCATCAGTTGGTGACCATCGATACATCCCCATACATCACACAGCTCACAACTCACCGTCTAGAACGCGTGCTATTTGCACGAGTCGCGCGCTTCCCCAGGCTTTGGATTCACGTTGTATAACCGAAGCTACCAAGTTACGTGTATGCAAGGACCGATGTCATACAGGATTCACATACCTTGCATGCTAATGAGGTCGCTGCCTGGTCGCATCAGCTGATTGGGATTTGGCCTTGGACTGTCCCAAGTCGTATCCGCACATCTACTGACACTCGACGCCTTCGTTCTTTGTTGGCGCAGGAAGCACGTGCCTTGTGACCGCTTCTTGAGTCATCTTGCAAGCGATTCAAGGCGCTGGTCGGGGGCGTCGTTACGTCATAGCCCAGTGGGGGGTGGGGGGGGGGTGGGGGGGGGGCGGAGCGCGTATCCCATAATCTCGAGGTTTGATGTGGCGATATATAGCCTATGGCGTCACACGAAAAAAAAATCGACTTTTGATCTCCCAGACACCCTCCGTGATCCCCCCCAACTCCCATCCCACCCAACCTCCACCCAAGCAAAAAATTCTCGCACTGTCCCTGGTGACGTGTTCATTCCATCTCTGTCCCGTTAATCGCCTGGGAATGTGATCCATAGCATTGGGATTGCGAAGAATCCGATATCAGCTAAATGCGCCTAACAGCACCGCACGACAGCTTACCTTCTTTGACGGCCTGGACGTCTTATCCCAAGACACGTACTCAACCGGTACTCAACCCCGGCCTTCGCTCTCAAGTCCGCCGGTTTTGTTTGACTAGTTGCAACGACCTGTTCAACGAGAGCCCACCGACAATATGACATGGTAGCAGGACGGTGTTATACCCCGAGTGCATCTTTTGCACCCCAGGACATGTGAGGTGGATGCACGAATCCGCATGAGCGGCACCGTCTGCAGATATTTGGGGAAAACTGGCGGATTTGCAATGCATCGCCATGCCAACTATCACGATCATGCTCTTTCACACCTATTCTTTGGACTCTGCATCCACCACTGACAGGCAGTGCTCTGCCGAATGCGAATGCGACTTACATTATGCTGGTTGGATATGTAAAGCCGAATAATGGGACGCCCTCGTCATTATGATAATGGGACGTCCTCGTCATTATGATAGTGGGACGTCCTCGTCATTATGATAGAGGGACGTCCTCGCCATTATGATAGTGGGATGTCCTCCTCATTATGACAATGGGACGTCCTCGTCATTATGATAGTGGGACGTCCTCGCCATTATGCAATGCACCGATCTTTTAATCTCAGCTGTCAAGGTCGTCCGCTCGCTAGTTATTGATTCTAAGCTAATTTGCTGGCGTGTCTCCAGGCCCACCGCAGCCTCGCAAACGAAATGAAAACCTATGCATGAAATCTTAGTGTTGCATCAGGATAAAAGCGGCTTGTATTCCAACGGTGTTTATATCTCCTGAGATATGACACACGTAAGGCATAAAAGCATAATATCCACATTCGACATTTACACCATTCTCATCCAGCTAAAAACCAGGCCAGCACATACGTAACAGCCTGATGCCGTACTAGTCAAAGCCCCTTCAATCGCTCCCATGGCGGTCGGCTGAAGGCAATGGTCAGCCAGTTTCCGCATGCATGGAAATTGCGCGTTCGCCGCATGAGCCAAGGGTTAAATGCTCAGCTGGTTGCGCATACCAGCTATTCATGGCCGTTGGATATCCCGACGCATGGCTGTGTTGCATGTCATGGGAGTTGTTTCCTTTCATAACCATTAGGAATCCTCCACGTGGACATAGTCCTTGCCAGTATGGAAGGCAGTGGCGCGTGCAAGAGAACAGAAGGGTAACATGAGTGTTTCAGTTTTGGTATAACCTAGTTGGACGGGCTTGTTTCGTAGATTGGGCTTGCCTTAGTGTACACCAAGGTACTGCTGAGACAATCACGACAACAAACCGTACAGGAGCTGAACAGGTCAGGAGTGTTGTCCGACCACAAGCTTAGACTGTCTTCGTCTTTGAAGCATGAACACACCATGCAGCACATTTTACAGCTTTGGTTAACAAGCACGCAATTATTTAGATTCTAGTTCCCAGACACCCGAACAGCATGCATATCACCAAGAACAAGCATGCGTTTTAAAAAGACGGCTTCATCACAAGCCGCTATCAAGCCTGCCGACCTCAGCCCTCGGCAGCGGCTGATGAACTGGTCATCAGGGGAGCAGCTCAGGTCATGACCCCGCTGGGAAGTACCTGGATCGATACCGGCCGCCTCCCGTCCGTCTCGCTCCTCTGACCCTGACACCCCCGCCCTCCGCCTCATGGTTTCATCAGCCGATGCTGAGAGAAGGACAGAGGCGTATCTTCGGCTTAATTTTACGGGTTATTTTACTGATAATTTTGCACCTTCAGAGATCTGTGGAAGCATGAAGTTACACTTACCTCCAACGTTCCAAAAGTATCAGGCTCGTCTTGAGACCACGAGCAGGGCCTCGTACAGTAGGACATAAAGACGGGCTGCGACGCCAAGTTTGCGCGACAGTAGCTGGAAATCAGACCAAGTTTCATCCGAAGCATATTTGCTGCTTATGAAAAATGTCTGAGAACTTGCAGTGACGTCTGAGATGGAGGGGGGGGGGGGGGACGGGGAGGGCGCAGCGAAACAATAGCGTTATCTGTGATATATTTCCAGAATCATCCTTCTTCATCTTATTGATCTGGCTACGGGCCTTGTTGAAAGACGCGTGACGCAGTGGTTGGTGGCAGCATATTGTGCTAGAACACCGCCCGACGGTCTTGCTGGAGGTGTGTCTTCGGCACATTTGTAGCCGATAGAGGCAAAAGCAGCTGGTGAGCACTGACC
>NW_023596448.1:2542174-2568304 GCF_011947565.3 Pollicipes pollicipes
ACAGTCCACGAGGGCTCGAGCAGCGGATAAACCCAAGTTTGATCTCTAGCGATCATAGAGGGGAGAACGGTTTAGTAAAGCTTGCTTCAAGCCTCCTTGCTATATTTTGTTACTGTGTTGATGCTAGCAAAATTACCCGAAACTGATAGCGAGACCTAGGTATGCGGCGCACCACCTTACCTAGATGTTCTGTCTTTCACACACAGATGGGCCGACACGAACCTCAAAATCAGCATGATACTTGGAAACAAGCTCGGGCCTTAAGAAAATCCTGGCTGCACCCTAGGTAAAAGCACTCGGAGATTGCAAAACGTTTACTCTGCACGACAGCAGAATATTTTCCCAATAATCGTTTACACTCAACGCGAGTTGAACGCATGGGTCGACTATCAGATGCGCGCCGCTCACAGACAGCACGCAATGCATTCATAAGGCGGTTGTGCATCCGATCGGCAACGAAAAGCTCATCCAGGCTCCATCTGCTCAAAATGAGGAAATAATCCTCACATAAATTACACTTGAACCATATTTCAACTAAACATAGATATCCCCGTTCTCCATTCACATCTAGTCCCTGGTCCGAATTCATCCTTTCAAGCCTTTTACCCACGTTGGCTGATGAAAGTTGTCAAGTGTGGATATTTTAAAAATAGTCCGTGATGCACATTTCTTACCCATAATCATCTTCTTTCTTTCTTTTAGGTTCGAGCGCCAATCCAGCAACGCGAGTACCTGAAGGAGAGAGAGATTGGTGGTGTTGTTGGTTGTAGGTAGTAGTTGTGTCACGTAAAAACTTGAAATTTTTTGGAACTATTTTTGGACAGTTTTTTGACGGACACCAAGTTGACCAAGTGGGACGCCGGATGAGAGAAACGAAGACCTCAATTAAACAGAACCTCTGGCATGAGATTAATCGCACTCCGTAGCCAGTCTGTAAGTCCAACTGAAGCCCGGCCAGCTGCTGGGTGTGCGATGACGCGGGCAAATGTCTGAGACGATTTTACCGTGTGCTTTTACGGCGCTCTCATCGCGCTGTGATATCGTCCAGCGAGCTTTGAGCTATGTGGATCGGGAGGGGTCTGGCAGCGCTGCAAGTGTGCTGCTGCCGAAGGCCAGAGCACAGTTCCAAGTGCATGTGATGCCTGAGCAGCCACGGCCAGGAGCGGCAACGGTGCGAGGTTGAAGCGAGGTCAGCCTCCGCCTTATAAGCGGCCGGCTGCCCTCAGTCGGCACCACTGCTCCCAAAGCTGGACACCCTTCCACAGCCAAGATGAACGCCAAGCTGGTGGTAGGTGATCGACGGTAGACCATTTAGCATGCACCTCACTTTCCAAAGTTCAAAGAATATCGTGACTTAAGTGCCTGCTATTCCTTATTGCAATCATCCGCTATATGCACTATGGAAACTTCTTCCTGGTATGTCGCATGTCAGCTGCATCATGGGTGCAACATTAATTTCACCATCAGTTTTGCTGGCTTATTTGGTATGTAGTTCTCCATGAGCAGGTTAGAGCAACGATAAAAGCTTGACAAACTGACATCTAGGCGACGATCCGTTTCAAATTCACTCTGCCATGTCTTGCTAACGAGCATTGCGTGGTTCCGTCTTCAGCTGTTTCTGCTCGCGCCCTGGTGGCCGTTGTCTCTGCCTCACATGCCGTAGCCATGGCAGCCATGGAGCTATGGCCATAGCGGCCACGGAGGAAACGGAACACGGCCCTAAGCGTTACCGGACGTTCTCTGGGATACAGCTACGGCCACGGATCCGGCCGCAGCCATGGGGCACACGGCTCAAGCCAACAGCCACGGAGGACACGGATCCAGCTACGGGACGCTACGGGCGTTCCTCTCGGCTACAAACTACGGCCACGGATCCAGCCGCAGCCACGGGGGACACCGCTCAGCCACAGCCACGGAGTACACGGATCTAGCTACGGAACGCTACGGGCGTTCTCTCGGCTACAAACTACGGCCACGGATCCAGCCGCAGCTATGGGGGACACGGCTCAAGCCACAGCCACGGAGGACACGGATCCAGCCACGGACGCTACGGGCGTTCTCTCGCCTACAACTACGGCGCCTACGCCCATCATCCGCATGGAGCCGTCAGCCGCTCTAACTACAACTCGCACCCGTCTCGTTATGGATACGCCCCCACCCATATAAGAACGATCTGCTGTGCCAGCTTTCGATCCGTCCCGCGAAAGGAATTTGTGCTGCGTGGATCTGAACGGCAATAATCGCTCATGAGTTTGTCGCACGCTGAGAAAAACTCCTTTGCCACCTCCGTTGTCATAGAAAATACATGTATTTCTCTACCTGATGTGTATGGTAGTTTCAGAAGCAGTAACAGTGGCGATGGAAGGCGATGACAATGAAATCAGTGGAGTCATCCCAAACGTCATGCGTTGCTTCACAACAAAGCGCCTGGATTAATTCGGACATTTCGCTCTGTTAAATAGCAGTATGTCACGGTTTGTTGCACTAATAGAAATGACGTACAAGGTGACAGTACTCAAATGTTGTCGGGTGTAAGTTTTTTTCTCTTCTACACAGCCCTAGCCTGCTGACGCATGTAAGTCGCAGTATTGAAGTTCCGTTTTTGTAAAGGAAGCGTCCCGCTTTTGGGCATATGTCAAAACATAATCTAGGAAAACCTCAGGACATGGGGTCGGAACCTAATCGAGACTATGCTTGCAATCTCACGGTGACGTCGTCGCGGGGACCCCCCCAGGGCGTTTTCGGTGTTGAAGGATATTACAATGGGCGTTGTACTAAATCGTTTTCCTATACTCCTAGGTTGTTGTTTCTAATCAACGGGGTCTCAAGACGTTTGACCAGTACGTTGTTTAGTGCATCGCCGGGGGTTAATAAAGCTGTGGCTGTATGTTGGTAGGCGTTTTGGCGTGGAACCTATGCATTTAGATAGGCAGAAGTATATCCTATATCTATGTCCTCTATATCTATCTATATTATATAATATATATATATGTATATATATATATATATATATATATAACATGTAATATGTGCGCTGATATGTTGGCCAGCCTGTCTTTGTTGAAGCGAATGACAGTACCAAAATCAAACTTACCTGCCAATGGTACTCGATTTTTCGTATTTTTTTTGAAAACTGCGAACCACAGTTGTAACGTTATCGACATTCAAGGGATTTAAGCGAGAAGTGATTGCCAGCCATCACCACTGCTTGGGGCTTTGAGGAGCACATTTACTAAACAAAGAATTGTGCTGTCTAGGGCAATCTTTTTCACCTGAAGGTTTCCACCAATAATTATGAGTGAGGTTGTCTCGTCATATCTGATTCTTACTTCAAAATCTTTAAATGTGATGCGTTCCCTGTAAGGTGCCGCCAATGATGAATAATATCAACGTTCGCCGCCTGTTATCATAAGCCCTGGCAATGGACCAGCCGGCCGTGGTCTGTAGGCATTACAAAAATTCGTCCCCGCCCTGGATTCGTGCTCCAGTCCTTCTGACTGTGGGACCGTGCACGCTCTTTGTTGTGCCGGCAACGGGCCAACAGTGCTGTCTGTCCAATCAGCTACGCCGAGTAAACGGTGTTTGAAGACGGCCGCAGTCACGACCAAGCAGGTCAGCAGCACGACGGGATGGATGTGGGGAGGATGCTGGGTAGGCAACGACAATGCGGCCGGTATTCCCCCGGAAAAACGGGGCGCCAGAAAAATGGCCTTGTGGTGATTGGACTTGTCTCATGCCCCGACCTACGTACGACTGTGGTCTCAAGTCCACATGTGGCTTCGGCAAGTTCCTTCTCCTATGCGCTCGGCGCGCCGCCCGACCCCGCAGGCGGGGCCACGAGCGTCGCATGCCTTCGTCCGTCCCACACCGTACGGTGCTGTCCTCTGCCGGCGGGTCGCGAGTGCCATGTCGCGCTCGCGCACCCTCTGTGCTGCCCTCTGTCGCGAGTGCCGATGCTGACCGGCACATGGCGCCTGTTCCCTTCCAGCCGATACCCCGGCCAGCGCCCCACGAGCGACCCCTCCGCTGGGCTCGCAGACTCGGCAACAGTTTTCCGACTCCGCGGCTACAAGCTGCCGATTCCGCGGCTACAAGCTGCCGAGCTCCGCGGCCTACAAGCTGGCCGACTTCCCGCGGCTGCTAGCCGCTACCGACCCGGCCCAGTATCGTGCGGCGGCGTCGGGACAGTGGATGCGAGGAAATATAAGCACTAGCGGACGTAGGGCATTTGTTGTGTGGTGGTGGTGTAGCAGGTGTCTTACTGAAACCTGAAAGTATGCAAGAGTGGGTTTTGAACGGATCGACACCATCTGTCAGAAGAAGCAGTGAGGTAAATTTGCGTATGTGATCCTCTCTTGGCGCAAAACCTGTCATGTTAATAAAGTTCCGCAGTGGGCCATGCGGATTTTGCGTACCTCAAGACACATCAGCAACAAACATCGCTACGTTTTGCCTGGCTTTCGAGAATAAATCCACCAGGGCTCAAGCCGAGGATGAGACCAAGTTTGATCTCGAGCAATCATAGAGATGGGGAACGGTTAGTAAAACTTGCTTCAAGACTTGCTATATTCTGTTCCCTGTGTCGATGCTAGCAAAATTACCCGAAACTGATAGCGAGACCTAGGAATGCGGCGCACCCCACCTTACCTAGATGTTCTGTCTTTCAACCACAGATGGCTACGGACACGAAGCTAAAAATCAGCATGATACTTGGAAGCAAGCATCCGGGCCTTAAGAAAGTCCTGCTGCACCCTAGGTAAACACTCGGAGATTGCAAAACGTATTTACATCTGTACGACAGCAGAATATTTTCGCAATAATCGTTACACTCAACGCGAGTTGAACGCATGGGTTCGACTATCAGATGCCGCGCCGCTCACAGACAGCACACGCAATGCATTCATAAGGCGGTTGTGCATCCGATCGGCAACGAAAAGTTCATCCAGTCCCAACTGCTCAAAGTGAGGGAATAATCCTCACATAAATTACACTTGAACCATATTTCAACTAAACATAGATATCTCCCGTTCTCCATTCACATCTGTAGTCCCTGGTCCGAAGCAGTTCATCCTTTCAAGGCACTTTTACCCACGTGGCTGATGAAAGTTGTCAAGAATGGATATTTTAAAAATAGTCTGTGATGTACATTTCTTACCCATAATCGTCTTCTTTCTTTCTTTCAGGTTCGAGAGCGCGCGGAATCCAGCAACGCGAAGTACCTGAAAGTAGAGAGAGATTGAGTGGTGGTTGTTGGTTGTAGGTAGTAGTTATGTCACGTAAAGAACTTGAAATTTTTTGGGCAATCTGATCTTTTGGACAGTTTTTTTGACGGACACCAAGTTGACCAAGTAGGACGCCGGATGACAGATGAAACGAAGACCTCAATTAAAGAGAACCTCTGGTCCACAAGATTAGTCACACTCTGTAACCAGGTTTTATGTCCAACAGAAGCCCGGCCAGCTGCTGGGTGTGCGATGACGCCGGTGGCAAATGTCTGAGACGATTTTACCGTGTGCTTTTTACGGCGCTCCCATCGCGCTGTGATATCGTCCAGCGAGCTTTGAGCTACGTGACATCGTCCAGCGAGTTTTTGATTACTTTGATCGGGAGGGGTCTGGTAATGCTGCAAGTAGCGTTGCCAGATAAGTAGCGTTGCCTCCGCCTTATAAGCGGCCAGCTGCCCTCAATCGGCACCACCGCTCCTACAGCTGGACACCCCTCCACAGCCAAGATGAACGCCAAGCTGGTGGTAAGTGAACACGGTAGAGACTATGCACTAGCATGCAACTTCACTTTCCCAAATTTCGAAGAATATCGTGACTTAAGTGTCTGCTCTCTTCCTTGTTATAACTTGTTATAATCATCAGCTATATGCACTAGGGAAATCCCTTCCTTGTCTGTCCAGGTCAGCTTGCATCATGGGTGCAAAATTATTTTCCCCGTCAGTTTCGCTGGCTTATTGGTATACAGCTTCTCCGTGCGCAATTTCGAGGAACGCTGATAGCTTCATAATAAACTGACAATCTAGCCGACGATTCGTTTCAAATTCACTCTGCCATGTCTGTGCTAACGAGCATTGCGTGTTTCCGTCTTCAGCTGGTTCGCTCTCCGCCCTGGTGGCCGTTGTCTCTGCCTCACATGGCCTTAGCCATGGCAGCCATGGCAGTCATGGCAGCTATGGCCATAGCAGCCACGGAGGAAAGGAAGGAAACAGACACGGCTGTAAGGGCTACGGACGTTCTCTGGGCTACAACTACGGTCACGGATCCAGCCGCAGCCACGGGGGACACGGATCCGGCTACGCCCGCCACAGACGTTCTCTCGGCTACAACTACGTCACCTACGCCCATATTCCGTATTGAAGCCGCCAGCCGCTGTAACTACGAATCGTACTCGGCCTATGGATACGCCCACCCATATTAAGAAGGATACGTTGTGCGAGCTTTTGATATGTCCGGCTGAGGGGATTTTGTGCTGCGTGATCTTAGCGGATATACCCGCTCAAGAGTTTGTCGCACGCTGAGAAAAACACTCCTTGCGACATCCGTTGTCATAGAAAATAGCAGATATATCTGTACCTGATGCGTATCTTTGTTTACAGAAGCAGTAACAATGGCGATGGAAGGCTCGGTGATAATGAAATCCAATTGAGTCATGACGAAATGTCATACGTTGCTTCACAACCAGATGCCTTGAATTATCTGCACATTTCCCTCTGTTAAACAGCAGTATACCACGGCCTGGACAGTCGATTGTGCAATAGAAATGACCTGCAAGGTGACAGTACTCAAATGTTGTCGGATGTAAGTTTCTTTTCTCTTCTACACAGCCCTAACCTGCTGACGCATGCAAGTCGCATTTTTGACTTTCCGTTGGTGTGAAAGGAACTGTGCCGCTTTGTGCATATGTCAAAACATAGTCTAGGAAAACCACAGGACATATGATGCCTGATAATAATGTCGAGCAGTGCCACTGAAAGCACAGTCAAGACATGGTAAGAATATAAATTATAATCGTTTTGGATTCCAACTTACGGTGTCAGCGCGATGTAACAGCAGGGATTGACATTCGGAACCTAATCGGGACTATGTTTTGCAGTCGCACGGTGACGTCATCGTGGGGACGACCCCGGGCGTTTTTGTGTTGAAGGACCATTACAATGCGGTTGTTCTATAATCGTTTTCGAATACTCCTAGCTTGTTGCTTCTAATCAACAGGGTCTCAAGACGTTTGGCAGTACGTCTGTTAGCCCACGCGGGGGGTTTAGTTGTTGGCTTGTAAGCTGTGGCTGTAAGTTGGTAAGTACTTTCGCGTGGAATATTCATGCATTTAGACAAGGCAGTAGTAATAGGTTTATATATATATATATATATATATATATATATATAATAATATATATACTATATATATTAATATGTAACAGATGCACTGATATGTTGGCAGCATGTCATTTTTTTTTTTGAAACTGCGAACCACAGTTTTTACGTCACCAACATTCCAAGGATTTAACGAGGAGTGATTGCCAGCCATTACCGCCGCTCGAGGCTTATAAGAGCACGTTTACTTAACAGAGAAATTGTGCGGTCTAGGGCAATATTTTCCACCTAAAGGCTTCCAACAATAATTATGAGTGAGGTTGTTTCGTCACATGTGGTTCCCATCGCCCGGCCCAGGCACACTGCCGGGGCGACGGGCTTGACGTGGGGAGGCTACTAGGCATGAAGCGACAATGTGGACGGTATTTCTTCGGAAAACACGGCGCTGAAGGCGTCGTGGCCTCGTGATGAATGGACTCGTGCCATACCCCGGCCTACGCACGACTGTGGTCTCACGTCCATGCGCGGCTTCGGCAAGCTCCTTCTCCTATGCGTTCGGCGCACCGCCCGACCCGCAGGCGGGCCACGAGCACCGGACGCCCTCGTCCGTCCACACCGTACGGTGCTGTCCTCTGTCGGCGGGGTCGCGAGCGCCATGCCGTGCTCGCTCACCCTCTGGTGCTGTCCTCTGTCGCCAGTGCCGATGTTGGCCGGCAGATGGCGCCTGTTCCGTTCCAGCCGATACCCCGGCGGCGCCCCACGAGCGACCTCCGCTGGTCTCGCAGATTCGGCAACGGTCTTTCGAAATGTAGAGGGTAGAGGTAGATGTAGAGGATGAGAGGGGTCTTGACAATGGAGAGGGGAGGATATCAACCAGGCATGGACGCCGTGCAAAGACCAATCAGTGAAGCAAGCTGCACAAGGCAACACAAAAGTTGTTGAAAAAATATATTTAGACAGGAGATGGCCCTGCTCTACCCGGGTGCATAACCCGTCTGGCTGCAAGCTGTCGACTCTCCGGCTGCAAGCTACTGACTACCCAGCTGTGAAATACCAACCCCTCTGGCTACAAGCTGCCGACTCCAAGGCTACAAGCTGCCGACTCCAAGGCTACAAGCTGCCGACTCCCGCAGCTGCTAGCTGCCACCGACCGGCCCAGTATCGTGCGGTGGTGTTGGACGGTGGATGCAGGCAAATATAAACACTGACAGTATGTAGGGCACTTGTTGTGTGATGGTGGTGTACATGGCGTCTTATTGAAACCATGAACGCACGCAAGGGTGGGCTTTGACGGATCAACGTTATCTGTCAAGTGAGTCAGTGAAGTAAATGTGTGTGGGTGTCCTCTCGTGTCGCAAAACCAATCATGTTAAATGTTCCGCACTGAGCTCCACTCGCAGCTCCAAACCACTGCACTCACTCGCAAAGTTCCACAATCTTGAGCCGTAGAAGCCTGGATGAGGTTTTTCAGCACCCATCAGATGTACTATCGCCTTTTGAACGTATTTCGTGATGTCTGTGAGCAGAGTGCATTTCATAGTCGACCCACGTACGAACTGCGCTCAGTGTGAAGGATTCCTCTGAACATGTCCTGTTCTCGTGCAGAGTAAGCGTTCTTTAAAATCCGAGTGTTCTACCTAGAGTGAAGCGAGGGTTTTCTTGAGGACCTGAGTTCGGTGTCAAGCACCATGCCGATTTTTAGCTTTGTGTCGGTAGCCATATGTGGTGAAAGACGCAACATCCAGGCAAGATTAGCATGCCGCCTACCTAGGTCTTGCTACCAGTTTCGGGTAATTTGTCTAGTATCAACACAGAGAACAGAATAGATGAAGACTTGAGACAAGCTTTACTAAACCGGTCCCGATATCTATGATCGCTCGGGACGAAAACTTTGCGCTTACCTGCGGCCTGAACCCTGGTGGACTTATTTCTCGAAAGGCAGACCCAAAGCAGCGATGTTTTTACAGATGATGTCTTGAGTTACGTAAACTCGTATGGCACACAGCGGAACTTTTTCACCATGACAGATATTCCGTCAAGAGAGGATCCATATACCCAAATTTACCTCACTGACTCGTCTGACAGATGGTGTTGATCCATCAAAGCCCACTCTTGCATACGTTCAGGGTTTCAGTAAGACGCCTGCTACACCACCACCACACAACAAATGCCCTACGTCCGCCAGTGTTCATATTTCCCTGCATCCACCATACGACCCCGCCGCACGATACTGGGCCGGTCAGTGGCGACTAGCAGCCGCGGGAGTCGGCAGCTTGTGGCCGGGGAGTCCGCAGCTTCTAGCCGCGGAGTCGGCAGCTTGTAGCCTGGGAGTCGGCAGCTTGTAGCTGGGAGTCGGCAGCTTGTAGCCAGACGGGTTGGTAACTCACAGCTGGGTAGTCAGTAGCTTGCAGCCGGAGAGTCGACAGCTTGCAGCCAGACGGGTTATGCACCCGGGTAGTGCGGGGCCATCTCCTGTCTAAAGATATTTTTTTCAGCAATTTTTGTGTTGCCTTGTGCAACTTGATTCACTGATTGATCTTTGCACGGCGTCCATGCCTGGTTGACAACCTCCTTTCTCCATTGTCAAGGCCCCTCTCATCCTCTACATCTACCTCTACCCTCTACCATTTCGAAAGACCGTTGCCGAATCTGCGAGACCAGCGGAGGTCGCTCGTGGGGCGCCAGCCGGGGTATCGGCTGGAAGGGAACAGGCGCCATCTGCCGGCCAGCATCGGCACTGGCGACAGAGGGCAGCACCAGAGGGTGAGCGAACGCGGCATGGCGCTCGCGACCCGCCGACAGAGGACAGCACCGTACGGTGTGGACGGACGAGGGCGTCCGGTGCTCGTGGCCCGCCTGCGGGTCGGGCGGCGCGCCGAGCGCATAGGAGAACGAACTTGCCAAAGCCACGTGTGGACGTGAGACCCCAGTCGTGCGTAGTTCGGGGCATGAGGCAAGTCCAATCACCACAAGGCCATTTTTCTGTCGCCCCGCTTTTCCGGGGGAATACCGGCCGCATTGTCGTTGCCTACCCAGCATCCTCCCCGCATCCAGCCCGTCGTGCTGCTGACGGGCTTGGTCGTGCCCGCGGCGCCTTTAACACCGTTTACTCGGCGTAGCTGATGGGCGACAACTGTTGGCCCGTTGCCGGCACAACAAAGAAAGTACACAGTCCCCCAGTCAGAAGGGCTGGAGTACGAATCCAGGGCGGCG
Organism: Pollicipes pollicipes; assembly: GCF_011947565.3. Classification (NCBI taxonomy): domain Eukaryota; kingdom Metazoa; phylum Arthropoda; class Thecostraca; order Pollicipedomorpha; family Pollicipedidae; genus Pollicipes; species Pollicipes pollicipes. The sequence continues at coordinate 2,552,704 of NW_023596448.1, forward strand.
ACGAATTTTTGTAATGCCTACAGACCACGGCCGGCTGATCCATTGCCAGGGCTTATGACAACAGGCGTCGAACGTTGATATTATCTATCATTGGCGGCACCTTACAGGGAACGTAATCACATTTAAAGATATTGAGGTAAGAATCAGATATGACGAGACAACCTCACTCATAATTATTGGTGGAAGCCTTCAGGTGGAAAAGATTGCCCTAGACAGCACAATTCTTTGTTTAGTAAATGTGCTCCTCAAAGCCTCAAGCAGTGGTAATGGCTGGCAATCACCCCTCGTTAAATGCCTTGAATGTTGATTACGTAACAACTGTGGTTCGCAGTTTCAAAAAAAACAAACGTGAAAAACGAGTACCATTGGCAGGTAATTTTGACTTTGCTACTGTCACTCGCTTCAACAAAGACATGCTGCCAATATATATGCGCACATATGACATGCTATATATAAGGTATTACTTCTGCCTTATCTAAATGCATAATGTTCTACGCCAAAACGCTTACAACATACAGCCACAGCCTTATTAACCCCCGGCGTGGCTAACAGACGTACTGGTCAAACGTCTTGACACTCCGTTGATTAGAAACAACAACCTAGGAGCATCCAAAAGCGATTATAGTACAATTCCCATTGTAATGTCCTTCAACACGAAAACGCACTGGGCGGTACCCGTGATGACGTCACCGTGCGATTGCAAAGGATAGTCCCGATTAGGTTCCGAACGTCAATCCCTGCTGTTACATCGCGCTGACACCGTAGTTTGGACTCGAAAATGATTAGAATTGACATCCTTATCATGTCTTGACTGTGCTTCAATGGCACTACCCCAGCACTATCATCAGACAGCATATGATCTGAAGTTTTCCTAGAGTGTGTTTTGACATATGCCCAAAAGCGGGACGCTTCCTGTAACAAAAACGGAAATTAAAAATGCGACTTGCATGCCTCAGCAGGTTAGGGCTGTGTAGAAGAGAAAAAACTACATCCGACAATATTTGAGTATTGTCACCTTGTACGTCCTTTCTGTTGTGAAACAAACCGTGACATACTGCTATTAACAGAGCGAAATGTCCAGATTAATCCAGGCACTTGGTTGTGAAGCAACGCATTATGCTTGGTGATGACTCCACTGATTTCACTGTCATCGCCTTCCATCGCCACTGTTTCTGCTTCTGAAAACTACCATACACATCACGTAGAGAAGTGCATGTATTTTCTACGACAACGGAAGTCGCAAGGAGTTTTTCTCAGCGTGCGACAAACTCATGAGCGATGATTTCCGTTAAGATCACGCAGCACAAATTCCTTAAGCGGGACGGATCGAAAGCTTGCACAGCAGATCGTTCTTAATATGGGTGGGCGTATCCATAATGAGTCGGGTACGAGTTGTAGTTAGAGCGGCTGACGGCTCCATATGGATGATGGGCGTTGGCGCCGTAGTTGTAGGCGAGAGAACGCTCGTAGCGTCCGTGGCTGGATCCGCGTCCTCCGTGGCTGTGGCTTGAGCCATGTCCCCCATAGCTGCGGCTGGATCCGTGGCCGTAGTTGTAGCCGAGAGAACGCCCGTAGCGTCCGTAGCTGGATCCGTGTCCTCCGTAGCTGTGGCTTGAGCCGTGTCCCCCGTGGCTGCGGCTGGATCCGTGGCCGTAGTTGTAGCCGAGAGAACGCCCATAGCGTCCGTAGCTGGATCCGTGTCCTCCGTGGCTGTGGCTTGAGCCGTGTTCCCCATGGCTGCGGCCGGATCCGTGGCCGTAGCTGTATCCCAGAGAACGTCCGTAACGCTTAGGAGCCGTGTCCGTTTCCTTCGTGGCCGCTATGGCCATAGCTGCCATGGCTGCCATGGCTACGGCCATGTGAGGCAGAGACAACGGCCACCAGGGCGGCGAGCATAACAAGCTGAAGACGGAAACACGCAATGCTCGTTAGCACAGACATGTCAGAGTGAATTTGAAACGGATCGTCGGCTAGATGTCAGTTTGTCAAGCTTTTATCGTTGCTCTAACCTGCGCATGGAGAACTGCATACTAAATAAGCCAGTAAAACTGATGGTGAAATTAATGTTACACCCATGATGCAGCCGACATGCGAAATACCAGGAAGAAGTTTCCATAGTGCATATGGCGGATGATTGCAATAAGGAATAGAGCAAGCACTTCAGTCACGATATTCTTTGAACTTGGAAAGTGAGGTTGCATGCTAATGCATGGTTCTACCGTCGATCACCTACCACCAGCTTGGCGTTCATCTTGGCTGTGGAAGGGTGTCCAGCTGTGGGAGCAGTGGTGCCGACTGAGGGCAGCCGACCGCTTATAAGGCGGCAGGCTGACCTCGCTTCAACCTCGTGCCGGTTGCGCTCCCAGCCGTGGCTGCTCAGGCATCACATGCACTTGGAATCGTGCTCTGGCCTTCGGCAGCAGCACACTTGAAGCGCTGCCAGACCCCTCCCGATCCACGCAGCTCAAAGCTCGCTGGACGATATCACAGCGCGATGAGAGCGCCGTAAAAGCACACGGTAAAATTGTCTCAGACATTTGCCACCGGCGTCAAGGCACACCCAGCAGCTGGCCGGGCATCTGTTGGACTTAAAGCCTGGCTACAGAGTGCGATTAAGCTCATGAGCCAGAGGTTCCGTTTAATTGAGGTTCTCGTTTAATGTCTCATCCGGCGTCTCACGGTCAACTTGGTGTCCGTCAAAAAACTGTCCAAAAAATCAGATTGTAAAAAATTTTCAAGTTCTTTACGTGACATAGCTACTACCTACAACCAACATCCACCACACAATCCCTCTCCCCTCAGGTATTTGCGTTGCCGGATTCGCCCGCTCTTACCTAACAGAAAGAAGGAAGATGATTATGGGCAAGAAATGTGCATCACGGACCATCTTAAAAATATCCACACTTGACAATTTGCATCAGACAAAGTGGAAAAAAGGCTTGAAAGGATTAACTGTCTCGGACCAGGGGCTATAGATGTGAATGGAAACCGGGAGATATCTATGTTTAGTTGAAATAGTGGTTCAAGTGTAATTTATGTGAGGATTCTTTCCTTATTTTGAGCAGTAGAAGCCTGGATGAGCTTTTCGTTGCAGATCGGATGCACAACCACCTTTTGAATGCATTGCGTAATGTTTGTGAGCGGCGTGCATCTGATAGTCGACCCAGGCGTTCAAACCGCGTTGAGTGTAACGATTATTGGGAAAATATTCTGCTGTCGTGCAGGGTAAACGTTTTGCAATCTCCGAGTGTTCTGCCTAGGGTGCAGCCAGGATTTTCTTAAGGCCCGGAGCTTGGTTCCAAGTATCATGCTGATTTTTAGCTTCGTGTCCGTAGCCATCTGTGGTGACAGACGGAACATCTAGGTAAGTGGGTGCGCCGCATTCCTAGGTCTCGCTATCAGTTTCGGGAAATTTTGCTAGTGTCGACACAGGGAACAGAATATAGCAAGGCTTGAAGCAAGTTTTACTAAACCGCTCCCCATCTCTATGATTGCTCGAGATCAAACTTGGTCTCATCCTCGGCTTGAGCCCTGGGTGGATTTATTTCTCGAAAGGCAGGCCAAAAGTAGCGATGTTTGTTGCTGATGGTGTCTTGAGGTACGCAAAATCGCATGGCCCACTGCGGAACTTTATTGACATGACAGGTTTTGCGCCAAGAGAGGATCCACATACGCAAATTTACCTCACTGCTTCTTCTGACAGATGGTGTCGATCCGTCAAAACCCACTCTTGCATACTTTCAGGGTTTCAGTAAGGACGCCGGCTACACCACCACCACACAACAAATGCCCTACGTCCGCTAGTGCTTATTTTTCCTCGCATCCACTGTCCGACGCCGCCGCACGATACTGGGCCGGTCGGCGGCGGCTAGCAGCCGCGGGAGTAGGCAGCTTGTAGCCGCGGAGTCGGCAGCTTGTAGCGCAGAGTCGGCAGCTTGTAGCCGCGGAGTCGGAAGACTGTTGCCGAATCTGCGAGCCCAGCGGAGGTCGCTCGTGGGGCGCTGGCCGGGGTATCGGCTGGAAGGGAACAGGCGCCATCTGCCGGCCAGCATCGGCACTTGCGACAGAGGGCAGCACCACAGGGTGAGCGAGCGCGACATGGCAGCTCACGACCCGCCGACAGAGGACAGCACCGTACGGTGTGGACGGACCAGGGCGTCCGGCGCTCGTGGCCCGCCTGCGGGTCGGGCGGCGCGCCGAACGCATAGGAAAACAAACATTGCCGAAGCCACGTGTGGACTTGAGACCACAGTCGTACGTAGGTCGGGGCATGAGACAAGTCCAATCACCACAAGGCCATTTTTCTGGCGCCCCGTTTTTCCGGAGGAATACCGGCCGCATTGTCGTTGCCTACCCAGCATCCTCCCCACATCCATCCCGTCGTGCTGCTGACGGGCTTGGTCGTGACTGCGGCGCCCTTTAACACCGTTTTACTCGGCGTAGCTGATTGGACAGACAGCACTGTTGGCCCGTTGCCGGCACAACAAAGAGCGTACACAGTCCCACAGTCAGAATGACTGGAGTACGAATCCAGGGCGGCGACGAATTTTTGTAATGCCTACAGACCACGGCCGGCTGGTCCATTGCCAGGGCTTATGATAACAGGCGGCGAACGTTGATATTATTTATCATTGGCGGCACCTTACAGGGAACGTATCACATTTAAAGATATTGAAGTAAGAATCAGATATGACGAGACAACCTCACTCATAATTATTGGTGGAAGCCTTCAGGTGAAAAAGAAAATGCCCTAGACAGCACAATTCTTTGTTTAGTAAATGTGCTCCTCAAGCCCCAAGCAGTGGCAATGGCTGGCAATCACTCCTCGTTAAATCCCTTGGAATGTTGATAACGTAGCAACTGTGGTTCGCAGTTTAATAAAAAAACACGAAAAATCGAGTACCATTGGCAGGTAATTTTGATTTTGGTACTGTCATTCGCTTCAGCAAAGACATGCTGCCAACATACCAGCGCACATATTACATGTTATATATATTTATACATATATATATATACTATATATATATATATATGCGTGTGTTGTGTGTGTGTGTGTATATATATATATATATAGATATAGACATAGATATAGGATATTACTTCTGCCTTATCTAAATGCATAATGTTCCACGCCAAAACGCCTACCAACATACAGCCACAGCTTTATTAACCCCCGGCGGGCCTAACAGACGTACTGGTCAAACGTCTTGAGACCCCGTTGATTAGAAACAACAACCTAGGAGTATCCGAAAATGATTATAGTACAACGCCCATTGTAATATCCTTCAACACGAAAACGCCCTGGGGGGGTCCCCGCGACGACGTCACCGTGCGATTGCAAGGCATAGTCCTCGATTAGGTTCCGACCCCATGTCCTGAGGTTTTCCGAGAGTATGTTTTGACATATGCCCAAAAACGGGACGCTTCCTTTAACAAAAACGGAAATTCAACACTGCGACTTACATGCGTCAGCAGGTTAGGGCTGTGTAGAAGAGAAAAAAACTTACACCCGACAACATTTGAGTACTGTCACCTTGTACGTCATTTCTATTGTGCAACAAACCGTGACATACTGCTATTTAACAGAGCGAAATGTCCAGATTAATCCAGGCGCTTGGTTGTGAAGCAACGCATAACGTTTGGGGATGACTCCACTGATTTCATTGTCATCGCCTTCCATCGCCACTGTTACTGCTTCTGAAAACTACCATACACATCACGTAGAGAATACATGTATTTTCTATGATAACGGAATGTCGCAAAGGAGTTTTTCTCAGCGTGCGACAAACTCATAAGCGATTATTTCCGTTAAGATCACGCAGCACAAATTCCTTTCGCGGGACGGATCGAAAGCTGGCACAGCAGATCGTTCTCAATATGAGTGGGCGTATCCATAACGAGACGGATACGAGTTGTAGTTAGAGCGGCTGACGACTCCATACGGATGATGGGCGTAGGCGCCGTAGTTGTAGGCGAGAGAACGCCCGTAGCGTCCGTGGCTGGATCCGTGTCCTCCGTGGCTGTGGCTTGAGCCGTGTCCCCCATTGCTGCGGCTGGATCCGTGGCCGTAGTTGTAGCCGAGAGAACGCCCGTAGCGTCCGTAGCTGGATCCGTGTTCTCCGTGGCTGTGGCTTGAGCCGTGTCCCCCGTGGCTGTGGCCGGATCCGTGGCCGTAGTTGTAGCCGAGAGAACGCCCGTAGCGTCCGTAGCTGGATCCGTGTCCTCCGTGGCTGTGGCTTAAGCCGTGTCCCCCATGGCTGCGGCCGGATCCGTGGCCGTAGCTGTATCCCAGCGAACGTCCATAACGCTTAGGGCCGTGTCCGTTTCCTCCGTGGCCTCTATGGCCATAGCTGCCATGGCTGACGGCCATGTGAGGCAGAGACAACGGCCACCAGGGCGGCGAGCAGAACCAGCTGAAGACGGAACACGCAATGCTCGTTAGCACAGACATGTCAGAGTGAATTTGAAACGGATCGTCGCCTAGATGTCAGTTTGTCAAGCTTTTATCGTTGCTCTAATCTGCGCATGGAGAATTCCATAGTGCATATAGCGCATGATTGCAATAAGGAATAGAGCAGGCACTTTAGTCACGATATGCTTTGAACTTTGGAAAGTGAGGTTGCATGCTAATGTATGGTCTCTACCGTCGATCACTTACCACCAGCTTGGCGTTCATCTTGGCTGTGGAAGGGTGTCCGGCTGTGGGAGCAGTGGGTGCCAACTGAGGGCAGCCGGCCGCTTATAAGGCGGAGGGGCTGACCTCGCTTCAACCTTGCACCGTTGCCGGTCCCAGCCGTGGCTGCTCAGGCATCACATTCACTTGGAACCGTGCTCTGGCCTTTGGCAACAGCACACTTGCAGTGTTGCCAGACCCCTCCCCGATCCACGTAGCTCAAAGCTCGCTGGACGACATCACAGCGCGATGACAGCGCCGTAAAAGCACACGGTAAAATCGTCTCAGACATTTGCCACCCGGCGTCATCGCACACCCAGCAGCTGGCCGGGCTTCAGTTGGACTTAAAACCTGGTTACAGAGTGCGACTAATCTTATGGACCAGATGTTCCGTTTAATTAAGGTTCTCGTTTAATCTCTCATCTGGCGTCCCACGGTCAACTTGGTGTCCGTCAAATAACTGTCCAAAAAATCAGATTTTCGAAAAAAGTTTTAAGTTCTTTATGTGGCATCACTACTACCTGCAACCAACAACCACACTCAATCTCTCTCTCCTTCAGGTACTCGCGTTGCTGGATTCGCGCGCTAGAACCTAAAGAAAGAAAGAAGATGATTATGGGTAGGAAATGTGCATCACGAGACTATTTTTAAAATATCCACACTTGACAATTTTCATCAGACAACGTGCGTAAAAGACTTGAAAAGGATGAACTGTTTCGGACCAGGGACTATAGATGTGAATGGTGAACGGGCGATATCTATGTTTAGTTGAAAGATGGTTCAAGTGTAATTTATGTGAGGATTATTTCCTCATTTTGAACAATTGGGTCTGGATGAGCGTTTCGTTGCCGGTCGGATGCACAGCCGCCTTTTGAATGCATTGCGTGATGTCTGTGAGTGGCGCGCATCTGATAGTCGACCCACGCGTTCAAATCGCGTTGAGTGTAAACGATTATTGGGAAATATTCTGCTGTCGTGCAGAGTAAACGTTTTGCAATCTCCGAGTGCATTACCTAGGGTGCAGCCAGGATTTTCTTAAGGCTCGGAGCTTGGTTCCAAGTATCATGCTGATTTTTAGCTTCGTGTCGGAACCCATCTATTGTGAAAGACGGAACGTCTAGGTATGGTGGTTGCGCCGCCTACCTAGGTCTCGCTATCAGTTTCGGGTAATTTTGCCTAGCATCAACACAGGGAACAAAATATAGCAAGGCTTGAAGCAAGCTTTACTGAACCGTTCTCCATCTCTATGATCGCTCGAGATCAAACTTGGGTTTATCCGCGGCTCGAGCTCCTCGTGGACTTAGTTCTCGAAAGGCAGGCCCAAAGCAGCGATGTTTTTGGCAGATGATGTCTTGAGGTACGCAAAATCGTATGGCCCATTGCGGAGTTTTTGTTTATCAACATGACAGGTTTTGCGCCAAAGAGAGGATCCACATACGCAAATTTGCCTCATTGCACTCGTCTAACAGATGGTGTTGATCCGTCAAAACCCACTCTTGCATACGTTCAGAGGTTTCAGTAAGACGCCTGCTACATCACCACCACGCAACAAATGCCCTACGTCCGCCAGTGTTTATATTCCCCTGCAATCTACCGCACGACGAGCCGACCGCTCGATCTGGGCCGGTCAGTGGCAGCTAGCAGCCGCGAGAGCCGGCAGCTGTAGCCTGGGAGTCGGTAGTTTGATAGTCAGACGGGTCGGCCACTCACAGCTGGGAGAGTCGGCATTCGCAGCTGGGTAGTCGGTAGCTTGCAGCCGGGGAGTCGACAGCTTTGCAGCCAGACGGTGTTACACAAAAGCCCGGTAGTGTAGGGCACTCTGCCGTCTTAAGACATTTTCAACAATTTTTGTATTGCCTTGTGCAGCTTGCTATACTGATTGATCTTCGCACGGCGTCCATGCCTGGTTGACAAAGACCCCTCTCATCCTCTACATCTACCTCTACCCTCTACATTTCGAAAGACCGTTGCCGAATCTGCGAGACCAGCGGAGGTCGCGCGTGGGGCGCCGGCCGGGGTATCGGCTGGAAGGGAAGAGGTGCCATCTGCCGGCCAGCATCGGTACTGGCGACAGAGGGCAGCACCAGAGGGTGCGCGAGCGGCGGCATGGCACTCCCGACCCGCCGGCAGAGGACAGCACCGTACGGTGCGGACCGTACGGCATGAACGGACGCAGGCGTCCGGCGCTCGCGGCCCGCGTTCACGTCGGGCGGCGTGCCGAGCGCATAGGAGAAGAAACTTGCCGAAGCCACGTGTGGACGTGAGACCACAGTCGTACGTAGCTCGGGGGCATGAGACAAGTCCAATCACCAAAAGGCCATTTTTCTGTTGCCCTGTTTTTCCGGGGGGAATACCGCCGCATTGTCGTTGCCTACCCAGCATGCTCCCCACATCTAGCCCGTCGTGCTGCTGACGGGCTTGGGTCGTGACCGCGGTGCCTTTAACAACACCGTTTACTCTCGGCGTAGCTGATGGTCGACTACTGTTGGCCTGTTGGCGGCACAACAAAGAACGTACGCAGTGCCACAGTCAGAAGGGCTGGAGTACGAATCCAGGGCGGGGACGAATTTTGTGATGGCCTACAGACCACGGCCGGCTGGTCCATTGCAAGGGCTTATGATAATAGGCGACGAACGTTGATATTGTTTATCAATGGCGGCACCTTACAGGGAACGTATCACATTTACAGATATTGAAGTAAGAATCAGATATGACGAAACATCCTCACTCATATTTATTGGTGGAAACCTTCAGGTGGAAAAGATTGCCCTAGACATGTCAATTCTGTGTTTAGTAAATGTGCTCCTCAAAGCCTCCAGCAGTGGTAATGCTGGCAATCATTCCTCGTTAAAATCCCTTGAATGTTGGTAACGTAGCAACTGTGGTAACAACTGTCATTCGCTTTATCAAAGACATGCTGCCAGCATGTCAGCCGCACTTATTACATTATATATATATATATATATATATATATATATATATATATAATGTATATATATATATGCATGTAGATATATATATATTGCATTATATATACAATATATATATATATATATATATATTTATTTATATATAAGACATTACTTTCTTCTGCCTTGTCTAAATGCATAAGTTTCCACGCAAAAACGCTTACGCAACATACAGCCACAGCTTTATTAACCCCCGGCGTGGCTAACAGACGTACTGATCAAACATCTTGAGACCCCGGTGATTAGAACATCAACCTAGGGAGCATCCGGAAACGATTATAGTACAATTCCCATTGTAATATCCTTCAACACGAAAACGCACTGGGCCGTCCCCGTGATGGACGGTCACCGTGCGATTGCAAACGATAGTCCCGATTAGGTTCCGAACGTCAATCCCTGCTGGTACAATCGCGCTGACAACCGTAGTTTGGACTCGAAAATGATTAGAATTGACAATCCTTTTCATGTCTTGACTGGGCTTCAATGGCACCTTCCCAGCATTATTATCAGACATCATATGTCCTGAGGTTTTCCTAGAGTATGTTTTGACATGTGGCCCAAACCGGGACGCTTCCTTTAACAAAAACGGAAATTCAACAATGCGACTTACATGCGTCAGCAGGTTAGGGCTGTGTAAAAGGGGAAAAAATCTTACAACCGACAACATTTGAGTACTGTCACCATTGTACGTCATTTCTGTTGTGCAACAAACCGTGACATACTGCTATTTAACAGAGCGAATGTCCAGATTAATCCAGGGCGCTTGTTTTGAAGCAACGCATAACGTTTGTGGATGACTCCACTGATTTCTTTGTCATCGCTTCCATCGCCACTGTCACGGCTTCTGAAAACTACCATACATCACGTATAGAATACATGTATTTTTCTATGACAACGGATGTCGCAAGGAGTTTTTCTCAGCGTGCGACAACACATGAGCGATGATTTCCGTTAAGATCACTCAGTACAAATTCCTTAAGCGGGACGGATCGAAAGCTGTCACAGCAGATCGTTCTTAATATGGGTGGGCGTATCCATAACGAGACGGGTACGAGTTGTAGTTAGAGCGGCTGACGGCTCCATACGGATGATGGGCGTAGGCGCCGTAGTTGTAGCCGAGAGAACGCCCGTAGCGTCCGTGGCTGGATCCGTGTCCTCCGTGGCTGTGGCTTGAGCCTGTGTCCCCCATAGCTGCGGCTGGATCCGTGGCCGTAGTTGTAGGCCGAGAGAACGCCCGTAGCGTCCGGCAGCTGGGATCCATGTCCTCCGTGGGCTGTGGCTTGAGCCGTGTCCCCCATGGCTGCGGCCGGATCCGTGGCCGTAGCTGTATCCCAGAGAAACGTCCGTAACGCTTGGGGCCGTGTCCGTTTCCTCCGTTGCCGCTATGGCCATAGCTGCCATGGCTGCCATGGCTACGGCCATGTGAGGCAGAGACAACGGCCACCAGGGCGGCTAGCAGGACCAGCCTGAAAAACGGAAACACGCAATGCTCGTTAGCACAGACATGTTAGAGTGAATTTGAAACGGATCGTTGGCTAGATGTCAGTTTGTCAAGCTTTTAATCGTTGCTCTAAACCTGCGCATGGAGAACTGCATACCAATAAGCCAGCAAAACTGATGGTGAAATTAATGTTGCACCCATGATGCAGCTGACATGCGACAGACCAGGAAGAAGTTTCCATAGTGCATATAGCGCATGACTGCAATCAGGAATAGAGCAGGCACTTGTAGTCACGATAATTCTTTGAACTTTGCAAAGTGAGGTTGCATGTTAATGCATGGTCTCTACCAGTCGATCACTTACCACCAGCTTGGCGTTCATCTTGGCTGTGGAAGGGTGTCCGACTGTGGGAGCAGTGGTGGCCAATTGAGGGCAGCCGGCCGCTTATAAGGCGGAGGGCTGACCTCGCTTCAACCTTGCGCCGTTGCCGGTCCCAGCCGTGGCTTCTCAGGCATCACATGCACTTGGAACCGTGCTCCGGCCTTCGGCAACAGCAACACTTGCAGTGCTGCCAGACCCCCTCCCGATCCACGGAGGTCAATGCTTGCTGGACGATATCACAGCGCGATGAGAGCGCCGTAAAAGCACACGGAAAATCGTCCTCAGACATTTGCCAACCGGCGTCATCGCACACCCAGCAGCTGGCCGGGCTTCAGTGGACATAAAACCTGGTTACAAGAGTGCGATTAAGCGTCATGAGCCAGAGGTTCCGTTTAATTGAGGTTTTCGTTCAGCTGTCATCCGCACCCCACTTGTTCATCTTGGTGTCCGTCAAAAAAACTGTCCAAAAAATCAGCTTGTCCAAAAAATTTCAAGTTCTTTACGTGACATAACTACTACCCTACAACAACCAACAACTACCACTCATCTCTCTCTCCTCCAGGTACTCGCGTTGCTGGATTCGCGCGCTCGAACCTAAAAGAAAGAAAAGAAGATGATTTTGGGTAGAAATGTGCATCACGGACTATTTTTAAAATATCCACACTGGACAATCTTCATCAGGCTACGTGCGTAAAAGGCTTGAAAAGAGTACTATCTCGGACCAGGGACTATTGATGTGAATGGAGAACGGGTGATATCTATGTATAGTTGAAATAGTGGTTCAAGTGTAAGTTATGTCAGGATTATTCCTCATTTTGAGGCAGTCGGAGCCTGGATGAGCTTTTCGTTGCCGATCGGATGCACAGGCCGCCTTTTGAATGCATTGCGTGATGTCTGTGAGCGGTGCGCATCTGATAGTCGACCTACGTGTGCGAATGGCGTGAGTGTAAACGATTATGGGGAAAATATTCTGCTGTCGTGCAGAGTAAATGTTTGCAATCTCCGAGTGTTTTAACCTGGGTGCAGCCAGGACTTTCTTAGGCCCGGAGCTTGGTTCCAAGTATCATGCTGATTTTAGCTTCGGTGTCCGTAGCCATCTGTGGTGACAGACGGAACATCTAGGTACGGTGGGGTGCGCCGCATTCCTAGGTCTCGCTATCAGTTTCGGGGTAATTTTGCTAGTCAACACAGGGAACAGAATATAGCAAGGCTTGAAGCAAGCTTTACTAAACCGTTCGCCATCTCTATGACTGCTCGAGATCAAACTTGGTCTCATCCTCGGCTTGAGCCCTGGTGGATTATTTCTCGAAAAGGCAGGCCGAAAGCAGCGATTTTTTCAGATGATGCATTTTGGTACGAAATCGTTGGCCCACTGCGGACTTTTTCAACATGATAGGTTTTGCGCTAGAAGAGGATCACATTCACACATTACCTCAATGACTCATTTGACAGATGGTGATGATCAGTCAAAACCTACCTCGCATGCAGTCAGGGATTCCATAAGACGCCTGGTGCACCACCATCACACAACAAATGCTCTACACCCTCTTGCTCAAATTTCCTTGCATCCACCGTACGACGCCGCCGCACGATACCGGGCCGGTCGATGGCAGTTCGCAGCCGCGGGAGTCGGCAGCTTGCAGCCGGAGGAGTCGGCAGCTTGCAGCCGGGGCAGTCGCAGCTTGCAGCCGGGAGTTGGCAGCTTGCAGCCGGGAAGTCGACATCTTGCAGCCGGGGTCGGCAGCTTGCAGCCGGAGGAGTCGGCAGCTCGCAGCCGGGCAGTCGGCAGCTTGCAGCCGGGTGTCGGCAGCTACTCGGCCGAGGAGTTGCAGATGACAGCGAGGAGTCGGCAGCTTGCAGCCGGAGTCGGCAGCTTGCAGCCGGGTCAGTCGGCATCTTGCAGTCGGAGGAGTCGGCAGCTTGCAGCCGGGGTAGTCGGCAGCTTGCAGCCGGTCAGTCGGCAGCTTGGCAGCGGAGGAGTCGGCAGCTCGCAGCCGGGGCAGCCGGCAGCTCGCAGCCGGGGGCATCTCAGCTCGCAGCCGGGGCGCCGGCAGCTCGCAGCCGGGGGCAGTCGCAGCTGCAGCCGGGGATCGTATGATCTAGGGCGGTCACAATGGGTTGTTATTGGTTCCGTATGTTGCTTTCCATTCGGCGAGTTTTTGCTTCCAGATTGCGCGTAACGAGCCGCGAGCCATTGGCAACTGCGGAGCGGTCTGGCAGTGTTGGCTGCCGAACTGTGATGCATGCCCCCCCCCCCCCCCTCCCCCCCGCAGACGTGCTCGCGGCACTGTATTCGTGCACTCCAATTGAATGGAATTTGAAGTGCAGTTCTTCGTGCGCACTTTCGAGCAGCGCTGAAAGCTTGGCAAACTGACCTCTGTCGACGAACCGTTTCGAGCTTGTTCCGACGTTGTGCTAGCGAGCAGTTGGTGTATCTTTTGCAGCTGGTTTTTCTCGCCGCCCTCGTAGCCGTTTCTCTGCCTCACACGGCCGTAGCCATGGCAGCTATGGCCATGGCGGCCACGGAGGAAACGGACACGGCCGCCAGCGCTACGGACGTTTCTCTGGGATACAACTACGGCCACGGATCCAGCCGCCGCCACGGGGACACGGCTCAAGCCATGGCTTCGGAGGACACGGATCCGCACGCGTCCGCCACGGACTAGCTACAACTACGGTACCTACGCCGATCATCCGTATGGAGCCGCCAGCCGCTCTACTACAACTCGTACCTGTCTTATGCATGCGCGCTCCCATTTAAATAGGCTCCTCTGTGTGAGCCAGCGATCCATCCCACTGAAGAACTTAAGCTGTGTAAGCGTAGCGGAAAGAACCGCTTCTGATTTTATCACACGCTGAGAAAACCTCTTGCAGGCTCCCCTGTCATAAAAAATACAAGTGTTTTCTTTCCCTGATCTGCACATTTTTAAGACGGCCATAAACAGAAACGAGGTAATGTGGTGGTGATAATATCATTTTGTCATCACCTATATCAGTTGCTGCTGCTCACACCAATTGCCTTAATTATTTTGCACTTTTCGCATCTTATACAGCAGTATACCACGACGCGGACAGCCAACTATTAAACGGAAATGTCTGGCCCAATCACACAGTATTTAATTGTTTGCGGACGTCAGTAATGTCTTATCTTGCTTGTGCAAGAAATCGCATTTGACGATGCGTTTTCGTGATGCGGCACTTAATGCCGGAACCGTCTAGCGATCCTGGGCATATTTGGTCGAAACGAACGCGGAACAACTTCTCAACATGTTGGACGTCATCTAGTTCACCTGGATCTCGAAGAGAAGCTTGCATACACGCACAAAGCAGTAAAAAGGATGTTCTAATGAAGGCGGTTTATTTAAGGCTGCATCGCAAAGTCTTTAAAACTGCGGCATGAAAGCGTTACATTGGCAGCGGAATGGTTGCGGAGCAAACCGTACGTTTCAGGTAACAATAGGTGAAAAGTACAAAAAGGTGAGACCCCCGCACAGAAACATGATATGACGTTATCGTTAAATTATCTCAGACGTCTAATGTCGACAAGAAACGTGAGAACGATTATCTGAACACGTGCGTGCATTCAGTCACGTGACTACAAGCAGAGGCTTCCATGCGCATACAAGACATTGCAACGATGGCTGTTTAGCTGGCAGCATGCCTCCAGGCTATCATGTGACACGCTACTCTGCGAACATAATTTTAGTTTTTGCAGTTGTTGGCCGTTTTGCGGGAGATTCGACTGACTCACTCGAGTGATATCATAGTAAATATAACGCTCGTTAACTAAATTTGTTGGTGGCTTCCCATGCAATTGCCTTCTGAGAAAAGAAACTCCGATATTCTTCTGCCACGGGCCTTCTATTCACAACGTGCCTCCTCCGAACGCCAACCAACGCGAACTCCCCCGCCAAAACTCGCCGGACGCCCACATCACTTCGGACAGCTCTGCAGACCTCCGCGGAATGTCACGCGCTCGCCTATTGGGCAACACTTTCCCGTTTCGTCTGCCCACCCGTGAAACCAGCTGTTCACAAAACCTGAGCATAAGTGGTGCACACGAACTGCACCGTCCACCGCACATCACAAACAGCTGACTTCGTTCTTCGTCAAGAATGCACCTCACCTAACCGCAAG
>NW_023596448.1:2568404-2582294 GCF_011947565.3 Pollicipes pollicipes
ACATTCCGCGGAGGTCTGCAGAGCTGTACCGAGGTGATGTGGGACGTCCGGCGAGTTTTTCCGCGGGAGAGTTCGCGCTGGTTGGCGTTGGAGGAGGCACGTTGTGAATAGAAGGCCCGTGGCAGAAGAATATCGGAGTTTCTTTTCTCAGAAGGCAATTGCATGGCGGAAGCCACCAACAAATTTAGTTAGCGAAGCGTTATATTTACTATGATATCACATCGAGTTGAGTCAGTCGAATCTCCCGCAAACCGGCCAACAACTGCAAAAAACTTAATGTTATGTTCGCATGGTAGCGTGTCACATGATAGCCCTGGAGGCATGCTGCCACCTCTAACAGCCATCGTTTGCAATGTCTTTGTATGCGCATGGAAGCCTCTGCTTGTAGTCACGTGACTAGAATGCACGCACGTGTTCAGATAATCGTTCTCACTTTTCTTGTCGACATTAGACGTTGAGATAATTTAACGATAACGTCATATCATGTTTCTGTGCGGGGTGGGTCTCACCTTTTTGTACTTTTCACCTATTGTTACCTGAAACACGTACGGTTTGCTCCGCCACCACTTCCGCTGCCAATGTAAAGCTTTCATGCCGCAGTTTTAAAGACTTTGCGATGCAGCCTTAAATACACACCGCCTTCATATGACATCATCCTTTTTACTGCCCTTTGTGCGTGTATGCAAGCCTTCTCTTCGAGACCAGGTCACTAGATGACGTCCACATGTTGAGAAGTTTGTTCCCGCGTTTCGTTTCGACCAAATATGCCCAGGATCGCTAGACGGTTCCAGCATTAAGTGCCGCATCACGAAAACGGCATCGTCAAATGCGATTTCCTTGCACAAGCAAGATAAGACATTACTGACGTCCGCAAGCAATTAAAATACTGTGATTGGGCCAGACATTTCCGTTTTAATAGTTGGCTGTCCGCGTCGTGGTATACTGCTGTATAATGATGCGAAAAGTGCAAAATAATTAAGGCAATTGGCTGTGAAGCAGCACTGATACTAGGTGATGACAAAATGATCCTTATCACCACCACATGACCTTTGTTTCTGTTATGGCCGTCTTAAACTAATGTGCAGATCAGGGAAAGAAAACACTTTTTTATGACAAGGGAGCCTGCAGGAGTTTTTCTCAGCGTGTGATAAAATCAGAAGCGGTTCTTTCCGCTACGCTTACACAGCTTAAGTTCTTCAGTGGGATGGATCGCTGGCTCACACAGAGGAGCCTATTTAATATGGGAGCGCGCATGCATAAGCCAAGGTACGAGTTGTAGTTAGAGCGGCTGGCGGCTCCATACGGATGATCGGCGTAGGTACCGTAGTTGTAGTCCGTGGCGGACGTGGCCGGATCCGTGTCCTCCGAAACCATGGCTTGAGCCGTGTCCTCCGTGGCTGCGGCTGGATCCGTGGCCGTAGTTGTATCCCAGAGAACGTCCGTGGCGCTTAGTGTAGTGTCTGTTTCCTCCGTAGCCACTATGGCCATAGCTGCCATGACTTCCATGGCTACGGCCGTGTGAGGCAGAAGGAACGGCCACCAGGGCGGCGAGAAGAACCAGCTACAAACAGATACACCAACTGCTCGCTAGCACACCCGTCGAAACGAGATCGAAACGGCTCGTTGACAAGATGTCAGTTTGCCAAGCTTTCAGCGCTGCTCGAAAGTGCGCACGAAGAACTGCACTTCAAATTCCATTCAATTGGAGTGCACGAATACAGTGCCGCGAGCACCGTCTGCGGGCGGGGGAGGGGGGGGGGGGGGGGCATGACATCACAGTTCGGCAGCCAACACTGCCAGACCGCTCCGCAGTTGCCAATGGCTCGCGGCTCGTTACGCGCAATCTGGAAGCAAAAACTCGCCGAATGGAAAGCAACATACGGAACCAATAACAACCCATTGTGACCGCCCTATATCATACGACTCCCCGGCTGCGAGCTGCCGACTCCCCCGGCTGCGAGCTGCCGACTGCCCCGGCTGCGAGCTGCCGACTCCTCCGACTGCAAGATGCCGACTGACCCGGCTGCAAGCTGCCGACTCCTCCGGCTGCAAGCTGCCGACTCCTCCGGCTGTCATGTGCAGACTCCTCCGGCTGTAAGCTGCCGACTGCCCCGGCTGCAAGCTGCCGACTGCCCCGGCTGCGAGCTGCCGACTCCTCCGGCTGCAAGCTGCCGACTGCCCCGGCTGCAAGATGTCGACTTCCCCGGCTGCAAGCTGCCGACTCCCCCGGCTGCAAGCTGACGACTGCCCCGGCTGCAAGCTGCCGACTCCTCCGGCTGCAAGCTGCCGACTGCCCCGGCTGCGAACTGCCATCGACCGGCCCGGTTATCGTGCGGCGGCGTCGTACGGTGGATGCAAGGAAATGTGAGCAAGAGCGGCTGTAGAGCATTTGTTGTGTGATGGTGGTGCACCATGCGTCTTATGGAATCCCTGACTGCATGCGAGGGTAGGTTTTGACTGATCATCACCATCTGTCAAATGAGTCATTGAGGTAAGGTGTGAAAGTGTATCCTGTTCTAGCGCAAAACCTATCATGTTGAAAAAGTTCCGCAGTGGGCCAACGATTTCACGTACCAAAATGCATCATCTGAAAAAAAATCGCTGCTTTCGGCCTGCCTTTCGAGAAATAAATCCACCAGGGCTCAAGCCGAGGATGAGACCAAGTTTGATCTCGAGCAATCATAGAGATGGCGAACGGTTTAGTAAAGCTTGCTTCAAGCCTTGCTATATTCTGTTCCCTGTGTCGACACTAGCAAAATTACCCGAAACTGAAAGCGAGGACCGAGGAATGCGGCGCACCCACCTTACCTAGATGTTCCGTCTGTCACCACAGATGGCTACGGACATGACTAAAAATCAGCATGATACTTGGAACCAAGCTCCGGGCCTTAAGAAAATCCTGGCTGCACCCAGGGTTAAAACACTCGGAGATTGCAAAACGTTTACTCTGCACGACAGCAGAATATTTTCCCAATAATCGTTTACACTCAACGCCATTCGCTTACGTGGGTTCGACTATCAGATGCGCGCCGCTCACAGACATCACGCAATGCATTCAAAAGGCGGTTGTGCATCCGATCGGCAACGAAAAGCTCATCCAGGCTCCGACTGCTCAAATGAGGAAATAATCCTGACATAACTTACACTTGAACCATGTTTCAACTAAACATAGATATCTCCCGTTCTCCATTCACATCAATAGTCCCTGGTCCGAGATAGTTAATCCTTTCAAGCCTTTTACCCACGTAGTCTGATGAAAATTGACCAGTGTGGATATTTTAAAAATAGTCCGTGATGCACATTTCTTACCCATAATCATCTTCTTTCTTTCTTTTAGGTTCGTGCGCGCGAATCCAGCAACGCGAGTACCTGAAGGAGAGAGAGATTGAGTGGTAGTTGTTGGTTGTAGGTAGTAGTTATGTCACGTAAAGACCTTGAAATTTTTTGAACAAGCTGATTTTTTGGACAGTTTTTTGACGGAAACCAAGTTGACCAAGTGGGGCGCCGGATGAACCGATGAAACGAAAACCTCAATTAAACGGAATCTCTGGCTCATGAGATTAGTCGCACCCCGTAGCCAGTCTGTAAGTCCGACTGAAGCCCGGCCAGCTGCTGGGTGTGCGATGACGCCGGTGGCAAATGTCTGAGACGATTTTACCGTGTGCTTTTACGGCGCTTTCATCGCGCTGTGATATCGTCCAGCGAGCTTTGATCTACGTGGATCGGGAGGGCTCTGGCAGCTCTGCAAGTGTGCTGCTACCGAAGGCCGGAGCACGGTTCCAAGTGCATGTGATGCCTGAGAAGCCACGGCTGGGACCAGGCAACGGTGCAAGGTTGAAGCGAGGTCAGCCCTCCGCCTTATAAGAGGCCGGCTGCCCTCAGTCGGCACCACTGCTCCCACAGTCGGACACCCTTCCATAGCCAAGATGAACGCCAAGCTGGTGGTAAGTGATCGACGGTAGGGACCATGCATTAACATGCAACCTCACTTTCCAAAGTTCGAAGAATATCGTGACTTAAGTGCCTGCTCTATTCCTTATTGCAATCATCCGCTATATGCACTATGGAAACTTCTTCCTGGTATGTCGCATGTCAGCTGCATCATGGGTGCAACATTAATTTCACCATCAGTTTTGCTGGCTTATTTGGTATGCAGTTCTCCATGCGCAATTTAGAGCAACGCTAAAAGCTTGACAAACTGACATCTAGGCGACGATCCGTTTCAAATACACTCTGACATGTCTGTGCTAACGAACATTGCGTGTTTCCGTCTTCAGCTGGTTCTGCTCGCCGCCCTGGTGGCCGTTGTCTCTGCCTCACATGGTCGTAGCCATGGCAGCCATGGCAGCTATGGCCATAGCGGCCACGGAGGAAACGGACACGGCCCTAAGCGTTACGGACGTTCTCTGGGACACAGCTACGGCCACGGATCCGGCCGCAGCCATGGGGCACACGGCTCAAGCCACAGCCACGGAGGACACGTATCCAGCTTCGGACGCTACGGGCGTTCTCTCGGCTACAACTACGGCCACGGATCCTGCCGCAGCCACGGGGGACACGGCTCAAGCCACAGCCACGGAGGACACGTATCCAGCTACGGACGCTACGGGCGTTCTCTCGGCTACAAATACGGCCACGGATCCAGCCGCAGGCCACGGGGGACACGGCTCAAGCCACAGCCACGGAGGGCACGGATCCAGCCACGGACGCTACGGGCGTTCTCTCGCCAACAACTACGGCGCCTACGCCCATCATCCGTATGGAGCCGTCAGACGCTCTAACTACAACTTGTACCCGTCTCGTTATGGATACGCCCACCCATATTAAGAACGATCTGCTGTGCCAGCTTTCGATCCGTCCCGCTTAAGGAATTTGTGCTGCGTGATCTTAACGGAAATCATCGCTCATGTGTTTGTCGCACCCTGAGAAAAAACTCCTTTGCGACTTCCGTTGTCATAGAAAATACATGTATTTCTCTACGTGACGTGTATGGTAGTTTTCAGAAGCAGTAACAGTGGGGATGGAAGGCGATGATAAGAAATCAGTGGAGTCATCCCCAAACGTTATGCGTTGCTTCACAACCAAGCGCCTGGATTAATCTGGACATTACGCTCTGTTAAATAGCAGTATGTCACGGCTTGTTGCACAACAGAAATGACCTACAAGGTGACAGTACTCAAATGTTGTAAGGGTGTACGTTTTTTTCTCTTCTACACAGCCCTAACCTGCTGACGCATGTAAGTCGCATGGCTGAATTTCCGTTTTTGTTAAAGGAAGCGTCCCACTTTTGGGCATATGTCAAAACATACTCTAGGAAAACCTCAGGACATATTATGTCTGATAATAATGCTGGGTAGTGCCACTGAAGCACAGTCAAGACATGCTAAGCATATCAATTCCAATCGTTTTCGAGTCCAAGTTACGGTGTCAGCGCGATGTAACAGCAGGGATTGGGGGGTCGGAACCCAATCGGGACTATGCCTTGCAATCGCACGGTGACGTCATCACGGGGACGGCCCACGGCGTTTTCGTGTTGAAGGACATTACAATGGGAATTGTACTATAATCGTTTTCGGATGCTCCTAGGTTCATGTTTCTAATCAACGGGGTCTCAAGACGTTTGATCAGTACGTCTGTTAGCCACGCCGGGGGTTAATAAGCTGTGGCTGTATGTTGGTAAGCGTTTTTGCGTGGAACTTTATGCATTTAGATAAGGCAGAAGTAATGTCTTATATATATATATATATATATATATATATATATATATATATATATATATATATATATGTGTGTGTGTATATATATATATATATATATATATATATATATATATATATATATATATATATATATGTATATATATATATATATATATGTATATATATAATGTAATAAGTGCGCTGACATGCTGGCAGCATGTCTTTGATAAAGCGAATGACAGTAGCAAAATCATACTTACCTGCCAATGGCACTCGATTTTTCATGTTTTTTTTTTGAAACTGCGATCCACAGTCGTTACGTTACCAACATTCAAGGGATTTAACGAGGAATGATTGCCAGCCATTGCCACTGCTGGAGGCTTTGAGGAGCAGATTTACTAAGCACAGAATTGACATGTCTAGGGCAATCTTTTCCACCTGAAGGTTTCCACCAATAATTATGAGTGAGGATGTTTCGTCACATCTGATTCTTACTTCAATATCTGTAAATCTGATACGTTCCCTGTAAGGTGCCGCCATTGATAAACAATATCAACGTTCGTCGCCTATTATCATAAGCCCTGGCAATGGACCAGCCGGCCGTGGTCTGTAGGCATCAAAAAATTCGTCCCCGCCCTGGATTCGTACTCCAGCCCTTCTGACTGTGGCACTGTGTACGTTCTTTGTTTGTGCCGCCAACAGGCCAACAGTAGTCGACCATCAGCTACGCCGAGTAAACGGTGTTAAAGGCGCCGCGGTCACGACCAAGCCCGTCAGCAGCACGACGGGCTAGATGTGGGGGGATGCTGGGTAGGCAACGACAATGCGGCGGTATTACCCCGGAAAAACAGGGCGACAGAAAAATGGCCTTTTGGTGATTGGACTTGTCTCATGCCCCGAACTACGTACGACTGTGGTCTCACGTCCACACGTGGCTTCGGCAAGTTTCTTCTCCTATGCGCTCGGCACGCCGCCCGACGTGAACGCGGGTCGCTAGCGCCGGACGCCTTCGTCCGTTCATGCCGTACGGTCCGCACCGTACGGTGCTGTCCTCTGCCGGCGGGTCGGGAGTGCCATGCCGCGCTCGCGCACCCCTCTGGTGCTGCCCTCTGTCGCCAGTACCGACGCTGGCCGGCAGATAGCACCTGTTCCCTTCCAGCCGATACCCCGGCCGGCGCCCCGCGCGCGACCTCCGCTGGTCTCGCAGATTCGGCAACGGTCTTTCGAAATGTAGAGGGTAGAGGTAGATGTAGAGGATGAGAGGGGTCTTTGTCAACCAGGTATGGACGCCGTGCGAAGATCAATCAGTAAAGCAAGCTGCACAAGGCAATACAAAAATTGTTGAAAAATGTCTTAAGACGGCAGAGTGCCCTACACTACCTGGCTGTAACACCCGTCTGGCTGCAAGCTGTCGACTCTCCGGCTGCAAGCTACCGACTACCCAGCTGCGAACTGCCGACTCTCCCAGCTGTGAGTTGCCGACCCGTCTGACTACAAACTACCGACTCCCAGGCTACAAGCTGCCGACTCTCGCGGCTGCTAGCTGCCACTGACCGGCCCAGTATCGAGCGGCGGCGTCGTGCGGTAGATGCAGGGAAATATAAACACTGGCGGACGTAGGGGATTTGTTGCGTGGTGGTGGTGTGTAGCAGGCGTCTTACTGAAACCCTGAACGTATGCAAGAGTGGGGTTTGACGGATCGACACCATCTGTTAGACGAGTCAATGTGGTAAATTTGCGTATGTGGATCCTCTCTTGGCGCAAAACCTGTCATGTTGATAAAACTCCGCAATGGGCCATACGATTTTGCGTACCTCAAGACATCATCTGCCAAAAACATCGCTGCTTTGGGCCTGCCTTTCGAGAACTAAGTCCACGAGGGCTCGAGCCGCGGATAAACCCAAGTTTGATCTCGAGCGATCATAGAGATGGAGAACGGTTTAGTAAAGCTTGCTTCAAGCCTTGCTATATTTTGTTCCCTGTGTTGATGCTAGCAAAATTACCCGAAACTGATAGCGAGACCTAGGTAGGCGGCGCAACCACCATACCTAGACGTTCCGTCTTTCACAATAGATGGGTTCCGACACGAAGCTAAAAATCAGCATGATACTTGGAACCAAGCTCCGGGCCTTAAGAAAATCCTGGCTGCACCCTAGGTAATGCACTCGGAGATTGCAAAACGTTTACTCTGCACGACAGCAGAATATTTTCCCAATAATCGTTTACACTCAACGCGATTTGAACGCGTGGGTCGACTATCAGATGCGCGCCACTCACAGACATCACGCAATGCATTCAAAAGGCGGTTGTGCATCCGATCGGCAACGAAAAGCTCATCCAGACCCAATTGCTCAAAATGAGGAAATAATCCTCACATAAATTACACTTGAACCATATTTCAACCAAACATAGATATCGCCCGTTCACCATTCACATCTATAGTCGCTGGTCCGAAACAGTTCATCCTTTCAAGTCTTTTACCCACGTTGTCTGATGAAAATTGTCAAGTGTGGATATTTTAAAAATAGTCCGTGATGCACATTTCTTACCCATAATCATCTTCTTTCTTTCTTTTAGGTTCTAGCGCGCGAATCCAGCAACGCGAGTACCTGAAGGAGAGAGAGAATGAGTGGTGGTTGTCGGTTGTAGGTAGTAGGGATGCCACATAAAGAACTTAAAACTTTTTCGAAAATCTGATTTTTTGGACAGTTGTTTGACGGACACCAAGTTGACCGTGGGACGCCAGATAAGAGATTAAACGAGAACCTTAATTAAACGGAACATCTGGTCCATAAGATTAGTCGCACTCTGTCTGATTAGTCGCACTCTGGATCCAGCCACGGACGCTACGGGCGTTCTCTCGCCTACAACTACGGCGCCTACGCCCATCATCCGTGTGGAGCCGTCAGCCGCTCTAACTACAACTCGTACCCGTCTCATTATGGATACGCCCACCCATATTAAGAACGATCTGCTGTGCAAGCTTTCGATCCGTCCCGCTTAAGGAATTTGTACTGCGTGATCTTAACGGAAATAATCGTTCATGAGTTTGTCGCACGCTGAGAAAAAAAACTCCTTTGCGACATCCGTTGTCATAGAAAATACATGTATTTCTCTACGTGATGTGTATGGTTGTTTTCAGAAGCAGAAACAGTGGCGATGGAAGGCGATGACAATGATATCAGTGGAGTCATCACCAAGCGTAATGCGTTGCTTCACAACCAAGTGCCTGGATTAATCTGGACATTACGCTCTGTTAAATAGCAGTATGTCACGGTTTGTTGCACAACAGAAATGGCGTACAAGATGACAGTACTCAAATGTTGTCGGATGTAAGTTTTTTTCCCTTCTACACAGCCCTAACCTGCTGACTCATGTAAGTCGCAGTTTTGAAATTCCGTTTTTGTTAACGGAAGCGTCCCGCTTTTGGGCATATGTCAAAACATGCTCTAGGAAAACCTCAGGACATATAATGTCTGATAATAATGCTGGGTAGTGCCATTGAAGCACCGTCAAGAAGTAATAAGGATGTCAGTTCTAATCATTTTCGAGTCCAAATTACGGTGTCAGCGCGATTTAACAGCAGGGATTGGCGGTCGGAATCTAATCGGGACTTTGCTTTGCAATCGCACGGTGACGTCATCACGGGGACGGCCCAGTGCGTTTTCGTGTTGAAGGACATTACAATGGGAATTGTACTATAATCGCTTTTGGATGCTCCTAGGTTGTTGTTTCTAATCAACGGAGTGTCAAGACGTTTGACCAGTACGTCTGTTAGCCACGCCGGGGGTTAATGAGGCTGTGGCTGTATGTTGGTAAGCGTTTTGGCGTAGAACATTATGCATTTAGATAAGGCAGAAGTAATATCTTATATATAGCATGCAATATGTGCGCATATATATTGACAGCATGTCTTTGTTGAAGCGAGTGACAGTAGCAAAGTCAAACTTACCTGCCAATGGTACTCGTTTTTCACGTTTGTTTTTTTTGAAACTGCGAACCACAGTTGTTACGTAATCAACATTCAAGGCATTTAACGAGGGGTGATTGCCAGCCATTACCACTGCTTGAGGCTTTGAGGAGCACATTTACTAAACAAAGAATTGTGCTGTCTAGGGCAGTCTTTTCCACCTGAAGGCTCCCACCAATAATTATGAGTGAGGTTGTCTCGTCATATCTGATTCTTACTTCAAAATCTTTAAATGTGATACGTTCCCTGTAAGGTGCCGCCAGTGATAAATAATATCAACGTTCGACGCCTGTTGTCATAAGCTTTGGCAATGGACCAGCCGGCCGTGGTCTGTAGGCATTACAAAAATTCGTCGCCGCCCTGGATTCGTGCTCCAGCCCTTTTGACTGGGGGACTGTGTACGTTCTTTGTTGTGCCGGCAACGGGCCAACAGTAGTCGCCCATCAGCTACGCCGAGTAAACGGTGTTAAAGGCGCCGCAGTCACGACCAAGCCCGTCAGCAGCACGACGGACTGGGTGTGGGGGAGGATGCTGGGTAGGCAACGACAATGCGGCCGGTATTCCCCCGGAAAAGAGGGGCGACAGAAAAATGGCCTTGTGGTGATTGGACTTGTCTCATGCCCCGAACTACGTACGACTGGGGTCTCACGTCCACACGTGGCTTTGGCAAGTTCGTTCTCCTATGCGCTCGGCGCGCCGCCCGACCCGCAGGCGGGCCACGAGCACCGGACGCTCTCGTCCGTCCACACCGTACGGTGCTGTCCTCTGTCGGCGGGTCTCGAGCGCCATGCCGCGTTCGCTCACACTCTGGTGCTGCCCTCTGTCGCCAGTGCCGATGCTGGCCGGCAGATGGCGCCTGTTCCTTCCAGCCGATTCCCCGGCCGGCCCCCCACGAGCGACCTCCGCTGGGCTCGGCAGATTCGGCAACGGTCTTTCGAAATGTAGAGGGTAGAGGTAGATGTAGAGGATGAGAGGGGTCTTGACAATGGAGAAAGGAGGTTGTCAGCCAGGCATGGACGCCGTGCAAAGATCAATCAGTGAATCAAGTTGCACAAGGCAACACAAAAATTGCTGAAAAAATATCTTTAGACAGGAGATGGCCCCGCACTACCCGGGTGCATAACCCGTCTGGCTGCAAGCTGTCGGACTCTCCGGCTGCAAGCTACTGACTACCCAGCTGTGAATTACCAACCCCTCTGGCTACAAGCTGCCGACTCCCAGCTACAAGCTGCCGACTCCCAGGCTACAAGCTGGCCGACTCCCGCGGCTAGAAGCTGCGGACTCCCCGGCCACAAGCTGCCGACTCCCGCGGGCTGCTAGTCGCCACTGACCGGCCCAGCATCGTGCCGGCGGGGTCGTGTGGTGGATGCAGGGAAATATGAACACTGGCGGGACGTAGGGCATTTGTTGTGTGGTGGTGGTGTAGCAAGGCGTCTTACTGAAACCCTTAAACGTATGCAAGAGTGGGTTTTGACGGATCAACACCATCTGTCAGACGAGTCAGTGAGGTAAATTTGGGTATATGGATCCTCTCTTGGCGGAAAACCTGTCATGGTGAAAAAGTCCGCTGTGTGCCATACGAGTTTACGTAACTCAAGACATCATCTGTAAAAACATCGCGCTTTGGGTCTGCCTTTCGAGAAATAAGTCCACCAGGGTTCAGGCCGCAGGTAAGCGCAAAGTTTACGTCTCCCGAGCGATCATAGATATCGGGACCGGTTTAGTAAAGCTTGCCTCAAGTCTTCATCTATTCTGTTCTCTGTGTTGATACTAGACAACTTACCCGAAACTGGTAGCAAAACCTAGGTAGGCGGCATGCTAATCTTGCCTGGATGTTGCGTCTTTCACCACATATGGCTACCGACACAAAGCTAAAAAATCGGCATGAAGCTTGACACCGAACTCAGGTCCTCAAGAAAACCCTCGCTTCACTCTAGGTAGAACACTCGGATTTAAAGAACGCTTACTCTGCACGAGAACAGGACATGTTCAGAAGAATCCTTTACACTTAACGCAGTTCGTACGTGGGTCGACTATGAAATGCACTCTGCTCACAGACATCACGAAATACGTTCAAAATGCGATAGTACATCTGATGGATGCCGAAAAACCTCATCCAGGCTTCTACGGCTCAAGATTGTGAAACTTTTGCGAGTGAGTGCAGTGGTTTGGAGCTGCGAGTGGAGCTCAGTGCGGAACATTTTAACATGATTGGTTTTTGCGACACGAGAGGATACCGACACACACATTTACTTCACTGACTCACTTGACAGATAACGTTGATCCGTCAAAGCCCACCCTTGCGTGCGTTCATGGTTTCAATAAGACGCCATGTACACCACCATCACACAACAAGTGCCCTACATCTGCCAGTGTTTATATTTGCCTGCATCCACCGTCCAACACCACCGCACGATACTGGGCCGGTCGGTGGCAGCTAGCAGCTGCGGGAGTCGGCAGCTTGTAGCCTGGGAGTCGGCAGCTTGTAGCCAGACGGGTCGGTAGCTCACAGCTGGGTAGTTGCTAGCTTGCAGCCGGTGAGTCGACAGCTTGCAAGCCGGTTGAGTCGACAGCTTGCAGCCAGACGGGTTATGCACCCAGGTAAGCAGGGCCATCTCCTGTCTAAATATATTTTTTTCAACAACTTTGTGTTGCCTTGTGCAGCTTGCTTCACTGATTGGTCTTTGCACGGCGTCCATGCCTGGCTGATATCCTCCCCTCTCCATTGTCACGGACCCCTCTCATCCTCTAACATCTACCTCTACCCTCTACATTTCGAAAGACCGTTGCCGAATCTGCGAGACCAGCGCGAGGTCGCTCGTGGGGCGCCGCCCGGGGTATCGGCTGAACGAACAGGCGCCATCTGCCGGCCAACATCGGCACTGGCGACAGAGGGCAGCACCAAGGGGTGAGCGAGCGCCGGCACGGCGCTCGCGACCCGCCGACAGAGGACAGCACCGTACGGTGTGGACGACGAGGGCGTCCGGTGCTCGTGGCCCGCCTGCGGGTCGGGCGGTACGGCGAGCGCATAGGAGAAGGAGCTTGCCGAAGCCAGCGCATGACGGGCTGAGACCACAGTCGTGCGTAGGCCGGGTATGGCACCAGTCCATTCATCACGAGGCCACGACCGCCTTCAGCGCCGTGTTTTCCGAAGAAATAACCGTCCACATTGTCGCTTCATGTCTAGTCGCCATCCCCACGTCAAGCCCGTCGCCCCGGCAGTGTGGCCTGGGCCGGGCGATGGGAACCACATGTGACGAAACAACCTCACTCATAATTATGTTGGAAGCCTTTAGGTGGAAAATATTGCCCTAGACCGCACAGTTCGCTGTTTAGTAAACGTGCTCTTATAAGCCTCGAGCGGTGGTAATGGCTGGCAATCACTCCTCGTTAAATCCTTGGAATGTTGGTGACGTAAAAAACTGTGGTTCGCAGTTTCAAAAAAAAAATGACATGCTGCCAACATATCAGCGCATCTATTACATATTATATATATATATATATATATATATATATATATATATATATACAACCTATAACTACTGCCTTATCTAAATGCATGATATTTTCACGCGAAAGTACTTACCAACTTACAGTCACAGCTTACAGCCAACAACTAAACCCCCCGCGTGGCTAACAGACGTACTGTCAAACGTCTTGAGACCCTGTTGATAGAAATAACAAGCTAGGAGTATTCGAAAACGATTATAGAACAACCCGCATTGTAATGTCCTTCAACACGAAAACGCCCTGGGTCGTCCCCACAAGACGTCACCGTGCGACTGCAAAATAGTCCCGATTAGTTCCGAATGCCCAATCCCTGCTGTTACATCGCGCTGACACCGTAAGTTGGAATCGAAAACGATTATAATTTATATTCTTACCATGTCTTGACTGTGCTTTAGTGGCACTGCTCGACATTATTATCAGGCATCATATGTCCTGAGGTTTTCCTAGAGTATGTTTTGACATATGCACAAAAGCGGCACAGTTCCTTTACACCAACGGAATGTCAAAAATGCGACTTGCATGCGTCAGCAGGTTAGGGCTGTGTAGAAGAGAGAAGAAACATACATCCGACAACATTTGAGTACTGTCACCTTGCAGGTCATTTCTATTGCATAATCGACTGTCCAGGCCGTGGTATACTGCTGTTAACAGAGCGAAATGTGCAGATAATTCAAGGCATCTGGTTGTGAAGCAACGTATGACATTTCGTCA
>NW_023596448.1:2582394-2590478 GCF_011947565.3 Pollicipes pollicipes
CAGCCGGAGGAGTCGGCAGCTTTGCAGCCGGGGGCAGTCGTCAGCTTGCAGCGGGGAGTCGGCAGCTTGCAGCCGGGGAATCCGACATCTTGCAGCCGGGGCAGTCCGGCATCTTGCCAGCCGGAGGAGTCGGCAGCTCGCAGCCGGGGCAGTCGGCAGCTTGCAGCCGGGGCAGTCGGCAGCTTAGCCGGAGGAGTCAGCTGCACATGACAGCCGGAGAGTCGGCACAGCCGGAGGAGTGCAGCCGGAGGAGTCGGCAGCTTGCAGCCGGGTCAGTCGGCATCTTGCAGTCGGAGGAGTCGGCAGCTCGCAGCCGTCGGGCTTGCATCGGCAGCTGCAGCCGGGGAGTCCAGCCGCAGATCCGTCAGCTCGCAGCCGGGAGTCGTAGTTATGATAAGGGCGGTCACAATGGGTTGTTATTGGTTCCGTATGTTGCTTTCCATTCGGCGAGTTTTTGCTTCCAAGATTGCGGCGTAAACGAGCGCGAGCCATTGGCAACTGCGGAGCGGTCTGGCAGTGTTGGCTGCCGAATTGTGATGTCCTTGCCCCCCCCCCCCCCCCTCCCCCGCCCTCAGGACGGTGCTCGCGGCACTGTAGTTCGTGCACTCCAAATTGAATGGAATTTGAAGTGCAGTTCTCCGTGCGCACTTCGAGCAGCGCTGAAAGCTTGGCAAACTGACCTCTTGTCGACGAACCGTTTCGAACTCGTTCCGACGTGTGCGCTAGCGAGCAGTTGGTGTATCTGTTTGCTGCTGGTTTTTCTCGCCGCCCTGGTGGCCGTTGTCTCTGTCTCACACGGCCCTAGCCATGGAAGCCATGGCAGCTATGGCCGTGGCGGCCACAGAGGAAACGGACACGGCCGCAAGCGCTACGGACGTTCTCTGGGATACAACTACGGCCACGGATCCAGCCGTAGCCACGGGGGACACGGCTCAAGCCATGGCTTCGGAGGACACGGATCCGGCCACGTCCGCCACGGACTACAACTACGGTACCTACGCCGATCATCCGTATGGAGCCGCCAGCCGCTCTAACTACAACTCGTACCTGGCTTATGCATGCGCGCTCCCATATTAAATAGGCTCCTCTGTGTGAGCCAGCGATCCATCCCACTGAAGAACTTAAGCTGTGTAAGCGTAGCGGAAAGAACCGCTTCTGATTTTATCACACGCTGAGAAAAACTCCTGCAGGCTCCCTTGTCATAAAAAAAGTGTTTTCTTCCCTGATCTGCACATTAGTTTAAGACGGCCATAACAGAAACAAGGTCATGTGGTGGTGATAAGGATCATTTTGTCATCACCTAGTATCAGTTGCTGCTTCACAGCCAATTGCCTTAATTATTTTGCACTTTTTCGCATCATTATACAGCAGTATACCACGACGCGGACAGCCAACTATTAAACGGAAATGTCTGGCCCAATCACAGTATTTTAATTGCTTGCGGACGTCAGTAATGTCTTATCTTGCTTGTGCAAGGAAATCGCATTTGACGATGCCGTTTTCGTGATGCGGCACTTAATGCCTGGAACCGTCTAGCGATCCTGGGCATATTTGGTCGAAACGAAACGCGGGAACAAACTTCTCAACATGTGGACGTCATCTAGTGCACCTGGTCTCGAAGAGAAGCTTGCATACACGCACAAAGGCAGTAAAAAGGATGATGTTCATATGAAGGCGGTGTGTATTTAAGGCTGCATCGCAAAGTCTTTAAAACTGCGGCATGAAAGCTTTACATTGGCAGCGGAAGTGGTGGCGGAGCAAACCGTACGTGTTTCAGGTAACAATAGGTGAAAAGTACAAAAAAGGTGAGACACCCCGCACAGAAACATGATATGACGTTATCGTTAAATTATCTCAGACGTCTAATGTCGACAAGAAAAGTGAGAACGATTATCTGAACACGTGCGTGCATTCTAGTCACGTGACTACAAGCAGAGGCTTCCATGCGCATACAAGACATTGCAACGATGGCTGTTAGAGGTGGCAGCATGCCTCCAGGGCTATCATGTGACACGCTACCATGCGAACATAACATTTAAGTTTTTGCAGTTGTTGTGCCGTTTTGCGGGAGATTCGACTGACTCAACTCGAGTGATATCATAGTAAATATAACGCTTCGCTAACTAAATTTGTTGGTGGCTTCCGCCATGCAATTGCCTTCTGAGAAAGAAACTCCGATATTCTTCTGCCACGGGCCTTCTATTCACACGTGCCTCCTCCAACGGCCAACCAGCGCGAACCTCTCCCGCGAAAACTCGCCGGACGTCCACATCACCTCGGACAGCTCTGCAGACCTCCGCGGAATGTCACGCGCTCGCCTATTGGGCAACACTTTCCCGTTCGTCTGCCCACCCGTGAAACCAGCTGTTCACAAACCTGACGCATAAGTGGTGCACAACGAACTGCAAACCGTCCCACCGCACATCACAAACAGCTGACTTCGTTCTTCGTCAAGAATGCACCTCACCTAACCTCAAGCTGGGTCCTAACATATCTAACTCAAATGACAAGTGGGTAACTACTACCCAAAATCAATATAGAGACCATAGGAAGTCTAGGGACCAGAAGGCATTCACGCAACGCACCATTCACAAATCACAGAGGGAAATCAAATGAAATCATGTCGCTTCTACGATGATATGAGATGAGGCACAGTGAAATGCAGTGAGCAATGAAAGTATGAAAGATTGTTGTGGTTGTTAGAACCATTATGCCATTTCAAACACATCACAACTATTATGCTTCAACAGGCATCAGTTCAGGACCACTGCATGGTGCTCTACATGCATACATATATGGTTATTGACCCGAATTCAATCGCGTCAGCTTATGTGATAACAACCCAAATGTTAAGCTCGGCGGTGGTTGGTGCATTGATGTGGCAGTGATTTCAGCTGGACGAGATCTCTTTAGTGTCTGTTCAACTGTTGTGAAAATAAGGACTGATCACGTTGATTCAAATGTCGATGAAGTACATTCACAATGACGATGAATATCAATCGCGAAGCCTAGAATGGGCAACGCTGTGTTGTCTCACGACTGTTTGCATTAACCGTGGTTGGTGGGATTGACGTTACGGAGAGTGAGACTACGGCATGTGGCCCTAGTTTAGAGAATCCAATTTTGACGAGCACTTGTTAGCATACTCGACCACAATTAATCACAAAATGCTTACCGTAATACCACAACATAGCTGTTAAATCTCCTGGTATGGGTACGACCGTGTGATTTTCAGTGGTTTTGAGATAACCGTTCATAAATATGCCACTTTGTATGTGTCTATCAAGATCTTGTTTTCTTATTTCACGCAACACAGCCTCCACCCTCATGTTTCCAGTCACGTTTATTAGCATGATATCATTACGCTTGTCCGCCACTGCGAAGCATGCTTGCCCGTCACTGCTGATGCGGCATTGTAGGAAAACAGGTGAAAAGTATGGTGTTAAGATTCTAAGGTAATGCAAAACGCAGTTTCATCACCCGTCGTGGGCGGGCCTGGACGCCGTTTAAAGCAGCGTTGAAGAGGCTCCATCACCAATGCAACTTTGGGAGGTGGGCCGGGCATCAGAGGTTAATTTCTTCTTGATGAGAAGCGCCAGGGGCTATAATCATACAGGCAGCATTGTTAGGTCGCAGTGGTCTGTTTCCGTTCTCACTGGTAAGCAGTAGTTCGGTAAGCGTTCGGTAAGCAGTAGTCATTTGACTTTAAAAATCTGGTACTCTTTATCGCAACCTTATTTTGTGAATAGTTTTTCGAACGGAGAAGTGGTCCATCGTCGGACTGTGGATTGCACTTTGTACGAGACTTTCAAGAAAACGGAATCTCTGGTCCATAAGGTAAGTCGCATTTTGTTACCAGTCTTAAGGCCAGTCTTACCAGCCTCTTGTTACCAGTCTTTAACTGAAACCCGGCCAGGTGCTCGGTCTGTGGTGAAACCCGGCCAGGTGCTCGGTAGCAAATGTCTGAAACGCTTTTACCGTGTGCTTTTACAGCATATCCGTTGCACTGTCACGTCTTTCAGCGAGCTTTGAGCTACGTGGATCGGGAAGGCTCTGGCAACGCTGAAAGTGTGCTGCTGCCCGAAGGCCAGAGCACGGTTTCAAGTGCATGTGATGCCTGAGCAGCCACGGTTGGCACCGGCAGCGGTGTGAGGTTGCTGTGAGGTCACGCTCAAGTTTCCAGGTAAATTGTAAATATTTGCTAGGCATTTTCTGTACTGCCGCAAGAAACAAACAATGCAGTTTTTTCTACTTCGTATCTAACTAACAGTTGTTAGTTAGTTGTACCTAACTAACAAATTGCAATTCATCTCAGATTTTTTAAAGCCGCTCATTTTCAAAATAACCCTGTTTTCACAGGTGTAAAATTGTTCGTTAACATTCTAGAAAATCATGCCTTTAAAGCATCACATTGAAAGTTTGAATCCTATGGGACATTACTAGAAAGAGCATCGATGTTGACTGTATTCAGGAGGGCCTGCCATACTTATTACTTACATACATACTGTTTATGACCATCACCATATCCCTCAGCTACTTTTGTCAAACTTGGCGGTGGTCAACTGCAGCGAATATCAACGTGAAATGTCAAGTATGAATAATTTCAAGATAGTTTGCAATACACCGTAAGTGTCCTTTACAAACTTCTTCCTTTTCATTGGATTCTAGCAAGAATTTTCACGACATAAGCATCTGGAGGGGGGCAATAGGGTAATTCGTCGCAGATGGTAGTTTTCACTTGAAAAGGCTGCCATTGTTCATGGTAACTTTTCTTTGTGGACAGTTTTTGAGGGCAAACTTATTTTGTGGACAGTTTTCGACGGACAACTAGTCCATCGTTGCACTTTCATCTGCTGTTTTACTCAATTACTACTCTCACACGGCGCGTAACCATGGCAACTATGGCGACTATGACCATAGCGCCACGGAGGAAACGGACATGGCCCTGAGAGAAACGGACGTTCTCTGGGCTACAACTACGGTCACAGATTCAGCCGCAGCATGGGGGACACGGCTCAAGTCACAGCCCGGAGGACACGGATCCAGCCACGGACGCTACAGGCGTTCTCTCGGCTACAACTACGTCACCTACGCCGATCATCCGCATGTAGCCGTCACCCCCGCTCTAACTACAACTCGTACCCCAGTTTATGGATACGCCCTGGATAATACGCCCATATTGATAAGGTTCTGCTGTGTAAGCTTCCGACCTGTCCCTCGCTGAAAAGTTTATTAAGCTGTGTTATCTTAGCGAAAATGACTGCTTTGAGTTGTCGTATGAGAAAAAACTCGTTCCCATTCCACGCCCGGGTTGTCATGGAAATACAGGTTTTTCTGTACCTTAAGTGCATATTAGTTCGCAGCGATCAAAACAGTGACAATGCAATGTGGTGAAATGTAAGCAAGATTTTTTCATCACCAGTCAGTCGGTGCTTCACAAACTAATCACCTTTATTATTCTGCATTCTTGGTACCACTCTATAGCAGATACCACGGATTGGACGGGCCACCTTACTCAACAGAAATGTCCGACCTGATACAGTATTAGCATTTTGTTTACACGTCACTCATGCCTCAGCCTGGTGGTGCAAATAAGTCGCAATTTTACGATTCCGTTTGCGTTATGCAGCACCATGTGGCGGCGTCTTACAGCGATCCTAAGCATCGTCATGTCGAAACGTAACGAGGAAACAGACTTCTCAACCACATGCACGCGCCATCTTGCCACCGCATCTAGCCACATCGCCTCGAGAAGAAGCTTGCATACACGCGCAGAGACAGTAACAAATGATTGACAGTCCGATTCGGCAGTGGGGCTTTCAGGGCTGTATAACAAAGTCTAAAACTGCAGGCGTGAAAGTGTTTGCAGTCGGCAGCGGGAAGTGGCGGTGAGTGGGGTTGCGGTGGGACCCCATGACATAGTTCTTACCCCAAGAAGAGGGCCTTCTTTCTTTTTTCCGACAGTAAGTTAACTGATATAAGTCTACTGGGCTATGCGTGTTCTTTTCAATCATGCATTCAACAAAAATCAACAAAGGAACCAAATCTTCCCGTAAGAGTAAAGCAAATGGTTCGCTGGGACTTAGGTTTCAGTATGTTGTGTCTGGGTGGACATAATACTTTTCGAGGCCATGAGAAGGTAAGGGACGATGTGGTGTTTATCCAGGCATACTTTCACAGAGCACTGTAGGGAAATCAAATGAACGATTTCGTTTATTTGACGGTGGAAACGTGATGTGGCGCAGTGAAATGCACTGGCGCGATGGAAGTATGAACAGTTGTGGTGTTAGTTTGAGCCGTGCTTGGTTTCAAGGACACAGCAAATAGTTATTTTGCATCAATAGTCATCGCTTAGTGCCACTGTATGCTGCTCTCCATGCATGCATTCTATGTTTACTGAACCCCAACACAGAACTGCCCACTTTAACATGATCTACGACACATGAAGCGTTTAAGCTATCCAGCTCATATGTGAACAGTCGCAATGTTATGTCCGGAAATAAATGGCGCATTAAGATGTCATTGGGTGATTTTTAATGAGTAAAAACTTTTTGGTCAAGGTTCTACTCTGATAAATGAAATGATTTTTTGTTTTGTTTATTTAAACGTCACTGAAATGAATGACAGGTGTATCCCATGAATGTCAATCACCAGCTCTGGAATGGGCATAGGTGGTGTTTTTTTCAAACCTGTTTCCGTAAACCGTATTTGACGCGTCGACAATAGGGGACGCGGGACCGCGGCATGTGACCCGAGTGTAGCGAAGACAGTTTGAGAAGCAATTGTTGACATACTACGGAAATGTACTAGAGAATCCGTCATATGAATTGACAGTATATTGCACTTCGATCTGTTGGCATTGTTCGTATATTCACCTAATTTTCAGTTACGGACATCATCCATCAATCCGAGCTACCAAGCTTGTGTATTTTTTAAGTCTTTCCCTAAAAAGAGCGCGTTTTGCTTGCTGCGATATCAGAACATAGTTGGTCAAACTGCTGAAATTTATACAACCACGTGCTTTAAAGTGCCTTCGAAGTACCATCGACAAATCGGGATACTTTGTGTGTCTCTATCTGGTTCCCTTTTCCTATCTTCAGATACAGGAATCTCCAATTTGATGCCTTTTTCCGGTCACATTTCTTAACTATAACATTGACCGTCGTCCATTAGAACTGGCGGCCTGTGGTGCGGGATGAAAGGAAAATGAGTGGTAGGAAAGCCGTGTGAAAGAAGTAAAAACAGTGTAAAGTGTTAAGGTTTTAACGTGATATTATACGTGACTCCATCGATGGCACCCCAACAAACAGGAAAAGGTCTGGTCACCGAGCGAAACAGCGAAGAGCAGGATGCACCACAGGTAAATGTAGGCAGATAGGAAGCGAAGCTTAAGTTGCTGTCGTCGGGACGTGCCGCTGGGTGTAACGACAGTCAATAACGCATTCTTGGGGGTCGGTTTTATGTCCCGCGCTTCCTATTATTGAGTCTACTCAATGACGATATTATGCAACATGCAATAAGGCAACGCCCATGGAAACAGATGGTGATCCAGTGGCACAGTGACCGTCACGCCTCCGGCACCCCCAACACGTGCATAACTGAGGAAGGACGGACATGTCGCCCATACGGCGGCGACAGTGCTAGAGATACCGTTTGCTGTGAGATATGACTTCCTTCATGAGCTCACAGCACCTAAGGAGGCCAGTGAACATCGTCTATCAGATAATTGATTGGTACTTATCTTGATGATTTTACAATGCAGAGTTCCAGTTTCAGCACGATGTAAAGACATGTGACGCATTTCAGCAGAAAAGTGTACAGATATCCATTATGACTTTTACCAGAGACGTTATTTCAGCAGCAGTTTACTTGCACTGTTTCCCTTATCCCACTTTGTATATCAACATGTGAACGTTTCTAAACCATGGGACGTCTTCATAGAGGCATTAGTGACGAAGAACTGACCAACATTTGGAGACCATGTTCAGGTCAAAAACCTACGGAAATGGTCATGGGTGCCAAAATAAGTAAAGCCAGTAGCTGATGAGGACAGTGAGGCGGTTGGCACCTTGAAATTGACTTTG